>NC_092865.1:41679945-41742397 GCF_032062135.1 Pyxicephalus adspersus | reverse complement strand
ATTATATGTGTCATAGTATGTATACCATAGTATTATATGTGTCATAGTATGTATACTATAGTAATATATGGGTCATAGTATGTATACCATAGTATTATATATAGTATCATACCAGACACAATGTGATGCAGTGTACCACACACACACCCTTAGGGCTCATTCACACCTTCATGCATGTTATATTGTCTGTCATAGAATGTGTTAGGGTAAAGCCAGATAATGGAATGTATATGCATGCTGCAGTGTTGATTGCGGCACAACACACATAATTATTGAGTACCTGTGCTATAGCGCACACGTCAAACTCATGTATTTTTAAAAAATAACCTATTTTTAAGAGGCCTTGAAAAGTTTATTGAGCACATTGCCTTGTGGTATGAATGGGAAGTGTCCTTTCGGTGCAGGTTCACTGAGTGCTAATATATGAGGCTGGGATTGTATGCCTGGATGATACTTATTACATTTCCTTTAACTTTTATTTCTTTTTACCGCCATTTTCATCACTTCACAATACCTGTAGTGATACTTCTATGGCTGTCTGTCTCCTTCTTCTCTCAGCTCGCCATGCTATGTATTCATAGCTCTGTATGTTTGAATGTAGCTCCCTTCTCCTCCCCAGTGCTCGTCTCTCCTCCCCTCTCTCCCTCAGGCAGGAGACAGGGCGTGCGCGGAGTTACAGAGAGGACTGCCATGTCCCAGAGCTGGGAGAGAAGGCGCTGAGCAAGACGGAGGACGGGTGACATTCTCCCCAGCCCCCCTCCCTCCACCACAAAGGCCGCCGTAACTACTGTGTGTGTATCACAGGAATGATGTACTTATGGGTGAGTACATCTGATAATGGCTTTCTTGGGGGAAATAAATGGAGGATGCTGCTTGTATTGGACCTATATATAAATGATACAAATCCCTCACTCTTTATTATTTGTGCTGCCAATATTGATAAATGCTGCACCATGCTGCCTTATATTATAACACAAGTCTGTGTAATGAGGATTTGTGGTGACTGTATATATATATACCATACATAGCGATAAAAATAACTGCATGCAGAAATCTGCAGTGTCCGCACCACATCAAGTGAATAGCGAACGAAGCGGTAAGCATTCCAGGTATTCATATGGATAACGTGAGAAAAGATGCATATTACAGAGCAGCTGGGGGTATATGTCAGGTGAAAGCTCATTTCTGTGCCATCTGTCTGCTGGAGAGTGTGCCATCCTAATGTGGCATGATGCTGGCATTTATACTGGCAATCTATGGTCAGGTGTATGCAGTAAAGTAACCAAGCTGATCATTTCATACCCCATGGGCTTCCTATATATTTAGTATAGATCCCCTCCATCACTACAATAGCACTGCTGCATCCCAGTGTTGTCCTTAGCTGCAGCTGTACTTTGTAGCTTGTGCTAATTACCTGGCCAAGTCTCAGGCAATCTATTGTGATAATCATACATAAAGTGATCCTCAATGGAAAGCCATATGATTGCAGGAGTTTGGAGTAAATCCTATACATGAGTGGTAAATGTGTTTTTGGTGCAGGATGTCACTTGGCTTCCAATCCTTCTAATATATTGATTTTTATTTTAAAGTAGGATGAGTATTATTTATATTGTAGTTTACAATGCGGGTGATATGGTGAGTGTAATACTACACTGGTTGTAAGACTGGTAATGTTGTGAGGGTCTGTGCTGGTAAAAAGCACTGATGCGAATTATGGCCGGCTTTGTACAGTATAGCTTGCCAACTGCAGACATACATGAATGAGGAAATCGCACATATGTGTCATTACAATGAATAAATCCAATATTACATACAGTCATTTATCACTTGTTAGAAATAGAAGCACATTTATGTAGACTCCTGCACAGCATCCTGTTTGATTGTCACTCTATAATCACCTCTGTCTTCTTTTCTTTTTGGTTGTAAATGAAGGTACATTTGTTTAATTGCAATAAGTTATTTTAGAATTTTCTTTTTTTTAAAAGAAATCTGCATCTGGGCTGCTACAGTGTATTTGTGTTTATTATTTTGAATGTTTACTGCAGTAAAACAAGTGCAATGAAGTGCCAAAACCAACATGACATATTATAGTGAATCATCTGTTTATATTGTTTACTATGTTCACTGAACATCCTCATTGTTTTATTGCTTTACTCTATATAAGACAAGCAAGACTGAATGCAGAATGATATTTGTGATTTTCAGCAGCCCTGTACAAAACACAGTCCTAAGCATTTGTAATAGTAGCTGCATAATTTTTCTATCTAGGAGGACTTCTTAATCTTACTTTCTTCCTGCTCGGGGCTTCCAGGTTTTATGATCAATCTCAATCTGTTCCTATCAAATTAAATGAAGTGGTCCTGCAATGCCCTTATTATTATAGAGTTGGATTGAATGTTAAAGGTATATTCTTTAAAAATTCAGCTTTGAGATGCAAAGCCTATTTGCCTAGTACTAGTAGTTTTTCATCCAGGCATTGCTGTACTGCACCAGTCCAACCACTCCCTTTGTCTGGTGTTCCTGGACCACGGCTGTCAGTACCAGTAGTTTCTCACAGTAACAAATCAAAATTGGATTTTCCTTGGATACTTTTATGTGGGTGTTGATGCTGGAAACAGCGAAATAGAATTAAAAAAAGTTGTGTGGGCTTCAGGAAGTAGATTTCAACTTAAGCATAGCCACTGCATTTGCTTGATTACATGAAAAGTTTACTGTTTTTGCTCTTTAGCAGGAATTATATATATTTTACATTTTTTACAGTGTTAGTCTGGAGGAAACAACATACCCTCCTAGGTAACTGTTTACAAATTCCTGCATTAGAAAAATAAAATTAGGATCCCCCAGTAAAATAAGATCCTTTTCCTGTATTAGTCGCCAAGAAATTGATCTTGTCCTTTTTTAATTACATTGCAGGTTTGGCATTACACCCTAATGCTGTAAAGTATTCCACATCTTACTGTAATCACTCATACTGTAAATAGGAAACCCTTCTTGATGCCTCCTTGGTCTTTGTACAGTCATGGGATAAAGAGTTGATGTATCAAACTTTTATTTTAGTCCTTGAAATACTTAAACATGTTATTTTAGTCACTTCCAGAATGTCATTTTCTTGTGATTTTATTCAAGCATTATTTTATTACATAACTTGTTTTTTCGTCTATTTTGATACATCCCAAAATTGTGTCTGTTGTTGTTGCTGTCACTTGGCATTATGTGGTGGGAGCGTCTCTTTATTATTAAACAGGGTTTATATGGCGCCAACATATTACGCAGCACTGTACAATAAATAGGGGTTGCAAATGACAGACGAATACAGACAGTGACACAGGAGGAGAGGACTTAACTTGAGGCTAAGTTCAAACAAGTATTTAAAACAGCGCTGTTTTTTTTCTGGGCAGTGACTTTAAACTGTTAGGCATCCGGGAGCATTTAGCAACGGGTTTGAGAGGTGTTTGCAGGCAGCTGCTGCATAGAGTTGGCTGCGGTTGCTGCTTCTTTGCGTTTGGCTTGAAATGGTCGCAGTGCATCCTGAAATGTCTGCACTCCTGCAGTTGTACTCCAAACTGCTGGGAAATGCTTTTAGAAATGCTTCCAAACACTTGCAAAAGAGTTAAAAGCGGTCTGTAGAAGTGGTTAAACAGTATATTGCTTCATGTAGCTTCTTTAAAACCACATTGCAACACAACCACAGACAAGCACCTGTATAAAAAGGGGTTCAACATTTCCATTTTTGTTTCAATAATAACCAGGGATCTGGGGCAGTTGAGAACTGGTTGGCAGCCGTGAACTACATAATTTCTGCTGTATATGGCACCATATCTGAACCTATCTGATGAGAAATATGTTTACCTGTTATTCTAGCTAACTTTTTTCACACTTTTCATTATGTTCATTATATTTCATTAATTGCAAGTTCACACTTATGTTACTGCAATGCAGGGTACCTTGCAGTGTGGTGCCATTTAGGCCTTACATGCATACTCGGATTGTAGAGCACCACAACAAGCAATATGACACTGCCATGCATTGTGTCCATTTTGATGCATTAGGCATTCATTTAAATAATGCATTAAACACTCTGCAGCAAATCAGCCTCATGGTAATGAGCACAAAAGGTTTTAGTGGGTTTCTAACAGTTTAGAAAAGGAGCTCTTTAAAGGAGAACTAAATGTAAAAATTAAAACAGTGTGACCAGGCCTGTCCTTTATTGCAGAAGAGACAAGTGATGTCCTTTCTGCAATAAAATAAACATTCCTGCCTGATTGCAATTTTATTAACCTCCCGACCGTTAAGCCCGACCTTGGTACGGGCTTCAAAAAGTTACAATTATCGATAAACCCGAACTTTTCTCACTGTATGAAAATACAGTGAGAAAAGTTCGGGTTTATCGATCACTTACCTGGTCCCGCTGCGATCGTCCATCGGTCGTGTTCCAGCGTCATCCTCCAGCGTCGGGTGTCCTCTCCGGGAAGAAGAAGCCGGCCAGCTTAGAAGAAGAAGCTGGCCGGCTTCTTCTTCTTCTAAGCCGGCCGGCTTCTCCCTCCGTGCGTGATGACGTCAGCGGGTGTGCGGGAAATTCAAACTGAAACTCATTCAAACACATTTTGTATTGGATTGAATACAAACTCCTGTATCCAATCCAATACAAAAACATTAAAAATAAATACAAAGTATGTAATAGGTAAATTCAAACTCATTTTGTATTGGATTGGATACAGGAGTTTGTATTCAATCCAATACAAAATGAGAGTTTGAATTTTTTTCTCATTTTGTATTGGATTGAATACAAAGTCCTGTATCCAATCCGATACAAAATAATAGAAAATATATTTATGTGGTTTTGTCTATAGGTATGTGACGGACACTAGGGAGGTGTTTTAGAAAAATATATTACTATACAGTATACCTAATTATCGCATTTTAAGTATTTTTCATTTATTTATGTATTCTGGTTTAAGCTGATTTTTTGTGTCTTTTATTAAAAGTATTTTTTTTTTTACATGATTGTGTGTTTCAAACATTTTTTATATTCATGATATCTACTAGAACCCTTTTCGGACATATTTCTGTAAGTTACAGGTCTACAATTTAAAAAACAAAATTTCATGAAAAACAGTGTAACGCTTTTGGAACAGAAATCTAGACTTCAGTGTAACGCCCAGGTGGTTAAACATGCTCACCTGTCCCCATTCTATATTCTGGAATACCTGATCTTCCCCTGTCATGATTGGCTGGGTCATCATGACAAAACACCCATGCGCAGACACCTGGCATATCCCAACATTATACTTGTTTTAAAAGAAGATAATGAACAGAGAGGTAAGCATGTTTGTTCCTGCAATAAATACAATACAAATACCTACGGTATACCTAAAGGTATATAAAGAGTTATTTTAAAATGATTTTAGTTCTTCCTTACAGTATGTAAATATTTATTGTGTGTTGTTTGGGCAAGGGTATATTTTAAAGTACTTTTACAAAATTATGTTTCTGTGTCATTGCTAGTCTAGAAATCTGTATAAGTGTCGATTATAAACTTGCTTCTTTGATTTATTTGAAAATTGTTTCCTGAAATTCACAGTTTTTGTAGGCTTCTTGTCCAAACCTTTACTTAATACTGTCTCAAGTGCTACAGTCAAGGTTGGCCAAATGAACATAGGATATGATATTGGTTTTATTTCTATACCCTTTCCCTTTGGTCTTACTATTAATTTTTCTTCTGCCTCCCAACAATTTTCCAAGCATAGAAATATATATCCAAATGTGAAGTTAACCTAGTTCTCAGAAAACCCAAACCCTTCTATCCTGCTCTTTATTATTGGTACTATCATTTAAGTGCTCAGGAAGATACATGAGAATGTGCAGGATCTGCCTTAGGTGATCCCACACTGCAGCAAAGTATAATAGACGGATATACAAAGTAAGAACATCCCATGCACATAAAGTGCAGCACTGACTAGAAAGAGATACAAGCTTTGTAAGTTTTTTAGTCTGTTGTGTTTATCCTGTTCCAGCATCAGACTGGAAAGAAAGTAGGTGAAAATCCTGTCTAGGTGGAAAACAGACAGCAAAAAAAAAACATAAGAAAAAAGAGTTTGGCTTAAGTTAAGCTTGAATTTTGTTTTGATCCTTTCTGAAAGGTTGAAGCTTTGACAGTGTTTTTTTGTGAATAGCAAGATAAGAAGATTTGTTATCAGAATGAAACAGTTTCCAAGCAACATAGCAATTGTTTAAATCATCTTTCAAACTATTTTTATGCATGCAAACATTTTCAGTGTGATTATTCCAACATGTCAGTTATTAGGCATGGTAGCTTTATTCCCAGATTTTACTATAAGACAAACAATATGTTGCAGCACAGTTAGAAACCAAAATCAGTGAATCAAACATAGATTGAGCCCCATGAAACTATTGGAAGTGGGAAAGTAAGTTGCATTATAGGAGAGATAATAGCTGAGTAATCTTTAATTAATTTTCTGTTGGACTTTACAAACCTGATAATTATTTGTACTCCTTTCACATTACAAGACTTGTTATCAATCCATTGTATGTATATATGCCAAGAGACATATTTTCATGATTGTAGTGTAATTCCAGAAATGATAAAGAAATAAGAATATTGTCTATATACTATAATATAAATACAGGTCAGGTATTCAAAAATCCAGAGCAAGTTCAGGATGTCTTTACTTTTTTTTGTTTCTTGTGATTCTGACAAAATTGCTTGTACCTCCTAAATTAGGCTTGGTGTAGACCTAAAGTAATAAAATATCTGAAATTGGGTATAGAAGAATGAGAGAATGTCTGTCTCTTTTTTGAAAAATTATCCCAGCTCCAACAGAGGAAGTGTAAAGAGAAATGAACCCCTTTTCAAAGTTCTCATTTATTATATTTCCTCTACTAAGTTTGGATAGGGGAATTATTTGGACATCTGGGGTTTCAGCAGGTAAAGATGGATGAGTTGGAAGAATATCTGTGTTCTTTTTATTAAACATCTAGGGATGTTTGGTAGTCCTAAGGAAGTTGATGTAAAATGGAGAATGCAGAGAAATAAAGAGCAATTAAAAGTGAGAGGCTAAAGAAAACTTTATTTTTGACAGTAGGATGACTGGAAGACCCCTTTGTTCGAGGACCAGTCTGCTAGACGGTTTTGCCATTATAGGCAAAGCCTGCCATGGGTAATAGGAAACAAAGATACCTCAGTACCATCTAAGAGCAATAGTTTTATTTGTATGGAAGATGTAGAAGGAGAGTTATTCTTGGGAGTTATTGTTTCTGACAATATGTTTGTTCCACTATCAAGATCAATGGTGATCCTTCATTTTTTAGGTTGTAAATAGATACCATGTTATGAGGCAAATGCAAGATTTGTGAAACACCTGTCACAGATCAGCAGCAAATTGCACCTTCTGATAATCATATTCAATAACTGTAGTTCAGAGGTTCAAGGAAAGGTCAGAAATAGAGTATCCAAAGCAGGTTATAGAGCAAGGAAGGTCAGAAAAAGAGAGGCAGAGTCAGGGCACAGGATGCAACTGAATCCCACTCAGCAAAGATGGTCCTTAGATGCCCTTTTGGGGACAGCAGAGGGACTTGCAAATCCCAGTTAGCAAGACCTTCCTGACAAGAGTCCATTATTAGAGTAGCTGAGGCATGACCTGTATAAGCGGCATAGCAAGAGAAAGAAGTCATGCCCGAAGCTGCCATCAGAACAAGTCAGCATTGCAGAAGTTATGTTTCTGATATGTTAGTGGAAAACGATATCAGACAACAACTTCTGCTACTTTAATTCAGTTCACAAATTTTTGTTAATATTGTATCTCTAACAGTTCGAAATAAATAGGGGAAGTTAAGGTGTGCAGAAATACATGTTTGTCTTCCTTCATAAAAGCTATTTATTGCTTTTTTTCACCTAAAGTGTTCTGTGACTTCACTATAATATGTTTTAAGTCAGCACAAAGGATGTATTTGCTGCTTTATCCGGTGGTACATTGTCAGAGATCTTCATCTTATTGTGGCACATAATCAGAGTTTTTTAGGTTAGACTTTTAAAAATGAAAAGGGTTGCCAGACCTTTCCATGTTCCAAGGTACTGACATGCAGATATATCAATACAGTTATTAAAGGTAGGTGTAGGAAAAACTGTTATTGCTTGGTTCTCTAAAAACAGATACCTTTTATAGTATTTTCCAGTACTTAAAACTGCCCTATGGTAAAAAATTAAAACATTTAATCGGATGAATCATAAAAACTAATTCATACATGTAGGAAGAAGGGGAAAACATTACTATAGTGTGCTGCACCGTATGCAGATGTTGATTAATTGCAGTTAATTCCTATAATACAAATTCATAAGCATTTTAAAGGCAAACCCTATGCTATTGAATAGTTGTAAATGTTTTATGCCATGTTAACGGTGAATTGAACTTTTATTCTATTTTGTTTAGGGTCATAGGACTTTCACACCATATCCGAAAACTGCAGTGTGGAATTATAAATGATCTATTGGTGTCATATTAGCAGGGAAAGGGGTTGCTTATTTCAGAAAATGAATGATACTTCTGGGGAAGGTGATCATCATTAACCAGGATTTAGTAAACCGAAGCAGTGTTGGAAGTGTGGGCAGATGGGGCATTTTTTTTTACTAGAGTCATTAATACTAACCCTATTTCTGTTAACCCAGGGGTGTCAAACTCTGACCTGCGGGCCAAATCTGGCCTGCAATGTCCTTTTTTTTGGCCCCCAAAGAAATCCTAAATTTAAATTGCAGCTGGCCCGCATTGGACTGTTTTATAGACGCAAGTAATGCCGGGAATTGTAGTAGCGGCATCACCCGCGTCTATAGACCAGCGGCCTTTCTGCCAATGCGGGGCTCCGCATTGGACTGTTTTATAGAAGCAGGGAATTGTGGTAGCGGTGCTATTTCAATGAAGAGGGAGTTCCAGCCTCTCATAACATTAAGCCCCACATTGGACTGTTTTCTTGACGCAGACAATTGTAGTAATGGTGCTATTTCATTTTCAAGCTTGGCCCATGACTTTGTCTAAGTTTTTTAATTTTGCCCACTGTGTATTTGAGTTTGACACCCGTGTTAACCAAATATTTACCATCACAGGTGGACAGGTCACAGGAAATGACTGCTTTAGAGACTGTAGAGAAGCATCTACCGCTAAAGTAATATAACTGTTTATTGTACACAGAGGTTTGAGTTTAATCACATAAAATGAAAAATGGCTATCACCATAAGAAAAGAGGCAGACAAAAAATGTGTTGTTTATTGTTGATATCCAATAACTGTACTATTACATTCTTATCCACTTTTTAACTTAAGGTTTTCATTTTGAAAGATTTTCTTAACATAGAACACATTGTGGGCACTCTAGTGCTGAGTTTCCCTGCCTGTTCGTGCTTGATCACTTATAGCTTCACATTTGAAAAGTTCTAGCCAGCCAGCTATCACACTTTAGTCCTTGTCAAAGTTGTCCAGATCTTTATACTTGTCCATTTTCCCATTTACAACTCATTACCTTCAAAAAACTTTCACCCACAACCACAACTAATGTACCCCATCACATACCAGGTACCAAATAATCAATGTTAATCAATTTAGCTGTAGTTTTAAGGTTTCAGCTAATCAGTGTAAATATATGAATGCCTAAAAACCCTCCACATCTACACATGTATACCCTGATAATATGGTTTTGAACATTTGATTGACAGTTCAAATGTAACAACAAAAATCTATTGGATGGTTCAATAGGACCTAAAATTGGAAACCTGTAAACTATGTGTGAGAAAATGATTATGAATGCTATAACGTATTACAAAGCACACAGATTTTTAAAAAAGAACACATAAAACCCCAGCTAATAAGTGCCAGGTTGTATAGAGAAATCTACCTGCTTGATTGCAAAGGGCTCTTAACATATCTTGTCATCCATCACCCCCCCTTCTCCCCTATGTATAAATTGATACAGGGTTAGCTCTCATTCGCTAGCACTAGCTTTAATAACCTAATCAAATTAGATCAGTACTCTGAAGTTTGTTTTCTTTAAAATATGCACTGGCACTAGCAATTTATGTCCCATTTTATGCACATTGCTTGGGTTAAATTTTAGAATTTGGTAGGGATATTTTAAAATGTGTAGTAGTCTAGAGAGGACTCTCATGACCCCCAGAAGTCAGGCCACCATTGTTGGTAATGTAAAAGAAAGAAGCTTTTTTTGTTTTCTACTTAATGTTCTTAATTCATAACAATTGTAAAGAGAACATGATAAAAGGGTAACAAGTAAAGGTAGACTCAGATGGATACAACAGCAAGATGCCAGAACAGTAGTTGTAGCTAATAAAAGTCATAAAAGACTATGATAACATCACATACTGCATACATAAAATAATAATGCTTAATATTAATGTCAAATATTGCTTTTGTTTACTACATAGAGAAATGGAGAAAACCTTGGATAATATAAACAATATATTAACACAAAACCGACAAGAAAGGAAAACTAAACGTTATAAAAACAAGAAGGTAAAACAAGCAACTAGAAAACAAATAAAGACAGGGGGGACTATGTCTCTCAAGTAAATGGAGAACCAGGACCTAATCTAGGAGAAAGCTGAAGCTCCATTACCTATACACACAGAGGCATAAATGGGTGCAAAGCTTGACACACAGCCTATAGTGAGAGGATGGGGTAAATTGTCTCCAATAAAACCAAGTGGCAAAAAATGTCTTACTGTTCTCTTACATGGAAGATGCAAGAACCCCCAAACCTCCATGTAGAGAAGTTTTAAAGTTGGAATATGAAAACAAAGTAGGTTTTTTTATCTAAAATTTACCAAAATTTTAGAAAAATGAACCTGGCTCCAACGTGTCTGTAGAATCATGAAAATGGTATTTCTAATTTAGCATTTCAAACATACTGGATGTCTGCTCTTATCTCAATAAAAATATATTACCACATTCCCAGAAACATAAAGATAAATAATTAGATCACACATTTTTAATTTTTTAATACTATTTTTTCAGAATCCTCAGAATTTTTTTTTTTAAATCCCTGTATATACTTTATTATGAGACTCCAGAGTGTTTCCAGTCTTTGCTCATCAATAAATTGGGCTTGATTTGCAAAAAAGAAATGCAAAAGAGCATAGACAAATCATTGTAAAGATGAATGGTGTGCTTACACCGCAGGTTTGTGTAAGAGTGTGGATGTACGTGCATGCAGCATTTGCAATTCACTCATTGATCTGATGAAGTATGCATAAAAGAGCCACACAATGTTTTTTAAGTTTGCTTTTAGTCCTTTACAATTGTACACGCTTCTGTCTTATGCTAAAATGCCTAAAATACTTTTACTTCACATATTAAGCATCTCACAGTGTGCATTAGAGGCTTCAGCAAGTCAGGAAACCTTCTCATTTCCTGGCTGGAGAATGTCCTCATCATTTAGCCTTTTCTTTTCTAGACTTTACTATCTCAGGCCTCTTTTATTGATAGGATTTCAGTTTTTCTAAACCTGGCTCTATATCACATTTGGGCATAACTCAGGGCAGTCTGAATGCAAATCCCACATGACAGGATTTTGTAGTAAGTGGACCTGATGGACCTTCTCACAGCTCTACTCTGTACTTTTTCAAACAACAATAACAATTTGTCACTACAACTTTTACATAGTGAAAACTGGGTTTGCAAACATGTTTGTTATATTCAAAGTGGTTTTAAAGCAAAACTAAAGTTAAACTTTTAAAAATGTAGAATTTGCTCCAATGAACTGTAAAAAGTTGTCCAAATATTAAGTAATCCCAGCTGAAAAACTGGGCCAGCCAATCAAGATGGATGAGTATCGTATCTAGGAAGAGAAGAAGGAAAGAGAGGGACAGGTGAGTAAAGCAGACTTTAGTTCTGGTTCAAATCATTTGTTGAGTTTGAGAATGTTTTAAAATAAAAATAAGTGTCTGAAGTTTAGTTAAAAAATAACAAACTGTGCAACAAATATATAACTGCTTACTAATGTGTGAAAGATCTTTAAGGAATAAGACATTGCCCCTGATTCATCAAGCAGAATCGGATTATCGGTCGCGCATTCGTATTCGCGATCCGAAATCGTACGTGATCGCGCTATTCAGCAACTGAAAAAGCTCGCGGCTGGAGCCGCGCATCTCCGGCAGCTTTACACTGGCGAGCTTGCATTAAAAGTCACTGTTCCGGCGAGTGTACGAGCACACTCGAGTCCGGACCGCGGTAAAGCGCGATCGATGGCCGCGCGTACTTTCGCGCTTCCAGCGAGCGCGGATTTTATTGATGAATCAGGGGCCATGTATGAAAAAAATGTTCATACCTGGGAGACATATCCTGGCCTAGTGTATATAATGGCTTCTCTATTACTAGTCTATATGGTTTACTCTTTCATTTGTTGTTTTTAGTCTTAAATGTCATCATGCTTTTGTTTTCTTTATATGTAGAACCCTATATCAACAAGATCCTGTTCTCTATATGTGTTTTTTCGTTGTTGACATAGTGCCCTGTTTTACCTCTTCATACCAACTGTTTCTATCTTAAAAAAAATTAAAACACTGAAAAAAAATTTGCCTGCACTACTGCTCCTGCACAATATGTTGCATGCAACCTCATTGTTGCACCCTCAATGCTGTGTGGGCTGTATGAATTTTTAGTTTTTACAGCTACCATGAGAGATTTTTTTTTTGTGTGTGCTGTGTTGTTCCTGCATGAAATTAGCATGCAGAATAGTGAACAGATGTCATATAGACCTACTTATATCAGAGAAAAATCTCATTTTGCTTACAGGCATGTACTTAGCTGACATATGTTCAGATGTAGCATATACTCTTTAGAAATACATATTCGTAAGTAAGTTTGTCATATGTATGTGGGCATTCTGGGTGCATATTGCATTATATATATATATATATATATATATATATATATATATATATAGACACTTACATATTGCATACTGTGAAAAGAGAATTGGATTTATAAACCACATCACTGAAAAACAATTGTTATTTACACTACACATAATTTACACTCCAGCAACCTTGCAAGTTTAACAAATAATATTTTTTTAAAGACCCTTTTAATTTTTATTTTATATTTTTAACCCTTAACCCTTGGATAATCCCAATTAGCCTAATTTGTTTCCTAATTTAGCTATTTATTGTCAATCTTTTGTTTCTGTCCATGGTACGCTTTAATGTATGATCATTTATGTAGTGTTGTATAATAAAAAAAATCTTTAATTCATATGTATAGGACTTTGCCAGAAGTGTAGTGTTAGTATTTATATATCCAGGACAAATTATAGTTTTTAACTAAAGTAAAATTAGCTGTTTTTTAAACATGTTTTATCAGGCTATTTATGTATATAAAAATCTTAGTTTTTGGTGAATTTAATTGTCTTCCTGATTTACATTGTCCTAATAATTGCTTCTCATACATAAGGAAATATATTTATTGTCATGCATTGGAGGTAGATTTCAGATACTGGAGGGCTTACTCCTTCATTTACCATAATATGCTTATTGACTGTTGCAAAGAATTCATCCAGTTTTCAAAACAGGTTTTTTTGCTTCTATTTACATTACAAATGCTTTTCTACAAACAATATCATTGACTTTACTAGCGTTTGTTTGATTTGTTCAACCCGTATCATGGTCTGACCATGACATTCAAAACTATGACTTTAGAACCTTTACAAACTAAATGTAACTAAGTGGATGCTAACCTCCTATTTTAAAAGATCCAAACATATTATTTTTATTATTAATAAACAGGATTTATATTGCGCCAACATATTAGCCTGCTCTGTACATTAAATATGCAAGACAATCCACAGTTTTTTTTTTAGCTTCATTTAACTCTATGAGGTATCTTCCTTTATAACATTATGAAAACCTCACAAGGCAACTATTGGTAGAAGAGAGACTTGTGTATACCAGCTGGAAGCAGATTATATGTCATGTGATTCCTGCTTTAAAAAGGGCACAAATTCCAACACCAAAACAAAGTTCCTTTGGGCACAGCAGGACCTTTACATATGTTAAACACAGATGGTCTGAAGGAACATATTAACATCACAAGTCAGCAAACTAACTCAAAACTAACTTTAAAAAATAAACAATACCTTCAAGTAAGATCCTGACAATCTGTTTATTATCTATGGAAATAGTCTACTTATCTTTGGGGAACTAATAGCAGCCATTTTTTTAGTTATGTTTTTTAGTTATGTTTCTGATAATGAATTGTTGGACATTTGCCTTTAGTAATCTTTTCTGTCTAGTCTTTCTGTTTAGTCTTGTTTTAATTTTTGCTGTTGTTCCACCTGTGAGTCCTCCTGTCTGCTTGTTGCTGTTCTTCTTACTGTTCTTTCTGGGTCTGGCTTTCATACTGCTGTTACTCCTGCTTCCTGTAAACATCTCTCTCTCTGCTCACTTATTGTGCCCCAGTGTAAGCAGGAAAAGTGAGGGAGAAGAAAAGAACAAAATAATACCTCTGAGGTCAATTATATTTTAATTTTCAAGTAAAAAAAAAAAACCTAGATGCCCGTAAAACTATACACCTGAAGAAAGAGATACTTTTGCTTTTAAAAGCTGAAAATGTGCAGGTACATGGTATGAACAGAAAAAAAGTTTTATCTGTGCACTTTTTATTTGGAATTGTGCTTCATCTGAATCCCAACCGGGCTGAAAAAAAAAATTGCTGCAGGTGACATACTGCCATCATATTTATCAGCTACAGACCTCATTATAGTAACCAATTCTGCATAAACCTTTACAGCAGTATGCTGGCCCAACTTTTGAAGATTGAAACTTTTGCAGCAGCAATAATTTCTATTTCCTTTTCATGTTCCCCAGCATCATCATAAAATTGGTAATTTTTCTAAAGCATTTAAATGTTTTATTGTATAAAATGTTTGTCACCCAAGACGAATGGTCATACTGGTTTCAGGTGAAATTCTGACATGTATACAAAAGGCCCCTAATCCCCTGTGGTTTAAAAGGCGCAATTTAGTGCATGTATCTGAATTGACACTTAGAATAGGGGGACATTTATGCGTTATGTTGCAATGGAATGTTAGGAGATGTGCGACAGACTATACAAAAGATTTATTACAAGGTTACAACTTGAGTCATAAATGCCTCCTTCAGCTGCTCTGAAATAGCACTACAACAGAAATAAAACCTAACAATGGCCAACGACTTGTTTGTGCAACTGTTTAGACAGTAATAAACCCATTTCAGAACTGTGCAACCTACCACACTTGACTGCCAAAGAATACCAGTGCATGGGTCTCCAAACCTATTGCAGAGACTTTGCTGAAACAGAATCAGCTTGATTAGTTACTTAAGCTTAGTCTACACCGACTGTTTCCCCAGAGTTTAACCTATGCATTTCAAAGCCCATGTTTGAAGTTTCCATTCGAATGGGCTAGTCTGCACCAGGGAGTATGCTTGAGACACCGTTTTTATGTTTTGAGCTAGGATTTCGGGAGTAGTGTCCTCAACCATCCTGTCCCTTGATTGGCTGAGAAAGGTAAACGCTGATGACGGCGCAAGCTTCATCAGAGTTTACCTTTTCTCAGCCAATCAGCACTAGAGGTCAATAGGAAAACTTGTCCTCATTTGCCCTCTAGTGCCTGATCTCACACTGTCTCCAGGAGTGTGGGGATCATCCTTTCATGGTGGGAGACCTGTAAAATAAAGGTAAGTACATATAATACAAATCAACAACTTAAAGTCTGTGCATCACAGTGGGTCAGACTTTAGCGCTCTGGCCTTTGCAGTGCTAGGTCCCAAGTTCAAATCTTGCAAACAGTTTGTATCTTTTCCCCATGTTTGCATAGGTTTCCTCCAACATTCCAAAAACAAAATTAGGTTAATTGGCTTCCCTCCAAAATTTACCTTGGATTGTATTAAAAGACATATGACCATGGTAGGCACATTAGATTGTGAGCCTTCTTTGAGAGACAGCAAGTGACATGACTATGGCGCTGCATAATATGTTGGCGCTATATAAATACTGTGTAATTATAATAATAACTATTGAATATGTATATTTAACCTTTTCAGGAAATTAGGTAATGATATCAGAGGTAAAGTATAATATAGGATGACCTCTGTACTCATTCCACAGGGTAAAATTAAAACGCCTATAAAGACTTGTAGAAACGCGTCCAAGCGTGTACTAGGCATTTATAAGCAATTTAAGGCAGGCTTTAAACCACTTGAAAAAATGTATAAAAACGCATATAATGTGGTAGAAGTGTTTATTTGCATTTTAAAACAGTCTGTGTAGACCCAGTCTTATTCGCTTCATAAAATGTATTTTATGAAGTTTTACAAGTACCTATTACTATGCAAAATAACACCTGCTTTATTTTCTCCGTAGGGTAGCAGATTCTTGCAGAATTAGTTGTTTAGCAATGGGGTGCTGCAGGTTTAGCTTTTGAACAGACAGTTCAGCTTTTGGCCTAGTTTTTATTCTTTGGCCATTTTGGCTGTAGAAAGGAAACTGCTGCAGTGTGTGTGTAATGCTGGCTTTGCATGGCAGGTGTGCACAGCTCAGCACTGCTGTTAGAATATTGAATCTCCAACAGCTGCAGCTAAGAAAAATGTATCAATAAAACACACTTTCTATTTTATAGAGTGGTGAATAGACCCTGAAATGAAGAGATCCAATGACAGATGTTATTTTGTATTATTAAGATACTAAGCAACAGAAACTCCTGGTTCAATGTTTTGACATAAAGAAAACCTTAAACACCTTGTTATAGAATCTCTTGTTTTATTTACTTCTAAGGCTGGGATTTCCTGTTTTATGATAGCATTCATTCTACATTCTTTTCATTTTCCAGAAGTACTTATCTTATTAGAAGTATTGGTAATGATGAGAGCTTAGAAGTAGCTAGTTTACTGCGAGCATTGTTTTTTTTCAGTTCATATAGTTTCGTATCTTTGTGACATGCTGAGATTTCTTTTTAGGTGCAATGTATGGGGTTTTGTTTTCAGACCAGGAAGCAAAGCCTGATGTTTAAACAGATCGACTTATTCACGGTGTCCTATTCCAGGCACTTTATACCACAAATGACAACTTAATCTAAAGCTTCATTCTGGCAAACTGTGATTAACAAGAGCAGATTCACTGTGCAATAGTTTTTGTTGTTTTGTTTTTGCCTGTGATCATGATGGCAATCATTTGTCATTTTAAAAATATTTTTTGAAAAGCAAATACTGTGTCTAGTTTCTATATTTTAAACCATTTATTTTCATATCTCTCCGAATTTTAATTTAACATCCACTGATATATGCCTCCAAAGCACCATACAGAACATTTGAATACCAGATTGGGAACACTCATTTACATTTAAGTAACTAAGTCTTACATTTCACAAGGTATTCCTTTTTATTTGGACAACTTTCAGGTTTTCTGACAACTGCGATAAATAATATAATGTCTTAGAAAATTGTAGCAATTGTATCAAATGACTTTCTTTACCAAGATTTCATTCTGCTTCAAGGAGCTTCCTGTGTTACTATCCCTTGATATGCTGCAAATACTTCACTCACAGGTGACATTTTTGTCTTATTTGGTGGAAAAAATGGCTTGTAAACGCAATTGTCTCATTTAGAATGTAATAGGGGAATCTCAGTAAATTAATTATTGTATACTTCTCTTACTCACTCACTTATCTTACAGTAACATACAGTGTTTTTTTGTTTTTTTTTATTGGATCACATAAATTATTTTAGAGGGCTTTTATTCCCAAAGCTTCCACTTTCTAGAGAACCCAATGTTTTGATCTGATTTTAAATGACCAAACTCCAGAAGATAGACATATCTGCACCTTATTAAATTCATTATATACATGGCCGATAAGACATTTTTTGTTTATTTTTTTAAAATAATATTACAGTACTCTAATATAAGTAATGGGATGTTTTGTTATACACAAATAGGACATTTAATTATTATACACAGATAAAAGGAAGTCAGCTGTGCAGACATGATCCCTCTATCATTTGGAAATTTCACAATAGAGTGATCCAAAAACAGATCCATTTGGCAGAAAAAAAAAAACAATTGTGGTCAGCAAAATGAAGAGGAAGAAAGAGAAAAGTGGCACATAAAGACACTGTTAGGGCTATATCACAGTGGGCAACAGTAGGTGTAGTTTTTTTTAGCTTTAATAATCAATAATAACATTACTGTTGACTAGTGTTGGTCAAATATCTCACTATTCGATTCATCATCTATTCGATCGAATAGTTAGAAATTCTCTGGGTGATCAAATGCCGAATTTGAACACCATTGAAGTCAGGTAATCTGCAGTTCAGTTTCCCACGTGTCATCACAATGGAACTGAACTGCAGATTACCTCTGCAGTTCCACTATGATCTCTGGGCACTACAGGGGATGAATGGGGACTTGTCGTAGTGCCCTGTATTCTTGGATAGAGAAACTCTATCCATGAAAACATAGTGGAAGCACAGTACGGCAACAGCAAGTCCCCATTCATCACCTATAGTGCCCGGAGATCCTGCAATGACAGGAGGATTCCCACGGCTGCACAGCCGCGGGAATCATAATGTCATTGTGGGAAAACCTGTAAAAAAAAAAAAAGTTAGTTAAAAAATCACAAACTCAATAAATTACTCTAAAATTAATTTTTATCTTTTTAACACATTTTTTACATTTTTTTCCCTAAATTTTACTACTGAATCCCGTTTTTTTTTCGGGTCCGAATTCGAACAGCCATATTCGGGCCGAATATAAGGACAACCTGAAATCAAACCAACACTACTGATGACTTAATAATGTTCATTGTATTCGAAAAAAAGTCACTCGGCCTACTTGAAGATGTTCAAATCAGACAACACTACTCAAAAATAAAAAAAAAGATTTCTCTGCTGTTTTGAATTACTACTTAAAGTCAAATCTGAAAATTGTATTGCCCCAAATCTTAATCTGAATCCGAGCTAATGTGTGCCTGTCATTAAACACATTTTTAAGGGTTTAAGGGTTTCCCTGTAAAAATCTTTAAAATGTGTTATACATTTCCAGTGGTGCTTCAGATAGTGTTCAGATTCAGCTTAAAATGTAAAACCTAAAAAATAAAACATTATCTGAAAGCATTATAGGTTCCTTTAAATGGGTGCTTTGAGAGAAAGGTGGCCAGATATGTTGAGCAAAATGGGTCTGCATTGTGTTATGAGAAAGTGGATAAGAGAATAGCTTTTATTTTATTTATTTAGACAGAATCCAATGAATGGTATAAACCTTATATAGACATTTTGACTCCTTACTTGTTACACGTGTAATGAGATGCTTCAGTTTGGTACCGCCCCACATTCTATGAAGAAAGCTTTATTTATTTTGATCCTGACCACTGAAGGTAAAGTAATATTAAAGTATTGGCTATAGTCTTTATACTTATTTGGGCAGATGTGTTACCTGTATTACTCATTCTGATCAAACAGGCTATATCACTGGTAAACCCACAGCAATGAATATTTGACAGCTTTTTGAGAAAATACAGTATCCACACCACAATGGTTGGGCTAAAAGCACGGCTCAGCTATTATTTGATCATAATTTGACCATATTTTCCCTTAATTCAGGTCTGGACCCTGCACCTCTACTGTACCACCTTGTCTTAGTTGATTCCTTTGTATAGCTTGATGTTACTATTACTAGAAACCATGTGGAGTTCTTTTTTTAGCAAATATAAACCCATCACTTTAGTTGCTAAATGGTAAATTCTTGGATTGGGTAAAGATTTGGGAGATATTTTACTTTTTTCTCCTTGTTCTGTTTGGAATGAAGTAGAGCCAAGCTCTTTACAGCTCAACACCTCAAAGTAAAGCTGTCAGGAGGGAAACATGCTGTTTATTTTACTAGCTTTTAATCTGGCCCTTAAAGATTATATTTTTTTCAATACCTATACCTAATTTTTGGATTCTTTTGGAATTGGTAAATGTTTGTAAGATCTGAGATTTTGTGGAAAATATTTCTGGTTGTAAAAAAATATATATGATAAATATATTGTAAAAATGAGTATAATGCATAATAGGAAAGTGATTAACATCTTGCAACTTTAAAGCAATAGTGGTCACATGTTATGTGACTGCAGTTCTCTTTTCTTTTCTGTTACTTTTATTGTGACACTATGGCAAAACAAGATGCTTGGTTACATAGGAGGACCATTGGAGGCACAAACAAAAAGTTAGCAAGTGAAGCAAGTAGAATATAGCATCAAGGTACTTAAAAGCAATAAAGATAGAAAATGAATAGAAAAAAGTGGTAACTAAGAAGCAAACTATAATAAGTTAGGAAAGACTAGCAACAAAAATACAGCCATGTGATCCCAAGATGTACAGGGTCTAGTTGTGTGCTGACTTTGTGACAATTGTATGGCATTCTATGTATTAAATTTGCTTGTATTAATTTAGAGTTTCCATCACTGAATGTAAGAAGGTCCAACTTCTTTTCTGACAAGCATAGCTCCAAGACAGCTTAGTGTCTGAGCTTGCCACTAAGATCCAATAAACTAGCTCCCATCCAATAGGAATTTTGAGTAGGAAGAAAGGGGAAGCTAAACTTCATTACCATCAGGAAATCCCTATCATTTGTCTGTCAGAACAGTCTGAGATTTAGCTTTGGTGAATCCATTTTTACTATAAATGCATTATTTTCTTTGCTTTTGTTTTTTTAAAGTAGTGGGGGCTTGGACAGTGTTGCATAATACAAGTTTGTGTTGTGTAGGGGCTGTTTTACTGTATTGGAAGTTACATTCTTATATAGATTTTATTTGGGTATTTATTGTTGGGTGCCGTAGTTTGGGTTCATATTATATCTTTGAAATCAGTTGTATCTTTATTAAAATGGCAATTGAGTTACAGTTAATTTTTTTTTTTTTTTTTGAATTTTTGTTTTTGGAAATCTGGTTATGTGTAGTAAAATGATGAATATTTTTCTTTCAATGTATATATACATAGTTACCTTTTATTCTTGACAACAGCCTTTGCTGTTTAAAATATATTCTGACCTACTTTCCTTGTTTGCAAGAGAAGCGCATCCAAATGCATTGCAGGGCATTCAGATACAATTCACACTATGATAATGTAACTTTCTGTATTTATTCCTGTACACAGGAAATTTTCTATGAAATCAAGGAAATGTAGCTGTCAATAGCATTAAAACATAAAATTTAATTAAATTGTTTTTGTAGATGAAAGCCAGTTGCAACAAAAGGAATGCAAAAGCAAACAATACATTGAAATTAAAAGAAATAAAATATTGTGGAATACAACCTGTGTGTGTGTGCACATGTATTTGTCAAAAGTGAAATGTGTGTGAAAGTATAAAGTACGAAACGGGCAAATCTATATAGTTGGATATGGTCATAAACATAGAGACTGAAAAAAATTGTTAATGAAATACAACAAAAAAAATTATTTTACACCTCCTGGGCAGTCACAAACTCCAACGACAAATTAATTTCTGTCAAGTATGACATGTAGAAACACATATTCATTTCCTCACTTGTCCGGTTACATGCTTAAATCTGATGCAATTATAAATTCAAACATTTGATATTTAATGTTCAAATTTAGTGCTGTAGTGTGCACAGCCATATTTATAAGTATATCCCATAAGCCCCATCATGCTGCCAGGTGGTAACATCTTTTTAATATATTTGTATTATGTAAATTGCTTTTCTGGTATTTTGTTGTTTGCTGTTTCTTAACTGCTTCTTTTATCTTGGTAAATTCTTTTGGAACATTTTCAATGTTTAGAAATCTTTAGCAATGAAATGCTAGTATGAAATAAAAAAAAAAAAGTTTGTCAATCATGGGATATATTTGTGAACCACACAGATCCTCATACTAGAGACAAACGACTTTTACATATATTAGAAATGATAGGGTTTTGTTTTTCTGAAAAATAACATTTTGGCAAACCATCATAAACGTCATTTGGCATACAAAATAACCAGTGTTATTCTTCCATTCTAAAAATCTTCTTGCAAAAATACATGGTTTGAGTAATTTCTTTTCAAACTATATCCTTTTCATTTTTATGATGGACTTAAAAAATATTTAAAAAGTCATTTGGTGTGTTGAAGTGCAAAATGTGAGGCTAAACATGGCAATGAAAGTGTTACACTAGGACGATTGTTATAATGTTGACATCTGCAGAGAGACAGAGACAGCTGGCTACATATGAACAAACTGTTCTATTATAAAAATAAAAATGGGGTGGCAGGTGGATGGATGTGAACACATGGAAGCACAGGAGTAAAAGTTTTGGATATGAAACACATTTTGGGTCAGAAATCATAATAACAGAACAAGAACAAAATCCTAACTTTTTGCTTGTGCATGTAGTAAAGAACCTGGAGTTAATGAGACCATAAACATAACATGGTGAAATGCAAACAAAAGAAATGGACAATAGGGAAAGTAATATACCAATTAACATACAGGGTACCCGAAATGGGAGCAAGGCAAAGATCATAAATTATTCTTATTCTAGCAGATGTCAAACTCTAGAAGTCTTGTTACCGGCTCCTGTTAATAATCTCTTTATTGTAAATTGTGTGCACCTGCATCTGTGGAGTAAGCCAGAAGACTAATATTAGGCAAAATCCAGAATCTTTCCTTAAAAGATCCAGCCAATGAAAATACCACCTAATTTTTTATTTTTTTTCTAACTGGTGATATTAGTGTATGAAATAGTCATAAGCTATGCGGTAAGTTGGATTTTAATGGTGTTCTGAAATCTGGCAATTGCCTATTCCTAATAAAGGTATTTTATTTAGCTATAAATTAAACCTTATTGGCTTTGGATACAATGGTTAAAAACTCTTGTAACTTTTTTCATTGTCCTGATAGAAAGCCTGCCTTCACTTTTTGCCCAGAAATGCCAAAGTTAATATCTGGAAATCCCTTCTTAGGCTGACAGAAGTTACCTGTTTTTGTTTTCCTTAAAATAACTAAATTTGTTCGGTGATATACAAGCTGTATTCAAGGTAATGTCAAATTAAAGTTTCAAAACGTCCCATTATTAACAAAGGTAAGATAATATGAGTAATAGTAGAGTTGCCATTCTATAAAATATGTTATGAAAACGAGATGGATACAAAGTTGCCAGAGCTGCTTCAAGACAAGTGACAGGACCAAGGTAGCAGAACAATCAGCCCGCTTGGTCTTTCGTGAGTTTGCTGTTTTGCGTTGGTGCCGACCAAGACTTCTCTTGCATGACCAGAAGCATTCTGTGTTTTTCCATTTTCTGACAGAAATGATTATTCAAAAGGCAGAAGTATGCAATTCATCCCTTCATACAAGGAAATAAAATGGTTAGCCTCCAGAAACTAAATAAGTTTGTACTAAAGCCAGCCATCTGTTACAATACCAATTCAATCCATGTCATTTAAATTTCCAGAATTAGGGAAAATATATGGATTGAGTAATCTCTGAGTAATGTTATAAGACATGTGCCATATACATGCTAGATGCCTAGACTTTAATTCTTATGAGAAACAAAACTGCAGTATATATAAGGTCATCTAAAAAAATAACTTGTAAATGAAAATAAAGTGTGAATGAAATAAAAATGAAAAAAAGTGTAAATGAAAATAGTGAAGGAAACAAATCCTCCTATTAAGGGGTATGTATAGCTCCATAGTTAGGTTGAAAAAAGACATAAGTCCATCAAGTTTACCCACTAGGGAATTAAAAATATCCCAGATATAAAACCATATAGACCTAGTTGATCCAGGAAGGCAAAAAAACTGGTTCAATTTGCTCCAACAAGCCTTTCTGATCCAGTGAAGCAGTCGTATAGTAGTTTTCTATATCTTTATTTGTATATCTTTATGGGAAGGACTAAAAAAAAAGAATGTTATATATGTGATCTTTTTTTTATTTAATAACAATGTTATCTACCATATCTAAACTCATAGAAAGGAAAATTAGTAGCAGACTGTGGCACCTATTTAACTGCAAACATAACATTTGGCAGTAAACACTGTCAATCAATCCCATTCTTGTCCACCACCTTCTACATCCTCATATTCTATAGAATATTTCTAAACTGTTTAAAAAACTAATATACAGCCTTTCTTAACAAGGACTTCAAAACACAATCACAAGTTGCTTTGCATGGCATGTTCTCTGATCCCCAATTCCTATTAAGCATTGGCAAATCAGAGTCTGAAATCTCAGGAAGTACTACAGTTTTGTGCGTGACATAAACTCTGTCAATGGCTAAATTCTATGGGTATTTGATGGCTGATGGCAATGTGCACATATTTAACATTAAACAATAATTTAGAATACATATAAAGAATGTTATTGTTATAGAAGTTCATTGGCCAATAGGTCAAACAAAGTTGGCAAATATTGCTATCACACCATTTTTATACTGTATAAAGTTTCATAGGCTACATACATGCAACAACACCTCATAGCCTTCACACCTGACCATTGTTTTGCAAAACATCCAATGATAATTGCTACAAATGTTTGGCAAGACTTTTATTGATTCATAACCCTCATAAATTAAAACATAAGACTATACAATCTTTGAGATAGCCAAATCATTCCTAATTTGTGCTTCAGACACTCCATGTCATAGACACCGCAGCCCTTAGTTGGTGATTTGCAGCAATAGGGGCAGTACAGTCATTTTTTTTTTATTATTATTTCTACAGTGACTCAACACTGTACTTGTAGCATGTGCCTACTCTGTCTGATAGCACAAAGCAAAATAAAAAATAAATAAAAAAAAGATGTACTATGTTAGTCAGAAATGCATAGATGGAACAATTATACATTTTAGAGGCTAACTTCAGGTATACTGATAGTTAATACCTTATAAACCTCCAGCAAGATCTGCTGTGCAAAGTTTCCTCTTGTTAACCTGTCACAATTACTCTGCTTGTACTAGTGAATAACTAATCAACTAATTGTATTCACCTTATTTTTTTTAAAGAGCCAGACTTTTGATTGTGGGAGCTGTTACAATATTGATGAGAATTGCCTATGGCCATTTTCCACTTTTGCATAAAATAGGCCTCAGATTAAAACACTAATTACAGTGGATGTTCTGGTACCTCGTTTTGCTTAATTAAATGGAAGACGCTACTTTTTTAGGATTGTCCTAAGTGCCTTGAATATTCAGCATAACCCCCTAAATTTACATTTGTTTAACCAAAGGTATCCCCCAATACCTTGCTGAATGCCCCTCATAATATTTAGCCTAATTGGTAAAGTTTAATTCCTAAGTCTTCCCTTTACCTGAATGGAATTTAGAAGAAATTTGGCTTGCCGGTCACTCCACTACAATAACAAACAAATAAAATGGGTTATAGTGGTTAACAGCACATAAACAGTTTATAGCATGGGTCCATAGCTCCCGGTAAACTGCTTCATCCTCCAACAATAGTGCTGGAGAGGTTGGCATCTGAAATGGCAGCCCTGGCACTTCAGGAATACTGGCAGCAACTGCAGCTCTCACTAGATATGGGGTTTTGGTTCTAGCAGAAGAGGACCAAGCAGGAGCACCTGACTTTACTTACCTTATTTCTTTATTTAGGAGGAACGGAGATTACATTTTGCAGGATGAGGATCACTTCACTACTTTATTTCTCAGTATGCTGGGAGCCTGAGATGTATGTGGGAGGTTGACTTGTGAATATATATGCTATATATCCAGTTATATTTTTTTGTTTATGTATATAATATAATATTGCTTGTAGGCTAATGTTCAATGTGAAGATAGTGTGTTTTTATTGTATGTGTGTACAGTATTATACATTTGTTTGCATTGGGGAGACTGTGTGTATGTTTGAGTGTATAGTACAGGGCTGTGTGAATGACAAAATTCCAGATTTTTTTAATACTTCTTCATTAAATGCGGGACTGTGTGTGTTTGTCTGTGTGTGTGGAGTGAAGGGCCGTTTGTATGATTGTGTGCATAATAAAACATTTTTTTTTGTGTCTTGGTCTGGATTTTTTCATGCTATGTTGTGTGTGTTCATCTACAATACTTGATTGTGTGCCTGTTGAAACATCAATTTGATTTTTGGGGTACCCTAACATCACCTGGTGAAAAAAATACCTTTTAGGTAATTTTAAAATAACTTTTAATTGCATTTATATAAAAAAAATGGTCTTTATCTGGGACTCACGTAGACCTCACATTTAGCCCCAAACTGTATTCCAGCATTTAGGTCATGGGGGACTATCAGTATTTCTTCTTATTATGCCCCCCCCCCCCATGTGCACGTACAAACATTTCGAACCCTATCCTTCAGCATTTCATTCCAGATCTGGTACTCTAGGCAGGCTGGAGTCCCCTCACTCCCTGCTCCTGCTACTATTACCAGGAACCCACTGTTCCCCTCAGGGTTGGAGGATTCACAGTGATTTCACTGGTGTGTAGACCATGGGTTTTTTTCAAAGTTCCTCTGGTGTTCTACCCTTTGCGGTCCTCCAAGAAAAACACAGAGCCCCCTCCTCAAAAATATTCCGCTATTTGTAGATTACACTCACAAATGGGCAAACTCCCTTCCTCAAGGCCTATGTCCGTCCTTGAATGTATATGCACCCGGGATCCCCAAGCAAAAGGATTAATTTGCCTTGTATGACATCTTGGTGAGGAGCCAAACCTCTGCTCTGCTTTCATATGTCCACCATTGGGTGGCAGATCTGGGCTTACCTTTGGACCATGAGGACTGGGAACAGATATGGGAGACAGTGGTGCACAGCAGCATTAAAGCCTCTGCTGTCGAGGCTAACTGCAAATCATTAATGCGATGGTATGTGGTGCTGGCCTGCCTAGCAAAGGAAAACCTAACCAGCAGGGTACATGTTTTAGGGGTTGTGCCACGATAGACGCGCGGTACCATATTTAGTGGGAGTGCCCCAAAATCCAGAGGTATTGGACACACATCTATCAAACAGCATACACCTTGGTGGATCTCTCCTTTCCCAAGCACCCAACGGATGTACTACTCAACTTGAAACCACTGATCTCTACCAACAATCAATTTAGATTACTGACATACCTGTTTACAGCAGCCAAAATGGTATTAGTGAAGGCCTGCTGGCCAGCAATTCCCACAGTAGCTCAGGTCATGCAGAAAATGGTCTGGTTACTCTCAATTGAAAAAATGTGCTCCCTTCTCCTAGACTCCATGAACAGATTTCAGCATGTTTGGACGCTCTGGATAGAAAACTACTCCCCACCTTTCTGAAACCACATCCCTCCAACAAGGAATTGCTAGTTGAAACCACATCCCACCCATTGCTAGTTGACCTGACCTCCTTCCTTCCCACCTCACCTTCAATCCACTCCTGTTCTGTTTACTTTTTCTTTTACCACTGTCCTCTTCAGGGCTCTTCTCTCTATTCGCTTGTGTTATGCACAATACTCAGGGCAATAGGTTAAAACCCTCCCTGCTGCAGAAGGTTAGGGCAAGGCAGCTACCCTAAGTTGAGAAAGCTTCCCCAGGACTCTTGCCTTAACCTCAGAATTGGAATGGCCAAAGGGTTGCTAATAATGACTTATAACCCTGGTGTCTGAACATATTCTTTCACATAGGCCTTTGCCCCTTCCGATGTGGAATGGCCTCCAATGGAACTGGAATACTTTGAAAAAATTTGGTGGCTAATTGTATAGACAATTTTCTTGTTTCTACCTGTTTTTAGCACTGCCCTGGGAAAAATGGTTTTATATACTATTCTTATACTTTATTAAAAGCTTATTTAAATTAAAAATAAATGATAAACATGTTCCTTTGTGTGATGTGAAGTTGTGATGCTGACAGGTGTTCCTTTATACCAGGCAGTGTATGTATGTATTTTTGTGCACTTGTACTTTAGACCTAATTGCTCTATTTTTTTATACAACTTATTGAACGTGCCTTTTTAATACAAGTCAGAGAAGTCAAAGAAGTGCCAGCTGCATTTGCTAACAGCACTTATCCTCTGCCACGTGCCTCTTCATAGCTCTTTTACTGAAACTCTTCTCCCGCTAGCAAGTTCATCCACTCGTTTATCTATTATATCATCTCACCTCCTCCACCTCCTATTCCCACAGTGCCATGCATTTCCTTATCCTCCTGTCTCCATATTATCATTCCTCTCCTCTACCTCCCACTCTCCATCAAACTGCTTATCTCCTAGACCTTCCCTCTTCCCTTTACCATAGTGACGCTTATCTTCTCCACCACCACTCCTAATAATTTCACTCATCTCAACTGCATTCCTTCTTCATATTGTTATCTTTCTCATCCACCTATTCTTATATTGTTGTTTCTATCTTCTACCTCTCCTCTCCATAGTGTCGTTGCACCTCCACACTCCACAGTGATGTTTCACTTCTAGATCTCCTCATTATAAATGGTGCCTCTTCAAACTGTCTCTGTCAATTTGGTGTCTTTTTATACCTCTTAAGATGACACTAATCATTCTTGACCTGGTGAAATATCACTAGTCTTGAGTCATATGACATGACTATAATTCTTGCTTTGATAATTTAGTAATATTTCTATAAGGCATGCCACAAGAAAGCTATTCATTTTGATTGACTTGCAGTGCACCTTGAACCAGTGGGAAACATCTCCAATGCACTGCACCACAAGGCACATATTGGTTTACATTTGTGCATTGTAGTCCGCTGAAAGGCATGATTCGTGGGGTGGGTTTGAAGGCTTCAAAATAGGACAATTACGTGAATTTAAAATTATTAGACAGCTATAACACTATGTAAACTAAATGGCTAAATACAGTATGTCCTTATTATTCTGACCAGATGTGTGTGTCCCTCTCAATGTCCCCCTTGCCTTAATTTAAATGGCTTGCAATGTGTAGAGGCTAACACATAAACTGCTATTCTTGTAAGACCTTAGTTTAGTTTTGACCCCTTGACTGGTTTAGGTATAAATAAATTGGTTCATATCAGTCAACTGCCTACAGGACAGAGCTGAGGGCATAGGTAGAAGTGGCAACTGTTTTGGATACTACAGGAGAAGGGTAGTCATACGCGCAGGAATTGGAACCCATGTTTCTAATTAAGTACACAGCTCATGGGGGAGTTGCTTAAAGACCATGTTCTGGGAACATACTGCTACCTAGGTTCTTGCAATGTATAAGCAGTTATAGATGACAGAAGGCAGGGGGAATATTACTGATTGTATAATAGACCACACTCATACACTTGTCTGAGGTTCATATGACTCCAATTATCATATTTTTGTTCAATACCCTGTGTCATACCCTATGACATACACACTCAAATACACCCGAGATGGCGGAAAAAAAATGTTTGATAAATAATATGGAAAAGTGCTTGCTGTTTTTTGAATATTTCATTCATTTGGTTTGTTTTTGGAATTGCTGTGTTTTCATCAAAACAAGAAATATCCTTTCAATGTTTTCTCTGCAGTGTTTCTTACATGTCTGCATGTCAGTAATTCTGTCTATAGATATATGTAAGCCTTTCCTCACTGCCTCCCATCTCCGTCCTCATCTGTATTCAGGTTAGCGTATTACTTTCTGCAGTCTCAGCAGCCTGTCTCTGCCAGAGCAGGGAGTCTCCTTACAGCACCATAAATCTGAAGATCAGCAGACAGATAACCTAATTAAACAGAAAAGTAAGCATCATATCTTCGGGTAGAGGATGCAGAGGGATTTGATGCTGTTTAAATGTGTGCATAGAACTATAGTGTTGATCTGTGAAATGATGATTGGTCTCCTACACTGCCCTATCAAAATTCCATCTAATCCAAATAGATTTGTATTGTAATTAAATGTTGTTCACTAAGATGCATAAAAATTGTGAGTATTTTTTATAAATGTTTGCATTTATCCGTTTTGGCATCATAAATAATTGTTGGTGCATCATAGCCCTCTTAACAATGTCGGATAATATATTTATTGTAGCTTTATATAAAATATTACAGCTCTGCAGATTGAAAACAGTATGTTGCTAATTGCATAAATCCATGATTATTAAGATGTAACACAATATCTACTGTATTAAAAATGAATAGAAATAAGGGCAGCGAGGACCGTAAAGAGCTATATGCTGCAAGATACGCAATTCAGAACTGTGTGGGTTCTTACAAATTATCCCACAGATACAGATTGCTAGTTTAGTCCATGTTAAGGATACATCCTGCCTTACACCCACACATTATCAAATAGAATTCCCCCACCCCCATTCTCTCAAAGAAATTCTGTTATCAAGTATAACTGTTTATGTCGAATTTCTGTATTATATGGGTCTACATTTAAATTATAAACTGTTTATGAATTAGGGTGAGCATAGGTAGCTCGAAAAGACTTCTTTTGTTTGCATGCTTCTCAAAATGCTAGTTGCCCGCTGTAATGATGATCCATTAGCTTTAATAGTTTCTGTGTCACTGACCTGGAACAATTACCATATCATGAACAGTCTGAAGGCCTGATCCATACCCTTGTTCCAGGTCAGTGACTCAAAGTATTGGAAAAAGCATGATAACCTGGCAAGTAGCATTTTTAAAGAAGAGGTCAGCAATCATCCATATTATATTTTGTTTACATCCAAAACAGCCGTCTGGATTTATGATTATCCATGAACTTTATCAGCTATACATCCAAACCTTCTACTATGAGGCCAAGATCACCAAACAAAAACAGAATCACACGACCACCAGTATGCCTTGCGCACATAGAATAATGATAACGTACATCCCTCAACACCACCAAATGGCTTGTTCTACCCAACAGGATTGATAAGCCCTATGTGCCAATCATCTTTAGCCTCAAATAGACTAATCGAAAGCTTGATTTGAAGTCTCCAGAATGACTTAATTCAAACCTAATATCTTCTTCAGACAGATGACATTTTTTAACATGCTAGGGTTTTGTGGTATTGTGACAGACGTTACTATGTTTTAACATAGTAATATGAATGAACAGTACTGTGATTGGAAATACAGTAGATGTACTGACATTGCCCTCTGCTTACAAATTGATCTGCTGTGATGCTCTTAAGGTTAGACAGAGTGAAGCACATTCATCCACTTACAGAAATTACTCAGTGTAATCAATATATATGTACTTAATTTTTCAAACATATGTGATGCACTAAAATTCATTAGTAAATGAGAGGAAATTCGTATGAGATCACTTAGTTTTGGTGATGACATTTGATTTATACCACATACCAGCTTAGTGCTCATTTAAAGGAGTGCTTTAACACAAAAAATGTTTTTCCTATCAAAAAAGGTTGGACAGTAGTGACTGTACTTTTACATACACAGAATAAGCTCCATTTAACATAATATCCTTTGGAGATAGGACAACTCTCTCCAGCTCTGTTGTATCCTAATACTGAATCTGAAAATCTCTGTATAGTCCTTCCTGGTCCTCTGTCAACAACTGCTGGTTATGTAATAAACCCCAGATTCTGGGTATTTACTACAACAGCTGACATAGAGCTCATGTTCATACTCGCCCCCAGAGACCATAGCAGCCTTAATTTGGCAGCCATGACACCAAAAATGGATCACCATGCTAATGCTGCTTTTCTGTTTTCACGTGCTGTATGCATCTTTAGCTTGACAATAGCCAGACTAACTTATATGATGCTTTTTAGAATCCCCTCAGCCCCTTCACCTTAATTCCCATGTCATTTACCTCTTTGGATCTATCAGGGGTGGCCATGGACAGGTTTTCTCCAAAACATCCGTTGCAGAGTCTTCGCTGTCCAAAGATGTCAGACCATGTCATGGCACAGTCAACTTTGCCACAGTGGCTCCAGGGAGTCCCATCTGTGGTTTTACGCACTGTACTTCGGCCTTAGCACATAGTTTACATGAGGACATATATACATATATGTATATAAATACATAAATATGTATATACTCCCTTATCAAAGGGGAATTGCCAGATAAGAAATCTTTCAATCGCGAAAATATTCATAGTCTGGTTCAAGCCGACACTCACAATTCTGGTCATCTCAGCAACTTCATGATATCCTCCCTTGTTAGTTGAAAGATCCTAAAAGAGACTTTTTTCTTTAATATACTTTGATACATTTTAGTAATTATTCATTGTTGAACTAGAATGTATTTCTCTTTAAGATGCAACAGTTATCCTGATTGCCAGTTCTGCATCTTTTAACAACCTAGTGGACAAAAATCTAGAGACTTTTGCCAAGCAAGAATAATATATCAAAAGGCTTTGTCAGAACGCTCTCCACTACTTTTTATGAATATGGCCGATCAGCTAGCCTAGATGATCAAGTAAATACTGTGTGCATTGTCTCTGTGCATTGGGACTCTTATTCTGGTGTATGTTGTATGAAAATAATGTGTTGCTTTTATTGTTCATCAGTTTTGTGACTTGCCTGTGCATTTTAGTAAGTTCCTACTAGGTCTGCATTTGTTTCTTTCCATCAAAAATCACCAGATAAAAAATAATGTTATTTTTTAAATACCTGCAAGATTCACTGTGCTGCATTTTATGTATGGCTAGCCATGAATGACTAAGACATTCTTTTTCCATCTGCTTTGGGCCCATTGGGCTTCCTATATGTAAAAAGGCCCATACAGTGTCAGAAACAATAGGGTTGATTATAAGATTTTAGGCAAAAGTAATTATCAGTCTCTAAATGATAATTCACTTGGCTCATTGGATGAGGCAAAGCTCGGCTGATTTCAGCTATCTAGTCATATGCAAGCAAATTCAGGTTTCTTTACATTTCCTTGCAGGTGATTGTGTATATCTAGCAAAGTGAATGTTCACCACATCCACAAGTGATCATTCTATACCCACTTAGTAAATCAGCTCTATTGTTTTTTACCGACAGATTTGTAAGCATGGAAAATGGCCAAAAAAGGGAGACTAATTAAAGACCACATAAATGCCATGTTTTTTCTTGTTTATGTGCATTTTTGTAAGTTTATATTGTTGAAAATTCATGTTTTGTGTATGAACTAATGTAAGTGAAATAATGTGAACTATATACACAAATAGCAAAAAATTAAATAAAAAAAATACCAAAAATGCATATTTATTCCTTTTTGTACTGTGCTTAAAGAATTGTGGGAAAATTGCTGGAGTCTTAACTCCTAAGATTATCACTTTGTACTGCACCATAAAACATGAACATGTATATATAATTTAGGAGTAATAATATTAAATCATGGTGTGCTATTATATTTATTTGTAGCAATTGACTTATATAGGTTAATTTAGCATATCATTGAAAATGGTTGAGACATAGTTTTGCATGTTTACAAGAGTATACGTTTTGTTACAAAGTGATGACAAATGTAATCTTTAAATTTACTCTTATAGAGCACAGAGCTCTACCAGTGATATAATACTTATCATTTACAGTATATTTTAGAAAGGATCCTCATACCTGTACTGCAGTTATGCAGCATTATAGCTTAAATTCATTTAGGCAGTGTTTCCTTATTGCAGCAATAAAACACAAACACAAAGGGCTTGTTACTACTATTGCTGTGCACTGCATTTTAGAAAGTGCAGCTTGTTGCTGCTTGCAATAATGATAAGCAATGCATTAGGTCAAGCCATTCATTTAAATAGACTTCCCAATGCATCACAACTCACAGAAAAGTTGTGACTGTTGCACTTATGAAAATGTAGCTTGCAGCAACACGCACCAGTTTATTGCCTTGCCATTAAGAATGAATGTGAACACAGTGCACAAACACATGTGATGCCACATGTTGCAGCAATTTTTTGCGTTTAAACACATGCATTATCACCAAAAAGTGAAAAAGCCCCTTATCATGTATTCAGAATGGTTTCTTTCTCCAGGTAAGTCATGTATTCTGCACCCTTTTTAAGTCCTTTAAACATGCATAAAATTTTATTTTTCAATAGGATATCTTAGTAATTGACAAAGCTGAAACACACAAATGTTCACATAGATATTAATGCTTTGTTGCATTTCATTTTTGTAATATAACACAAATCAAACCTAATTAGGAACATAGTCAAGGCCAGATTTATGTGAATGAGAGAAGCAATATACAGATATATAACAATTAATAGAAATAAATATGACATTCCATAATGCACCAGGAAAGCAAAGGATAGAATGGGGAACACCATGGAGATAAAAATTAATTCTAATACAACACAGTTACATATAGTGCACCAAGAAAATGTGTTTTTTTTTATTTAATAATAATGTATTAATTTGTAGGTTTTATTATGCTATAAAATTATATTTTGCTTTTAATAAAAACGTCTTTGATGGTGAGATATTTATAAGCTAATCCATCCATAAGAAAGCATACATTTCCTGAAGTGCCAAATAATTTAAGAGCTTTTGCCTTTCCATATGAGAAAGGGAGAAGGTGTTTTTAATGAGATGGGGAGGAAATTCTGAGCACTGGAACTAATGGAGGAAAAAATTGAACTTGGAAAAATTGACTTTTTTATGGACTTTTTATGATGTATATGATTATGTATCATGTCATGGTGGATGTAAATATACTTTTGTTTAAATGCACCACAATTCAAGTTACACATGATTAATATATTGTAGCATTATTTTATGAAATTTTTAGGGCAAAAAAGATTAAAATGTCAGCGCTCATTAATACTCCAAGTATCCACCCCATTTAGTCTGTCAGATCACTTTTTTGCAAGTAAATAACTTCCATTACTAACAAATCATTTTTATGGTATTATAAACTGTGAACTGCTATTGATTTTTTAACAAATCTTACTGGCAAACAACGGCAACTGTATAAAGAAATGATTAGTTAATTTATATATTAGCGAGTTTCCACAGAAAAGTTATCTATTTTAAATGTACATTACTTTTAAACAAGGACATCTGTTGGTATGTTCATCATATAGATTGTAATAAATGGCCCTGGCACTATGCACACATATACCTATAACATTGACGACAAATATTTGGCCCAAATATATATTTAAATATATATACATTATTGCAAAGTATCTAAAATACTTTAGGAAGCTTTGTTAAATGCTTTGAAAGTACCTTTCAGTTCTAGTTTGTGTTAAAAGTGTATCTCTGTGGAGCAGCTTTGGATAGGGTACGGGTTAAATCCTCTGTCAAGTTTATTGTTATCAGATTACCCACTGGGGAGATTCATCCCCCCATTTGTCTATTTATTTATCTGATGAACATTCTTACCAAGAAATGGTAATGGGATCCAAAATTCTAGAGTTGCCCATGGAACAGGAGTAAAGGGGAAATATTTTAATAGAGAGGCCTGTCTTCTGTAACTTTTGGACATTTAACGTCTTGTTGAATCTCCGGAACAGGATGGAAGGGAAAGGTCTCCAACAGTGCACAGACAGAAAAAAATAACCTGGCAGGGGTTTGGATGGTACTACCCTTCTTTATTTTATCCAAAACTAAAAACAAAATAAATGCTTTTGCATACACTTTATACACAGATCCTAGTTGTGTTCAATGTCACACAGGCTTCAGTTGACTTAGCACTAGATTAAACTTATTGAAAGCCTTTGGAAGGCCACGATCAGTTTGTTAAATGTGACAGCTGGCTCTATCGTTATGATCTGTGTTTAATATTTCCAAGCTTGAAGGAGGCTTTCCCCCCACTAACCACCAAACTAATATTACTATATTATATAGTGAGTTTTGGGTATAACAAATGTAGCAGGGGTTTCATCATTGCAAGGTCAAAAAAGGCTGCTCCTGACACTCCAGCTCACAATAGGGGGTCAACCACAGAGCAAGTTCTGGTGAAAGTCTATAGGGCTAGGTTTGCCCAGTTGTCAACAATGCCCATTTGACAATGCTAATAGCTATATACCCTGCAGCCTTTGTTTTATCCTACTGTAGTTCAAGCATGCACATATGCATGACTGTGAAAATGGAAATTGTTGTTTTGAATTCAGGAGAGAATTGTTTTGGACTATGGGAAAACTGTTAGGTCAGATGCACTTAGAATTAGGTGCTAAAGAACTTTTTTCAAGTGCCATAGTTTTAAAACATGGTACAAGCCCACAGTTTATAAAATAATATTTAGGAAATAATTAAATGACTCGGGCTAAGTCTACACAGACTGCTTTCCCAGTTAAAACGCCCATCTCATTCATTCTTTTGGGCCAGTCCACACCAGGGAGTGGGTGACACGTTTTTGAGCATTAAAGAGAATGTCCCTTGCTGTGTTTTACATTATTTAACTGCTTGTAAATGCCTATAACCGCCTATAAATGCTTCATTTGAAATTAATGGGGTTTACAAGCATTTATAAATGATTTCATTGAACACAAATGGAAGCGTTTACAGGCATTCTTAAACACTTCCATTAACCCATAACTTTTATATTTATCTTTTAAAACCCTGCATTAAAACTACTAAAACACTTACAAACACACATAAATGCATTATAGGCATTTTAGGCTTGCTTTAAGATGCCCATAAACACTTCAATAAACACTCATAAAAACATTCAAAGATTGTATGGGGGTTTATTAAAAACAAACAGTTCATGTAGACTTAAGCTGGGTACACACATGCACTTATTATCGTTGGAAAGGGATCTTTCACGATCCTTTCCAACGACTAAGGACCGCAGGATGCATGAACAAGAGCTGTACATACAGCACCGTTCTTCTCTATGGAGAGGGGAGAGCAACAGAACGGCACCCTGCTGTGTGCTCTCCCCCTTGCCTTGCGTTAGGATCATCCGTTGTCCATCATCCGTGGATCTGCCAGGACAGTCGTTGGGACTATGAACGACGGGCGTTGTACATACGCCAGATTCACGGCGTATGGACGTATGTACGTAGCTTAAACCTTAGATGTGAATTGTACAATTATGCATGTCACACACAAAGTTAAAAGAGGAGAATAGCATAAACCTATTATACCATTAATTTGCATTTTACACCAACCTGGCTGAAATAACCAAATATTTAGAGGCAACAAAGTAAAAAAAAATAACTTTATTGTACACTCCAAAATTTTCAAACTTCTTTACACAATCAGGTCAGGTCTACTTGTTTTTACTTTTAATCTTATTTTTTTGCTTATATACAAAACGAGAAAGCTATTGTTAGGGTTTATTTACACTGGCAGTGAAGTTACGGTGTGTTTACTGCAGGAACCACTGCCGCTTGGAGGAGACACTACTTGGTAGCATCTCCCTGGAGCAGCCGCACAGGAAAAAAATAGGGTCTGCGGTGAATGGTACCAGTACTGCCCACTGCCACCAGCTGTCACATATGAAGAAGCTGGATACTTTTGAACCAGTACTGCCATGCAGGTGTTCGGAGAGCCGCTCAAAATCGTGCAATGAAGAGGCAGGTGTGAACCTGCACTTAACATTTCATTCTGCTGCTTATGCTTAGCTTTGTTTCATTCAGGTTTCAGTTGCTTATTTTCAGCTTTAAAAAATTCTTTCTTTATTTTATTAATATTTCTTAGCCCTTCTTGCTTTAAACTGGATGCATGATTTAGATTTAGATAATTGTTATACTTTGACCATGTTCCCAATAATGGTGAGTATGCCCCAATAAGCCCCCATGTTCTTTTGTTTAACTCATTACGTGCTACAAACTGTTAATTCTTACAGCAGTTTCCAAGGGAATAGGAATTGACACAAATTAAGGGCACATTTACTGTGTGTCACCCCCACAATGGGTGAAGGGGTGTCATACAGTAATTGTATCTTTAATTAGCGATGATTATATTTAGACTACATGACATGCCATTCTGAATATGAGATAGATGGGTTTTTTGTCACCCCATCTCTCTAGTAATTTTTCACAAATTAAAGGTTTTAACAATTTACATTATGTGATTTAAATAAAGAATTCTTATAGTAATAAAAAAGCTTTTTTACTACTTGTAACATCAACACACTTATTCTTATTGCTGCAGTTGCTGGGAAGTAAGGTCCTAATGTCATAAGCATGTCCCCTACACTTACATTTCCTACAAGCCATGTACCTACATAGTTTGTGAGCATCTTCAGGTTCAAGGCAACAGCATTGTTTTTCTGGGAAAAAAATCAAGGCAATGCATGCATAGAGGGACATAGAAAGGTGGGGGATATACAGAGTTATGTAGTCTAGTAGATAAAGCTGACAAAGATTAATTGCAGCAAAGACACTGTCACCTGAAAACAAGCAGTTAGGAGCACATTGCCACAATAGAGGAAAATGTACGTGTATTGGAAGGATGTACTGAATAATAAATGTTTTTTTGCTGTTTTGCACAGATATACACTTTGGGTATACAAAGTAATATTTATCTACATTTTTGCTTCAAGATGTTTTAACCTAAATAACGTTGTTGTATGAATTTTAATGCCTCATATATAGTTCAATCAATGATTCTTATGAATTCATTTCCCTTGCTCAGAGCACACACATGGTTAAGTTTACTCTCCTCTTTTCATTATTTTTTTTATAAAACAAGATTTATATAGCATGAACATATTACACAGCACTGTACATTAAATAGGGGTTGCAAACGACAGACAGATACAGACAGTGACACAGAAGGAGTGGACCCTGCCCTGAAGAGCTAACAATCTAGAAGGTGGGAAATGTATCACACAATAGCAGATGGGATATGGAATGGAGGGAAAGTAATAAGGGTTTTAAGAAGACAGGTAGGCAAGTTTGAAAAGATGTGTTTTGAGTGTTCTTTTAAAGGAGAAGAAAGTAGGAGCAAGCCGAATAGGACGAGAAAGAGTGTACAAGGTGTTTGGTGGTCTTTGGTGACAGGTAGGGGCGAATTTTGAAGATGTTGCGTAGATGAAAGTGAAAGGACCTGTAAATGTTCTGAATATGGGGGGTAAATGAGAGGGCAGAATCAAAGGTGACGCTAAGACAACGTGCTTGAGGGGTGGGACAAATAACAGTGTTGTTAACAGAAATATGTTGGGGAAATTTGCAATTTGAGTTGGGGAAGATGATGAGTTCTGTTTTATCCAGGTTGAGTTTCAAAAATCTGTCGGACATCCATGATGAGATGGCAGACAGGCAGCATGAAACCTTATCCAGGACTGAGGGAGACAGGTCAGGGGTGGACGATAGATTTGAGTGTCATCAGCATACAGACGGTACTGTAAACCAAAGGAGGATATGAGACTTCTGAGAGAGGAGGTGTACAGAGAAAAGAGAACTTGTCCAAGGACTGACCCTTGGGGATAACCAACAGGGAGGAGAGTGGGAGAGGAGGAATAACATTGAAAGAAACTTGAAAGGAGCAGTCAGACAAGTATGAAGCAAACCAAGAGGGAGCAGTCCACTGATAGCAAATGAACGCATGATTTGGATTAGAAGGGGGTGACCAACAGTGTCAAAAGCAGAGGACAGATCTAGAAGGAGCAGGGAAAAGTTGTCTTGAGACTTAGCTTTGATGAGGTCAATGGCCACTTTAGTGAAGGCTGTTTGGGTTGAATTGGCAGGTCAATAGCCAGAGTTGAGTATGTAAAGGAGAGAGTTGGTGTTTAGGTAATCGGTAAGTCTTTTATAGACAAGACAATCAAGATGTTTGGAAACATATGGGAGAATGGAGAAAGGAGAGTAGCTAGAAGTTAGGGAGGAGTCTAGTCAGGGTTTCTTCAGGATAGGGAGAATAATGGCATGTTTGAAAGTGGAGGGATAGATACCAGTAGAAAGGGAGAGGTTGAATAGTTCAGTTAGTGCGGGGGCCAGGGTGGAGGAGTGGGCACGGAGTAGATCAGAGTGAATTGGGTCAAGCAGACAGGTAGCAGATGGAGATGATCAGAGGAGACTTTATCCAGAGTAACAGGGCCGAAGGTGGTTAGTGATGATTTACAGTTTACATTCTACAAGGAGTAGATATGGTTGGAGTCACACGGTGACACATCATGTCAGAATTTGACAATTTTATCTCTAAAATAGGTGGCTGTGTTTTGAGCGGAGAAGGTCGTTGAAAAGGTGTAGGGTTTAGGAGGGAGTAAATTGTTGAGAAGAACCTGCGTGGGTTGGAAGCTTGAGAGGATATGACAGAGGAGAAATGATTTTGCATGCCGACAGGGAGTGCAATGTTAAAGTGTAGTCTGGCTTTGTGGTCCATGAAGTCGGTGCCGAGGTCAGATTTTCCCCACTTGCGCTCAGCTGTACAAACAGTCTTTTGTGGATGTTTGGTGTACCAGGGTCAGGAGTTAGCACGATGGGGGTAACGGAAGGTGGCAGGGACAACTTTATCCAGAGCCAAAAAAAAAGTGTAGTTGAACTGAGTGGCAGCTTTATCAAAAGATGGTATTTTAGAGAAAGTGGGGGTTAGAAAAGTGGCAAAAGGGGGAAAGAATTAGATAGGTTGAAGGTGAATAGGTTGTGATCAGAAAAGGGAAATGGTGAGTTGTCAAGATGGGTAAGGTTGCAGAGTTTGGAAAATACCAGGTCTATGTGTGTTCCACGATGTGTGTGTGGGGCCGTTTATGTTCTGTGTGAGACCAAAGTAGATGGCAAAGGAGAGCAGTTTTGATGAGGAAGGATGGTTGGAAGGATGGTCCACTGCAACATTAAACTCACTGAGGATGAGAATGAGCAGATCATGAAAGAATATATTGGAGCCAAGAGGCAACAATATCCAAAAATCATACTTGGCTGAGAGGCGGTACACAATAGCAACAATGAGGGGTAGGAGGCAAAAAAGACGGACGGAATGCACTTCATAAAAGGTAAAAATGAGAGAGGGCGGGCTAGGAAGTATGTACAGTTAGGAGACAAAATTAGCCCCACGCTACCTCCTACTCTGTTGCCAGGTCTAGGGGTATGTGTAAATTGCAGGCCACGATAGGAGAGTGCAGCAGCAGGCGCAGAGTCTGAGGAGGAATTCAAAAAGGAGAATATTGTGGATGGAGTTTAGTTTATTGCCAACAGATCTGGCATTCCATAGACTGCAGGGAAAATGGAGGTAAGAACTGAAAGGGTAGGGAAGAGAGAGGTTGTCGGGGGAGGGGCACACGGGTTGAGTGAGATGTCACCAGCAAGTTGTAGTAGAGAAAAGTGCAGGAGTAGAGACAGAGAAAGCAGGAAAGTGAAGGAGCAGGCAGACAGGTGTAGTGGGGCAGGCACAGATGGGAACGCCGTGCCCTCACATTTTTTAGGAATGGGCACTCGTGCCCACTCTTATTTTTGCAAAGAATTCTTTGGATCATTAAATTGCAGGCTCAGGGCGGTGGACGTGTTGTCTCTCTGAACACAGAACCCCCATTCCCCCATCGCACGCTCAGACCTGCTATGGGAGAGTGGCCCGGTTCTGGTATTATGACGTCACGCTGGGGGAAGTTTCTTCCCCTTTCTGTGACACATAGGCATAGTGGGGCGGATACGTCATGGATAGTACCGTGCCCCTTCTTCTTTTTTTATGACTACACCCCTGCAGGCAGACAAGGGTTTTACGAACTGGGGAAGGGAAGAGAGGATAGAACCAGCAAAAGGAGTACATGCTAAGATCATGTATTTTACACATTTTCTTATTTTACTGGTCCTTACTCTTTAAATAATTAATTGTCTTCCTGCTGATTATGTTTGTACATATAGCAAGCAAACTCTCTATCTATCCAGATAGATATATAACTATATCTTAGTAACTATAAGCCAAGAGTCTATTCAAATATACACTCACACACTAAAGGGCTCTCACTTCTTACAGCTGCCCTAAAGTCATCAACAAAGGACCAACACAATGACTATGTACTCAATATAACACAGCCATAAAATGTTCTCCTGCTGAACATAAAACGCCTAGCTTCTGCCACTGCTAAATTATTTAGTTTTTCTAGAAGCTATTAAGATACCCAACAACAATAGGGAGACACATAGCAATTGTATGTAAAATTATATTATTGTATGACACGGGCACAATGAAATACAAATATCAAAATTCAAATAAAAATATAATCAAAGCTAATTCTGCAAGGAAACACATATTGTGCATATTGCATAATAAAATATCAATACCAAATTTCTTTGTTCTTTCTCTCTACTTTCACTCTCTTTCTCTCATAAACAAAATATGTCCATAAAGACCTACAAGGCCCCACAATTACAGAGATAAAATTAAAGGCCCCACAATTAAAGATAAAGCCATCATAATGAGTGTGTAAAAAAAAATCTACCAGTACTTTTGAACAAAAATTTACCCTTGTCTGCAAAACTTATTTTATCCTTATTTTATCCTACTGTCATAAAATGTATATCTGAATCAGATATGATGGAAATGTCTCACCATTCTGATGTTCTTACCACTTCAAATGTTACAGAAGTGGTTTGCACATTTATTTATTAGACGTTTTGTGGTGCTGCCAATCTATGGAACACAACATTCACTTCATATACTCAAATAAACATCACAATGTGTGTATGGGTAATATAGCTGTAAATATTGATGGGGTAAATTTCTTGTGGTGGGCAAAAATGGAAAATGTCAAAAACAGCAAACCTGTTTAGGTGTAAAAAAGTAAACAGAGCAGGGTGTCCAAATTGGCTGTTTTTTCGTTTGCAGCAGGTACCACATGTAACAACCACATTTCAAAGTTTCAAATACTCGTGGTTATTGGAGGCAAAATCATTCGCTGTGAATGCATAGTGGTATGTTCCATTGTCAAACATAGTGCACTGTTGAGGAATTTGTAAAAATGAACTGTCTTGAACTGTTACAATGCATCTCATTGCAGACAACACATGTATTGGCACCTTTATGTGTTAATTAGCCCCTTTCTTTGTAATCTAAAGCCGCATACACACGTGCAATTATAGTCATTGGAAAGGATCTTTCATGATCCTTTCCAACGACTAAGCACTCCACGATGCATGAATGATGCTGTACATACAGCACCGTTCTTCTCTATGCAGAGGGGAGGGGGAGAGCGACGGAGTGGCACCCTTCTGCGTGCTCTCTACCTTCACTTGCATTACGATAGTTCGCCATTCATTGTCCATCGATCCGCCAGGACCATCGTTCAGACGATGAATGACGCGGGCTGTACACACTTTAGGTTCTTGTCGGATATCCGCCCTGAGCCGATTATCTGGCAAGAACCATTGGAAGTGTGTACGTAGCTTAACACTAACCCTCCTTTGAACCTCAACCCTTCATTAGGACTCCCTAATGTTAACTTTACTCTTTGTTGGCATTTTCTTCTCTTGCATCAGGATCTTTTGGACTGAAAACAAATCTTCCTACACCAAAAAATACTAACGACAAGGTCCTGGTCCAAGAAACTACTGCTTTTTATTACTATATTTGTATTGTTTAGTACAAGCCATTTTCCTGATCTTGCCATTTAAAGGCACATAAGTGGCCATGTTTTTTAAAGTTGTATGTATAACTCATTATTATTTCCATGGTACCTTTATTACCACACAGGTGTTTTCTTAGCATACTTTACTTTATTATCACTGCAAATTCAAGACCCATCTTTGTCTTTATGTCAAGTGCTGAACAGATAACAGTTTGTCACTACTTCATTTTAAAGAAAGAGCTCTTAATACTCAAAGACAGTTCATTACCACCATTCAGATTTTTCTAAAGCTCTGACAAAAGTACTAACAAAGCAGACAGTGTTCAGTTGTCTAATGTGATTTGAATTTTAAAACTAAAACAAATGTTTATCAGTTGTGTCTAATAAACAATTGTATTTACAAAATAGGTGATCTAAATCTGGATGGAAATAATCTAGAAGATATCTAGTCAGCTGGTATCAACTGAAGATCATCTAATGCCGCAAAAAAAAAAATCTATAAACCTACTTAGCACCATCAAGATTAAAACCTTTTACAAACACAATATCTGCGACAAGTTGGAGGTGTACAAATTATAAAGTTGACTATCTGCATATCTTCTGGCTCTGTATCAAAATACAAACTTATTGGGTAGAGGTGACAAAATTCATGTGATCTTTCATAACATCCTATTCAGTATACTTATATAAAATTATATATTCAATATTCTTAAATTATTATATACATTTCCATATTTAGAAAAGCCTATTGAACCATACAAAAGGATACCTAGCAAAACAAATCATGCCTAGTAAAGTTCAAAGTCATTTGGTCAGTTTAGGGCTTCCTACAGACTACTTAAAGAGGAACTAAACTGAAAACTGCCAATACAAAATACGCTTTAGGTTTAGGTACGCTTTAACTGTCTTGAGATAATGAAAACTAACTAGTTAATTTTTTTTTACATGTATTGAAATATCTGCCTTTGTTTATTATATATCTATTTAATTACCATGTAAATATGTTTGTATACTTTGTACAGTATAAGTGGACTTTGTGACCAGACACAGAACAAAAGTACTAATTATACAATACTGAGCCCTAAATGTAGCTAACAAAGATTTTCCACTGCGGTACCCCTTCCAATAGCAACATATAAACCTTGAGTTTCACCTAACACTATTTGTGACTGACCTCTCATCTGTTTAGTCTTAGTAACCTTTAGACCTACATAGGAAAAGATATGCGATGACAGACATCAATTTTAGGCGGGACTTTTAAAGCCAGTACCATCAATATATTACAAAAATAACAAAATTTTATTAATAATAAACATTAAAAAAACATAATTTCAAATACATAAAACACAATAAAAATTGTAGGTGTATATAATGACCTCTCCTTACAGAATACCCCCAAAGGGGTATGTGATTAAATGTTAGGGATGTGGCCTGTTTAAGAGAAAGAAATGTATATAGGTGGATGTTTCTTTAGACCTTCCTACATATTACCTAGTACAAGGCCACCTAAACAATTTTAATTATTTCTTTTTGTGTACAGCACATGTTCTGGAATACTTTTGTTTGTATATATGTTCATGCAACTGCAAAACCTTAATAAAAAATAATTTATAATAATAAAAAGGTTTTGAAAGTTACAGTATTATGTAGACATGCGTACAGTGTAGTGGTTGAATAGGTGAGGGTAGGCAAATAATGGCTTATGCCATCATTTCTGGTAATGCCCTTGGCTTTGACTAATGTTAGGATTAGAATGCTAAAATGATAAATAAGTTGAAGATAAGGAGACTTTAGAAGTGTAAGGTTAATGAGATTACTAACTCCCAAGTTTTTGAAAACTGATGGTTTGCTGCATGATTCTGGTGCACAGTATTATTGTTTACTATTCCTTTTTATTCTGCCATTGACATTCTTTCTTTTGGTGTCTAGGCCAGATTTGATTAGTCCTGGTATTAGGCGTAAATGATTTCCCTGCAGAGTTCCTAGCCTTTTCATGCTTCAGGGATGCTTCAAACGCATGTGTTTAAAGTTCTTCAGACTGGTTGTTTGCACACTTTACAAGGCTTTCCATTAAAAGCAATTTGGCAGTGTTCATGGATGCTTTAGTTTTGCTTCAGTTCCAACTCAATATGCCACTTGGAGCCTAACTCCACCTGAGCAATAAATCCCCCTTTAAATTCAAGAACATAAGTATTGTGCTGGAATGCATTAGTAGTTTCTTGATTTATGTGACCTGGAGTTGTCATTTAAAGGTTTAAATATGAAGTACATTTTACATGTTTGATGCTTTGCCCTCTAGGTAGTTATTATTTTATATGTTTAACTGTATGGTCTCGGAAGAGTTTAAACAATTATATAAAAGAGCAATGTGTGGTCTTTCTGCGGACTGTTAACAAAATCAACACTCATCATTTAAGTTTTTTGAGCTCTTTTTAAAGAGCGCAGAGGGGCTCTATTCTGAGTGCTTTTAGCTTTGGAATCAGTATGTCTCTGTTCTCTGGTGAGGGAACCAATGAATCCAAAAAATTGCAAAATCGGTGCTGCCATCTGAAGTGTGAAATGGGTAGCTTTTTGGTTAGAAACATCAGTAGTCAGAGGTACTATATGACTATTGTAACACGATAAGATTGCTTATTGAGAATCTCCATACTTGTATGAACATACCCAAATATTTGTTAAGACGTGTTAGGGGAGAATGAATGGGTAAAGAAGTGTTCTAACCAACATTCCTAAAGATGTCTACTAATTTATATATGATTCTTCATGTCAATATTATTGGTGCTGATCTATTAAAATTAAATCTAGTTAAAGTTTGAACTCTTTTAACAAGTGATGTGTTTAACAAGTTAAGTGAATAGGGATCCAGGAAACAACATAACATGGAATAAATTAACAAGTCCATTTGTAAATTCCAATGTCTGCCTTACCTTTTGGATTAGATAGTATAAACAAAAATATCATGTGCTGTTGACCCCAAACAAGAAAGGAGATATCAGAGACAGCAGGGGAGTTGGGACTACCAATGGAACATACCGGTACATATTAGTCAATCTTAGATCCCCAAGGTTGAGAACAAGGTCTACATAGCTATGCATTGAGTTTGGTGTACTAGTAAATACTTGCATTATTTTTGTTTAGTCATGTTATATTTGTTTTTTGGTTGAAATATTTTTTAGCTTGCCAGAGCATTCTGTTCTTTTCTTTTAAGTTATATAACATATTTTATGTATAGCATATATATATATTTATATATGTTTCTACAGTTGTGCTATTTTATTGAAATATCTCTTTTGAGTCTGAACACTATTTCCAAGCCACATATGTAGATGTGTACACTAGGTAATTGTTTATTTTCATGCTTACCGTTCTTATATCCGTTATAACCATTAAAACATATAGGCTACCAGGTTACGTTATCTCAAGCAGCAAAGTTTTTTCTATGGTTACACTTCATACAACCTCGTGAGAAGGTACAGTATACACAATTATACATTTAAATAGGTTTAATTTTTTTTTAAATGTTTTTTATGAGCATCTATTAAATTGTTCATCAACAGTTCTTAGAGATAAATATTGGAAATCAAACATATTACTCTCATAACCAGTGATATCATAACAACTTGCAGTATGTATCTGTTCTTTTTTATTTGATGCTCTGTTTAGCTTTAATGTCATTCTGCAGGTAGCTGAAAATTAAATTTAATGATAAGCTGAATTTGTGTTTTCCAGTAACAATCTAGTAAAAGGTTTTGCAAATTGGTGGTAAATTTGTATGTTTATGTCTTTTTAGAATAGATTAGCTAGACCAGTTTTATCCATGAAATTTCCACTTTCTTTCTCTTATTCTTTCTATATTTGCTTTTCTTCTTCAGAATCTTGAGCATCTGAAGTGATAAGAATGAAAACTTTAATAAAATAGACAGAATGTATTAAAAATCTTTTTTCCTTTTGTACTTAAATTTATGTCACTAAAATTATAAATCGTACAGGGCAAATATTGTTCCCAGAAATATGTTTTATAAATGTAAAATAAGCAAGATAATAAAAATATAAATGAATATATATGATATAACACATATAAAGGCAATTTTCTAGACAAGTAACTATACCCACTGTTTTCTTATGTAATTGTTCACTAAAAATTGTGAGAATATTAACTCCACATACAATGGGGAATTCAAATTGAACAATAATCTGATTCACTTGATTATATAATTGTAGTAAATATTCACACAATGATTGAGGATATTCAACCTCTAGTAAATCAGCCTCGGTATCCTAATTTGTTTATTTTATGGGCACTTTTTTTACAAAGATTGAAAAAATATATATAATTTTGATCAGAAAATCCTTTAAAATACTTGTATTGAATGGTGATAAATGTGAAAGTGTTAACAAAAAAATTAAAAGAAGTTAGCGCTCATATCCACTATTGTTAAAAAAAGAAATCTCTGCCTCCAAACACTTACATAAGTGCTGTGTGCCCAAATGCACTTTTGGTGGGGAGAATCCTTTTTTTATGGTTTTGTATAGGAAAGGTAGGAAAACGTGCATACTGGCTTCATCCTCTGCTGTCTTTTTAAATGGCATTTTGCCAATGTGTTTGAGTAGATGAGATATTACCCTATATGTGTATGTCCGTCCATACTTTCAGTTTCATTTTTAAAGATGGTCCCTTCATTCGGAAGCAGGAGATGAATGGGAGGAGGCCATATTCAGCAGAACAATTGTATTTTTTACTACATGCTAAGTCTTTTTATTTATTGCTTTTGTATTTGCTTTTCAACTTGTTTGTTAGAACATATGACTAATTATTTGAACTTTGTTGTATAGGCCAAAGCTGCAAAAATGTAATAAAAACTTTTCATTTTCAGCGAACAACAAAACACCAAAAAAGAGGTTTGGAGACAGTCAAATCTCAATGGATGTGTTTTTAATTTCTTTTTTGTGTTTCCTACCTTAAGCGTGTACTGTGCACTTTTTTAACTGATGCAATACCACCGCTTCTAAATAAACGGTCCCACTTCAAAACATGAGCACGGCAGTTGTTGGGCTTTTCAGGGAGCAAAAATGTGTAAAAATGTCTCATTTGCCAACAGCGGAGACATGACCGTATATTGACATGAAATGTTTGAAATGTTTGAATAAAATGGCCCTGAGGATACACTTTCATCAGTGAACCTGGGTGATCCAGCAAACCTGGAATGGATTTGGTCCAGGATTCAAAACATTTGCTAGCAAATAGCCAATTACTTTGAAGAAATCTTTTCCAGGTTTGGTGGATCACCCAGCTTTACTGATGAAAGTGTATCCTCCCCCCTAGCGCTATTCACGAGTGTGACTCTGGGTGGATTTACCATGCAAAAAGAGGTAAACCCCAGTCAGACTCGGGGTCAGTAAAAAACACCTTGTTCCTTTTTTGTCCCCTGGCGTCCTGCTGGTCCCTGCAGGTCCTCGGGACACATCATCTTCCTCCGATCTCCAGCCGGCAAATGAAGAGATGTTCTATGGGGTTTCCCCGTGATGTTGGTGCATGTGTTGGTGCGGGCGAGAGGAGCGACGGGAAATTCAAATAGCTGTATTGAGTCTAATACAAATAAATCTTCATATAATATATATATATATTTATATTATATATATATATATTATACATGCTGCTGTACGGTTACAGTATATTACATGTTTTACAATTTTTTTATTTATTTCTTTAACAGATTTTTGTGTTTTTTTATATAAAGTTTATTAATAAATTTATTAAATATTGGACATATATTTACATCTACAATGTAAAATAAATTTCCATGCAAAAAATAAGGTTTAAAGACCCTTCTATCCCTTCACATTTCTAGACTGTGTACTTAATATTTTAATGTGTCATTTGTTGATTTACTGTTATGTTTATTGCAGTTTTCTGTGATGTTGCACTGGAATCTCAGAAATAAATATTATAATCTGAGCATGTAAAATATTCATTTAGTGCTCTCCAAAGCTATGAAAGTGCTTAGTAATTCAATGTATTTTCTTTTGGAAGTGCAATCCCATGACAATGCAGAGAAATGTGCTGGTCAATTAACAGTATGATTATGTAGGGTATATTATTGAAAACATCTAGACAATAAATAATCAGTAACGTCATGCCCACGTTCTGTTCCTCGGATTTTTCTTGTATTTTTTAAATTAGTATCAGAATGTTTATGCACAGAATGCTGTGCCCTAGTTATTTGGAGAGATGCCGAGCATCACAGCCGCGCTGAAGATAAAGTACATCTTGCAGGGGAAATAAAATTTGCTGACAGGCTGAGTTTCTTCTCATCTTTGGGCTCCCCTTAATGTGTTCCAGTAATGGATTAGTGCTTTAATGCATCTCTACAGAACTCTTCCCTCCCCCAGCTTTTCAAGGAGAGAGCCAGGCAGTGAAATCCATTACCTGCACCTTTGGGACCATGAGCATGTTAATGGCCGTATTCCCTCCTTCTTTGTTAGCATAGTCCCTTCCTGCTGAATAGCCATTAGAAGAGTATTCCTCTTCTTTTGTATTTTAACTGATCCAAGGTTGGAAGAACTAGAAATAAAGCTTGAGAGGTGTTGTATGAGATTGTGTCCTATAATGCAGCAAATTAACCACCTTTGAACTCTACAGAAAATCAAGTTATATAGACACTTTGACAAAAGCAGGCTGATATTTAAGTGGAATAAATGTTCATTTAGAAGATAGAAACATAAACATGTTCATTTGAACACAAAAGAAATAGCCGCTTCAACAGACAATGCAGAAGAAAAAAAAAATCTAGAATTGGCATGTTTGGAAATTGAAAAACAAAAGGAAAACACGTATTTCTTGTATTTTTAGGATTCGGTTCTAATAGATCACATTGCTTTACAGAATGATTACAATCTATTTTAAGAACCCCAGAGATGACATGCAGGAGCTAGGCAAATAATTCAGCTCAATATAAAAATAGAGTGTTCACATATACCTTGGTGACCCAGGGTCACTACAGACTCTGCCATTATACCTTCCAATTTTGTACACAGCATCAGCTTTAAAGCTAAACCAGCTCCATGCAGATTTTTTAAAAGAATATCACTGTTGTATATTTCTTTTAAAAGAATTAGTATTTTATATGTATCTTACATAAAACTAGCAGGGATATCTGACTCATATGTGTTCATATTGGCCTCTTGCCATCCCTTGCACATCAGCTCTCAGGAGAAGGAGGGACAGCAATATTCACTAATCAGGCTCAGCTGCAAGCTTGCATGTTGACAGGGAACATCCAGGCAAAATACTGAGCGGAGCTGATGACTTATCAATATGCTTCTGGTTTACTGTCTAGTCAGCAGGCTGGGGCTGATAGTAGACACTACTGAGTTCCTTAACCATAACATAGAAAGTGGTGTCCCCTTCTTGGGTGTGTCTGCCAGAGGTGTATGAATGCAGCATTTTAATGGACATTTTTGTATTTTGCTTGCTTTAGATCAACCATTTCACCTTCGATGAACCAGTGAAAAAATGTTACAGCTCACATTAATATGGTACCTTAATGTGATCAGTATTTTGTAGATCTATTCATCATTTAATCTATATCAGACATTTCAGCAATAGTTCTTTAGGGTAAGTTAGTAAGGTTTTAATACCAGAAAATTACTGGATAGTATGTGGCCCCTGAGGATTGGAGGTGCACAATCCTGCTCTATATAATCAAGTAATAAAAAGAAACACATAATAAAAATACTGACCAGAAAAAAAGAAATAACATTGAACATTGTAATGTTCCCTTACAGGTCAGTGGAGAATTGGCCCCTAATATTGGTGGTCAGCAGAATCCATTTAATCTATAACTAGTAAAATGAAGGCCAGGTTCACTACATTCATCGAGGGTCAGTGAAGATGTGTTTCCATTACATTGTTGGTCATCAGAGAATTCCATCACATTTATGACCAGTAAGATTATGGTGCTTTATAACACAGGCATGTTGGGTGTTTGCTGGTTAATGTAATGTCCAAAATATACTTTTAGATGAATACTGAAAGCGCAAAATAGAGGTGTAATGTTGACTGGACAAGTCTCAGATTTTATCTGTACATGATTTGTCATTTTAATGTTTCTCACTGATTTTTTTTTCCTTTTTATGATGGTTGATAAAATGGTAAAGTTGACTATGATACTGTTTGTAGTTATGATGATCTGTCTATCTTAATTTTCCTGAAAAAGCAAACGATGATTCTGCAATATTCGTTGAGAGGAAAAAAAATTGATAATAGAAGGTGCGTGTATATTAATATTGGATCTATGGAGAGTTTTTATGAAAATAAATAAACTATGTTTTAAATTTTTGTAAATTGGTAGTGAAATCATGTTATAGGAGTGTGCCTAAAAAGTTCATCCACTTGCTGTGTGTAAAGCTGGTTTAAGAGTTATTGCTACCTTACCAGTGTATACTAAGCCTCCCTGGGCCACTGTGTCCTGCTTCTATAACCGTCATTGGTGCTAGCTTTATCACACTAAAAAACCCTCCAATGCCTCTATTCGTAGTTGGCAATTGGTACATGCACATCTTTGCAGCTACATAATTTGTAAACGAAAGGGCAACAAATCTAATAAACTAAATGGTACAACAATCTGACTAGTGTGCTAAAACGTGCTACAGCTTGTTTTGGTTGTTGTTAAAGCGTACCTAAACTCAGAAATATCACTTTACATAAAAGGGTAGACAACCCTTTTATGTTAAGTGAAAACTGTTTTTTTATTTATTTTTAATAAAAAAAGGTGCAGAACTGCCCCCTAAATCTCGACCACCTAGGCGATTGAGAATGAATGGGAGCGCAAAGTATACTTACATAAGGCATCCCGGGAGGCCCTTGGGTACTACTGAAGGAGCCTTTTCATGGAAAAAAAATGTGTTGATCTCACATATGAGCAGTGAGATCTGTATTTTTTTTCATCCTACGTCATCCGATCTCGCGCCTGGGGCCGGTGATGAAGAAAGAAGAACCGGGAAGAAGAGGAGAAGATGGCAGTTCCGAGGGCCGGCTTGCGGACGGATCCTGGGAAGGCGTGGGACCCGATGCAAGAGACCTCTGGAGGGATCGGACTGCCCTGCAGGATTGAAGGTAAGTGGATTTTTTTGGTTTTAGGGACTTTTGGGTTTAGTTCCTCTTTAAAAAATTTCAAACGTTATCTACATAATAAAAAAAAATAGGCAAGCCTATGTTTTTGGGAATTTCACCAAAAATAGAAAAGCCTTGCTCACTGTTAGGAATTTTACTAAAATTGGTAATCTGTTTTCTTTACTGATATTATTTCCTGGCATTAAAACATATAAGGAAACCATGTACAGAAAAGAGTGACTTAAAATTAACCCAGATCATGCTCAATAAAGTATTTACAGATTTTGAACAGATTGTAGAGTAATAAATTTTCAAATTTCACAATTTAGGCATTATGTTTTTTCTGTATAATCTATTTAAGCATTATGTTTTTATATGAGAGCAGAATCTTGGCAGGCCATCAGATCTTTGATGTAAACAGTAGGTCCTTGCAATTTGTTTAAATACAGCTGAAGCCTGCCATTTGTTGTAACCTTTGAGAATCTTAGAGAATTACTAATTACACCCTGAAAGTAGCTAGAGATACGTGTGAGGTTTTGTTTTAAAGATCTTTCACTACTTGTTATGAATACATAGTAAAAAAAATAGTGAAATGGAACTAAACCCAGGGGATACTCACCTGTCCCCATTCCATAGCAGGCGCTGCCATTTTCTACCTTCTTCACAGAGGTTCATCCAGTCCTGTGATCTGCTGGGGAAGCCAGGATGTACCAGGTATTCTGGCAACATTGAATTTTGACAGATGCGTGGCAAATAGGAATGTTTTTGCAGAAGGAATGTAACCTGGCCTATTCTGAAATAAAGCCCTGCTTGTTGCCAAATTTTAGTTCCATTTTAGGTTTTTATAGTTTGGGTACATGGCCTGTTTTACACAATGAACTCAGTTTAGTTCTGTGTTGTTGTCTTTACCTTATGCCTGAGCTTAGATAGATAGTTAACTTCCCTGGCACCTAACATTTATTATCATTCTAAAAAGCATTAAAGCAATAAAGAGATCATTAAAGAGGATTATGACCAGAAAAACTAATTTCTTACAATTCACTATAGCACTTTGTTTGCTTGCTAGTCAGCTGTCTTTGATTTCCTGTTCAATACAATTTAGAGGCAGAACATCAATAGCTTTGGTGAAGTTGAAGTTGCCCATGGGAGTAGTTTGGTAAAGTTCCACACCACTGGTGGTGATTGAAAGTTCCACTAACCCTGTAGCATAAATGTTCTGAGAGGACTATAGGAAAAGCTAGGTTTGCTAAGAAAGGGTGAATCACCAAAAGACCTGGAACTAGACAAAAATGAATGCCCGCATGCCAGCAATTGTTGTTATTATTATTATTATTAATAACAATAATAATAATAATAATATTAATTATCATCATAATATTAGTAATATTAAAGCAATTGTTGTTGAAGTCATGTAGCTTAGTGAATGAAGTGAAGCTCATAGCACTAACTCGCCATCATAGATACGAGATTTTAAAATAGCAATAATCTTCATTTACAGACCTAATTGGCTAAACAGTCTGGGGCAGTTTGCATGGTGTGTTTAAATCACACCTTACAGAATTTAGGTTCAGTAGAGGTAACTCTTGCAGGTCAAACCTAAGCTAACAGATGACAAGGCAAGTTGGTGACTGTGAAGCCTAATGTATGAAGTGACAAACCGTTTTTTATCACTGCACCTGTTGATACACAGGCAAATACATACAGGGGTACCAGCTGTTGATGGCAGGAACTGCTCAAGTGTCAGGAAGGGTTAAAGAATTACACAAAACACTCAGTCGCTGCTTAATTAAAAGTTAGTACTTGTATTTATTGGATGCGTACAATGGTCCAAAATAGCAACAGTTCCATCAGCAAGATCACGAGACATGGTTTACCCCAGGGAGTGGCCATTTCCATATCATCTAACTGGGAAGAGTCAGGCAGGGAGAAGCTGGCATTTCTTTACACGTGTTCAGAAAATGTATGAGATTATACTTTGTATATTACCAGCTGATTTCCTTCTCATTAGGGCATTAAATCCACAACTTTCTTCTCAGGTCACTCCCACCCGAACCTAGTATGGGAAGGAAGACATAAGATGTTCACAAGAGAATAGACAAGACTATTTACACAAATCCACCTGTAGATCCACAATACGTGTGTTCCGTATTCCATGTTTTTGTATTTAACTTGCTAAAAAAAGATGAACTTTTAAAATGGCTCTCTAGTGGTAGCATCAGAAAGCCTCACCATTCCTGCTACATCCTTAAAGTTGGGTGATCCCGTATTAGACAAGCAGGGGCCACACTTCTTTGACAAGCAGACACATGGATAGCTCCCCTTGGTAAGGATTTTAGCACACACAGAGTCACACACTATATTAATAAAAGGGTCAGATATAAAGTTTGAAGTGTGTGTCTTTTGCAGTTATGAGCTATGGCACACGTGTCTAAATGCCACCTAACCTACTCAATTAGGTGGGGAGTTTATATCACAGATTCTTTTTTATTTTTTCCTAAAAGGGAATGTAGTGACTTCACACAGCTCTTGCCTTTTTTGCACGACCACTGTCTTCGGTGCTCCCAAAGTTGGATTCCAGGCCTCTGTTGCACTATGCAGCCTGTTCCTGAAATAGGACAAGGTCATCCAGATCAGTTTACATGGCTGTTTTCAAGTTGCTACTGACCTTGCAGGGAATTTGATTAATATGAAGTTCCCTTAAGTAAATACTTACTATCCAGTGTTATGGCCCTCGTCCACTCACAAATCATCTCTTTCCAATTGCAGCATCATATGTTTAGGTCATCTCACTTTAGTGATCTAAAAATATGTCATAAGTGTATTTAACTGCTCTGCTTTTACAATTTACTCTGCTTGGTTTAAGCTGTGATTACTTTCAGCCTAGTTCAGCTACTACAGGCACTTGCTTCACAGTCAGCTTCTCACCATAGTTCAGGCTTGCTCCCTGAGTGATAATGTCCATGTCTGTGCAACTTGGGATAATGCAGCTACTTGTTGTATATATGTCGCTTTGTGACAAAGCATGATTGAAGGACAGTTGTTACCTTAACAAGGAAAGTAGTGCCAGGATTGAAAGGTATTCTTTAAATGAAAATGGTAGAGTTAAATAGATTACCCAAACTTACGGAAATACGTCAAATGCTAAAGGTTATATGATATTAGCTGCAGTTTTTTTTTAAGAAAATAAGTGAGAAAGCTAAACGGTTATTATTGTAGCTAGGAGGTGATCTGTGTGTGAGACTTACCTGCCTACATCAAGGCATCAATTCAAGTGACAAAGTCACTAAACTCCTAATTAAAGATGTGCCTGTAAAATTATAGGTGATATTAACATTTTCAGCCACTTTATTGATGAAAGATAAGTGGCTGAAGTGTCATAAGAAGCTAACATTTCAATGCAATGCCACTTTCATAGCCCCTACAACATTCAGTGGTTACTCCTTCCATCTCCTTATGTCACTACAGGCCAAAGTAGGGACGTAGAGATTAGCTGGAGAACTTTTTAGCAAGATTGAGAACCAGGAGGTCGACACTCTTAAAAGTGTTTGTTTCTAAAACATTGCAACAGAAGGGTGCTCAGCAACAGCAGAACATGTAAGTATTTACTTTCTTCTTTAAAAGTACATTTTTATTGGGAGACTTAGTTTGGTGATAGAGCTTATTTAAAGAAATAGCAATCATGTAACCGAAAGCGCCAATACGTGGGAGATCTACAGAAATTTGTGCTGACCTAGAGAAGGAAAGAACATAGCTAGGAGATAAAGAAATCTTTATCTCAATCTTAATTACTCCTGTGAGGATCTAAACGATTGGGAGAGGAAAGAGAACTTATGTATGAAACTTGGAGGGAATCTGGATATCAGGGGATATCTAAAATTTTATATGCATCAATCTGCCTTCAAACAGAAGTAGGACAGCAGCTTAAGCACAAAGCTCAAAGGCATCCAAAACCAGACAGTAATTCTATCCTTTATTAAATAATGCTTAGAATTAATTCAGTGTAGTGGTTTAAAATGTATTATTGTTAGTCAAAGGAAACTAATTTAAAATCCAGAAACTGAGTGTTCCACTCCATATGGAACCCAGAAGAAAGCCAAGACTTCTTTACCAAATGGGATAATCTTCAAATTAACAGACGCAACCTAAAAATCTGATTGTCTCATTGAGCAAAATGTGTACCAGCAATTTTATTTCCAGTTCTACCTAACATCTCCACAATAAGATGGTTAAAGAACTCTCTATAGGGGTAACTCATCAGTTCCACCTTTTACTGTTCCTATGCCCTTTAGTTTACATTGGTTTTGTTCTGTTCTAATTATTTTTTCTATAAGTATAGCTCTTTTTGTTTAGTAGTAGAGTCACTAGTATAACACAGTTTCCCACCAATCTGTATAGCACAGAACTCAACAGTCTTCATAAGAAGTTTATGAATGCATTACTTTTACACATTAATACGTTATTAGTTTACATTTAATAAAGTCAACCTAAAGCTTTGGGAATATCATGGATCCATTTATGAAGGCAGTAATACAGAGCTTCAGTCAGAGGTTCCATTTGAAAGATTCCTTCACATCCATACTGGTTGTCCCCAGACTAGAAAACTGGCAGTGAGAATTCTGCTCCACAGCAAAAAGCTACACATTTAAAACCAGTATGGTGTATATCTATATTAGCTACTGTCATTTGAAGCCTACAGACGGTGGGTACTGGGCTAAGATGCACATTAGAAAATAATTTCTTTCTATCAGACACAAGGTAACATGATTAAATTATTGGCAGACCACAAACAACCATAACTTAAAAAGTGCTGAATTTTGTTAATAAAAAGAATTGTAAGGTATGGAAATTATTGATTTGTATCTAAATTGTTTAAAATGATACACAACATTTGTTTCTAAACAGTCATTTACCAGAATGGTCCTCCAACAGGTAGAAATCAGAAGTTGCCCTTTATAGAATTTATGAGTGTCTAAACTCATTCAACTAGACGTCAAATGAAATACAATGCACGTGTCTATTACTTAGAGCTGTGTTCTACAACTTTCTACTTCTCTGGCTCCTACATGTCCATTGCAAAATAAGTGTACATTCAAAAACTGGCCAGCCACTTAAAAAGATGACAATTCATGATTTTTGGGTGCCACAGGTAATCGATCTTCATAGATTTGTTTAGGGATTTAAGTGAACACTCCAAACTCCTTTAGTGAATCAACCCTATGCACCATTTAGCGCTTTTGATTTAGACATAAAGAGTATAAATCCTTAGTTTTTTCAAATATTTTTTCTTTTTAACACACGCAATAGCTACATCACAATATAATAAAACTGAACCTGTTTAGTTAATTGCCAGGTATGAAAGCAACATTTTAGGTACAGTACATTTATCATTATTATGCAATTCTCAAGTGTGAATTTAAAATTTTTTAGTCCAGCATGTTTGATCATTTTAATATTATTTGTATATCAATAATCAGTGACCAGAAATACAGGAATAAAATAAATATAAAAAATTAGAAAAACTCCAATACCAAGTTTCAGAGATCTAGTAAAATAAAGTTTTTTTATCAAAATTAATAAAAAGAAATGTTGGTCCTCCTTACAGAGCAAATCATTCTGAAAAAAAGTATAATATTACAAATATTTTATAACATTATTCACAAACAATTCCACATTCTACAATTCCAAACAATGCATATATAAATAATATATATATATATATATATATATATATATATAGCATAAACAAAATATCTTTTTAAGGTTTAGTTGAAATAATGAATCACACAGGAGGATAAAACTGGGAGATGATGCTTAAAAGTTAGTTTAACTGCAGATAAATCTTAAATTAGGGGATCTAAAATAAGTATTTAAAAAGATGCTATGTTTATGACTGTGCAGGGCGTAATCAATCCATGTATTTCTAGTACTAGAAAATATTATTGCACACAGTTTTTTTTACCACTTGAGTACTCTTAGCCCAATCTAATTAATGCAGCTGGAGTAGATAACATACAAATTATTACTTTCTGAGATAGCAGTCAATATTTCACCCAAATGATTAAAGAACAGTATAGGTTTTCTAAATTGTATTGAGGGTTTATATTATTGAGGAATGGTATGTTTATTGAATTATAAAAATGGGTATAAAAGAAATGTATATATTTAGATTACTGGATTAAAATACATATGTGTATAATATGAATTTTTCCCCATAGAGATGATTTTCCCTCTTCTAATATTTATTTTACTGATATAATATGCAGACATATGAAAACATTTGAAAATTACACAAAATAATTCTCTATTGTCTCCTATCAAAATTATTATCTGTAACTTTTTAAGATAAATTCAAAAAAAAAAAAAGAAAATCATACAGTATTATTGAGCTCTATAGTATAAATGACTTATCCATTGTTATTTTGGTTTTAGTGAAAGTTGACAAAAAATACAAAACATGTCTTTAGAGAAATTCACCAGAATATTAATACAATATGCTATGATGTGAATGTCCTCTTCAAACAAAAGTATGATTATACACATACCTGATCAATGGATCCCACAAGTTAACTCATTAACCAAACCTACCTAACACAAAACTAATCAAATTCATACTACCAGAATATTGGTAAATATCTAGTAAATAACCTTATATATCTATAATATAATATCTATAATAACCTTACAATTATGCAAAGGTAAAATTATTAATAATTAACAAATACAGTTGCTAATAAAATAAACCTTTACATAATAAAACACATTAATGTACTAAATAGTCTGTATATCAAAATTATACAATTAGCATTATGCTAGCAAACAAATCTTTTCAGTAAAGCTATCAGTTAATTTAGCAGCAGTACAATCTACACAACTTATTGAAGTAAATATTATACTTAAATACATTAGTATTAGGTACATTTTTAACAAGTTAATTTAAAGGCTAACCTAAAACATATTCCTGTCCTGACCCTAATTAATATTAATATTATTATTTAACATTATTTGTTATAATATTATTACCATATTAATATATGAGTCTAAATGTAACCTAACTTTTTAAAGCAAAACTTATCTGCCTAATAAATTCATGGGAATGAAGATACACATTTATTTCAAAATTGTTATTTTGAATATACTGGAAATATATATTTTTTTAAATTCATGCTTTAAAATACACAAAGCGGAATGTATACACATGTAGACTAATATAAAAAAAATCCTTATTTTTTCTTATGTGTAGTGTTCTTGAAAATTACTATCTGAATCCAGCCTAATGCCTGTATTTGAGCTAAAAAAACATGTAAACACGTTTGCTGTGGCCTCTTGTTATATAAATAAATGTTGCTGTTCTTGAAATGCATATAAAACATTGGTTTGTTGAATTTGTCTATCAGTTGAAAAATACAACAAAATTAGTAAAATTAGATTTTGAAGGCAACATTGAAAACATTGCGGATCACACTGTAAAATGTAGTGTTTTTAATCTGGACATGCATCTCAGGGCCACGGAGTACTGCAAAGCCAGATTTCATGAAGTGCTATTACATGGTAGAATTTCCCTGTTTTTAAAAATTGTAATGGGAGTGTGACACCCAAAGTAGGTAGAATATTTAATGTGGACTAAATTTCTCTGCATCTTTGCATTACCAGTGACACCATGCATCAACATGAGGGGAAATAGAACTTTTTTGAATTTGTAAAGTTTAGTTTCAATGATATCGTAAAGTTTATACTAATTATTGCTTTATGTTTGGGCTTACCTGAGTTTTAAATTATATCTAAAGGAACTTTTTTTACATTTTAGAGTAGGATAAAGCTGTCAATTTAGATGGTTGCATGTGATAACCTTTCTTCGGGTAAGCTTTTTTTTCAACAACTGTGTCTAAAGATACTTCCTTAAGGTAGGTGTGTCCATGTGTATAAATCATTTCACCTGACACATAATCATTTGTGATGTATCATGCTAGCCATTGATAAAATGTTTGACTTACAGTATTTTTAATTTCTCTTGGTCTCTGAAGTGTAACCATTGGAGTTTTCCCAGCATATAAAGCAGTGTTTGAAATTCCCATTAACACCAATAGGCCAGTTCACATCATAATGTTTTTGGTTGTTTCCCTAATGGACTGCAAACAAGATAACCTTCAGTGTTTAAACAGTGTTAAATGCTTGAAAACTCTAAAAAAGTTTTTTAAATGTATAAAGTACTTCAAATTTATATAAACACTTAAATTGGCCATTTATGGGCATTTGTGGGGTGTTTATGAGCATTTTCTCCTACTTCTTCTCACCTACCGAGCTTCCGAGCTTGGCTTGAAACATCTTTATAAACACTTAAAAACAAAAGTTTATAAGCATCTATTAATAACATCAGTGTAGACATTGCTTTACAGATACATATTGCAAAAAGTTACTCATATTTTAGCAAAATTACCAAAAACAATGTGGTTCATGTTTATGAATGACATGAGGACCCACTTGTTGATATGGTGTATTCTGTTATTTGTCTTTGATCAGGCTGCAGTCCTCATCATTTATAGCTGAAAGCAGTAATAGGCTTAATTTATTAAAGCTCTCCAAGGCTGGAGAGAATACACTTTCATCAGTGAAGCTGGGTGATCCAGCAAACCTGGAATAGATTTCTTCAAAGGCTAGCAAATGTTTTAAATTGTGGACCAGATCCATTCCAGGTTTGCTGGATCACCCAGCTTCACTCATGAAAAGGAAGAGCTTTAATAAATCAGGTCCAATGTGTTTGCTTTCATCTGTTATATCAGTACTTTGCCTAATGGCCTGATATAGCTGTTGTAAACTAATGAATAGTCTTGTTCTGTTGTAACATGAAGCTTGCATTTGTCCCTTAATCTTCATTTTTGTAATATCATTAGTGATGCTTTTGTCAAGTTCCCAGGTGTTTTTTTGTTTTTTTTTAACAATTATATAAGTGAAACTTCATCTTTGGTAATCCATCTGAGGTATATGCTATATTCTGAAGGACAAAGCTTTCTGGGAATATTTAATCATTTTTCATCAATAAAATAGTGGCATAAATGGCTGGGTTACATTCATACAACAAGCACCATTTCCAACAAAGTGTCACTTTTGATGTTTACCATATCAAATATTTGCTATAGGTTGTGGGACCCATAACCAAATCTGGGTCCTATCTGGATAAACATGTATGGATTTACCGTTGTGAAATTATCAGTCTGGATTATCTATGTTACCATATTGATGTACTTCATGTGAGGATGCAGAGGTCAAAAAGTACTGATGTAATGTTAAATAAATAGGTTCACTTTCCTATTTATATTTATGTAAATAGGAAACAAGGTAATCTTTTATGCTATAGCTGTCTACTTTTTAATTTGCAAAGAGTGGAATACAGATAATTAATGGTTTTTGCTAGGCAGGTGCTACCAACTTCCAGGGGACTATAAAACAATCCCAAAACAAACTCATGTGTGTTAAATAATAAATCTGAAAGTTACCCATTGCTTTTTGTAAATATTCCACATATTTTGCGTCATAGACATGTAAAGGTCCGTGTTTTGAGCTTTCAGTCTTTGAGAGGTACTCTATATTTAGTAGTGATAACCCCTTAAATATTTTAATATGTAATTCAATATTTAGGGGTTATCACTCACAATGACATGGAACTTCTTTAAACAAGCAACAATAAGGAAATATAATATGGAAACAATGTTTTTGAAAATTGTTTTTGAAATATGAAAAAAAACAACTGCAAGATTTGAAGTTCATTTTGGTGGGTAATTTGGGGAAAACTTTGCCCTGGCTGATTTACTAGTTTTCATTTGCTCCTGTACTGTTTCTGGTTCTACTAAGGATGCTAGTTAGTTACACAAGTAAAAGATGTACAAAGATTTAGGATTTGGGACTGAACAAGAAGCAAAACGTAACATACCGTGTTTCCCCGATGATAAGGCAGGGCCATCAAATAAGACAGCCCCCCCTTTTTAGGTAAAAATGAAAAATAAGCCCCCCCCCCGCAAATAAGCCACCCACCGATTACTTACCAGAATCG
>NC_092865.1:41675614-41678109 GCF_032062135.1 Pyxicephalus adspersus | reverse complement strand
AGTGATCAGAAGGGGAATACCGGTATGAATGGCACATGAGTGATCAGAAGGGAAATAATCTTTCAGAATCTTTTTTTCTAGATTTTCCTCCTTTAAAATTGGGTGCGTCTTATATTCCGGAGCGTCTTATACGGCGAAAAATACGGTACTTGCAAGAAAGTAAAAGTCACAGGAAAGAAGAGTCGGATGATTGGATCTCATTCTTTTTATTCTAATCTCTTCTCTTGCCTAGAGTAGCACTAGGAATGTTTGCCATTTTTTACTTGGGTGGAAATCTGTCCTATATTATCTATTTTATTTTTGTGTTTATTCCTTGATAAGAATTCATCAGATCTTTTTTTAAAGTGTAGTCTTGGTAAGTTCTAACCAGTTTTTAAATTTGGAAAACCTGATTTCTTCTAACTATTTGTGAAGAAAATGTCATTTTAAAGACTATAATGAGTAAGTCCTTAAGTACATTTTAATCCCATCTATCCTGTTTTTATAGACATTACTGTATTAGATAGGACTGTGTGACTAATAAAACTGAACATCCAAAAAGCTGATAACACACATTTTATTGGCAGTTATTTTATGTGTTGTTTGCTCTGATCCATGTACATCTGCTTGAGTTTTCCACACACAAGTTCTGAAAAAGGCCAGTGAAAGGATTTAGCAAAAACTATATCATATATGCCAGTGGTAATTGTATTGTTTACCTTTCGTTTTAATTTTATCCTTGGCAGTGATATATAAAGAATTCTTTAATTACATGCAATAACTACACAGTTATCATGCAATATTTTTCAAGGAAATGCTCATATAAACATCAGATATCCAATTTAGGTTCTTATCTTCACATAAAGTATGCTTACCATGTTTGCATAATTGTGTAGTTTTTTTTTAACCCATTGGACTATGGAGACTTACTGCCGACCTTGCACCATGCTATGACCTAGGGGCCTTTAGTACCGGTTTGGAGACCTCTTACACAGCAGATCTCATTGAGGTTCAATGGAATGCAATATGGACGGCCAACAAGGTGGGCTTCATAGCTAAAGCAATTTCAGGCCCTGTATCACAGATTCAAAGACTGGATCAAGACAGAAATTTTCACAGAAAACACCTGGCCTATTCCTCCATGGCAGCCCATGAAAATCTAGTGAGACTCCCTTCTGTTTCGGTGAACCTTTAATGGTTTTAGTTCACTTACTTTTGTAGCCTTTTTCTACCCAGTTATTGAAAAATATCCTTGTCTGTTGTATTGATCTGCACAGATTTTTCCACCAGTCTCAGAATGTGAGTGCCTCAGGGACCCTAAATTGTAGATTTTGTTTGCAAAAGCAACATTCTTGCATGACTCCTCATCGCCATTGTTTCAGAGATCCTGATTACATACTAGGTTATCTATAGCCTTCCTGCCAATTGCTTATATTGATCATGGCTGTGGCTGCTGTGTAAATTGGACGCTGCTTCCCAAACCCATAGTGGTCTTCACACTGTTACTTCATATCTGTACTGGTTACCGAAGGGCCACTGGGTTTGCATAGGCCTACCATCAAGAACTAGGTTTCCTGAATCTAACCTGCTCTTAGGATGCCCAGACCTCATGTATTATGCAGGGAATCCGAGTGACATCCATATAGTATTGGCATATATGTATTTGGCTGCGTCTGGGGACTGTGAGGAAAGGGGGGGGGGGGTCTTTTCCCCTATGGCTTTGAGGACAGGCATTATATATAACTGCAGTCCATGCTTTGACTGTTTTTTGTGAATTCACAACTTGGGTGTAACAGATGTTTGGATTTGTGCTGTTAAACTTTTGGTATTTTTCGTGGTTCTCTTTTTATAGAGGACTTTCTCTTTTTGAAATGTTTCTCTACTGGAATTGAACATATTTACTTGTTTGGCTTTTGTTGTTTCCCTTCTTTCTGTGAAATAAAGAAAGGTATAAAAACTAGTAATGAAATTTGAATTTTTTTTTCCATATTTTTTTATTTTTTATGTATTTGCAATGTGCATCAAAATTTTCATAAAAAATGTGACTACTCCACTCCAGGTCAGATCCTGAACACAAACCCTTCCCTCCTTGCAAGTCTTAGCCCCTTCTTTTTTTGGGTGTACCTAATAACTGTCTGTGCTGGTGCAGCATCTCTGTCTTTCCCTTACCACCCACCCTACATTTATTGTAATTTCCAGGAAAGAGGTGAAGGGAAATACCGTACTATCTTGTATAACTTCAGTGATAGCTGTAAGCCTTCTGTAGTTAATGACTTCAGACGTCAATGGGCTTTTAGAAGTCTACATAAGGGAAACTTCTACTGAAAAATAACACATTAAATACACATGTAATATTATGGTAAGATTTTGTTTAACCACCTGAGCGTTACACTGATGTCTAGATTTCTGTACCAAAAGCGTCACAGGTTTTTATGAATTGTTTTTTAAATTGTAGACCTGTAACTTACAGAAATATGTTCGAACAGGGTTCTAGTAAAAATAATGAATATAAAAAA
>NC_092865.1:41636262-41672978 GCF_032062135.1 Pyxicephalus adspersus | reverse complement strand
GGATTGGATACAGGAGTTTGTATTCAATCCAATACAAAATGAATGAATGAGTTTGAATTTGAATTTCCCGCACACGCGCCGGCTTTTTTTTTCTCCGCTGACCGGCTTCTTGTGTTAGAAGCACCCGACGCTGGACGGAGAGCGACGTGGGACGATTAGCGGGACCTTGGCCGGCGGACCCGACGCTGGAATACGGACCCGACGCTGGATGAGCACAAGTAAGTGGGATTTAAAGGTAAGTCGAAAAAATACGGGCTTATCCTAAATAGCATTTTTTTTTAAGACGAAAAATTACGGGGTTAGCGGTTAGGGGGATAAATGAATAGCTTGGCAATGGGGTCATTTAGCACTGCTAAAACTCTGCTTACTCTTTCTGTGCATATGTGAACTTTCCAGGAAAACATTCAACCTGTTGGTGCTTCTTGAGGAAATTTTTAGGAAACTAATAAAACTGTGAATTCTTGAGCATTATTCTCTATACACCAAATTGGAGGTCATCTTTGCCTTGTCTCTATGTTGGGCATCTTTTCAGGGAAAATGAAACAAAGTATCAAGTGACTACATTTCACTTGGTTATCATATTCTAAAAAAAAACTAAAATTACATGCATCCACAAAATGTGCCAAGTTGTGAAATTGTGCATAAATAGTTTACAATACAAAATAACTCAACACAATTTAAAGAAATAGCAGGTCTATGGGAGCGGATGACATTTTCAAAGCAAAGTGAACTTATATGAAATAAAGATGCAGTGTGAGTATACAAAATATTACAGTTTACTATCATCAGACTGCTGGTTTTAAACATTGCCATTTCTATTACATGAAAATACTCCTACTGGGACTAAATATGCAATTTAATAATAATAAAAAAGGAAGATGAAAGACTAAAAGGATATACATGAAAGAGTGGGCAAACCTGCCTTTGAGTATGTAATAGTATGGAGGGATACAGCAAGGACATCAAAATGGTCAGAAGTAGCCTCTGTTTCAGTGAACAGCTCAATATTGTTAGGACAGGATATTCAGACCTTTTTTAAAAAAACAAAGAAAACTTGTATTTAGAGAAATACAGTGTCCTTCTCTAATACAACTGACCTTCCCCAATATAATGGTTTCATGGATTTCTCTTGCTTTCAATATTTAAGTCATTGCCCTGGAAAAAAGAATGCAGATTAGAATCTGGGTAAAATCAGAGCTTTATATCTCTGCTGTACCTGATCTGTGTGTCAGAAAGTATGAACGTCTTGGGTCAAAATGATAGCCAGGAAACTAGCATTCCAGGTAGAAATCCATGCATAATGTTTCCAATTCTCTCATGAGACTCCTTGAGATTCATGATTCCTTTATTATCCATATATGTAAGATGGAAAGTGTTTATATTATGAAAAATTGCAATGTAAAATTTTTAAACTATAAAGTGGTTTATGTCCCCAGAAAGATGTAAATTACAAAACCATTTTGAGATTATATAGGTTCCCTATCAGGCTTCATAAACTTATCCCACATATATCCCCCATATTTTGTAATGAGGCTGCATGCCTGGTGACTGTGCTACAAAATAAGTAGATTCTGGATTAGGGTCTTCACTCTCCTTTTTTCAGTTACTCAGATCAATCTCCCCACATCTCCAGAAAGTGTATTACTTCTTTAAGACTGGCCTCCTTCAGGCCAAACCTCTAACTTGCTTTCCCTCTTTCCTATTTTATGTCATTTTACCATTACTCCTGATGAGTATTAAAATGATTACACAATTTAATGTCAATGTTGTCTATAAAACATATCTTGTATAAACAAAATGTATGCATGTTTAGGATCAAGGGAAAATGTACCCTGTATCTTTTGCCTGATCCTTTAAATTCATGTAAATATTAAGAAAAAGTTTACCTACATGGTTAGAGATGAATCTAGTAATAGGGGTTTTGAAAGTGGACAATGTCAAAATTGTGTTACATATAAATATTACAAACATTTAAAATTGTGTAAACAAACAAAAGTAACAATAGCGTCTATAAAATACATCAATAAATAATGAGTAACAATAAATGATACTTAATCATAAATTAATGAGTCCTTGTACTCCACTTTTTTTAGTCTTTTTGACCCAACGCATTTTGCAAATAATGCCTTATCGGGGTAAAAACTATGGTTCTTGAAGCTATGTGCCACCCAGATACAAAATGTTGTAAGGATATATAAGGATATATATTTGTGCATTATAATAAAAGCAACTCAAATTACTTCCAGACATTATACATGATGAATTACCTTGTATCAATATTAACACCCATAGATAGGTTGAGTGAAATTATATACCCGGCTGTATTTTTTCTCAATTGAAGGCTCAGGTTAAAGCAAGTCTAAATACAATTCTCCTAAAATTTAGAATCTCTAAATTCAGATTCTGGGGATGACCTAAATAATACTTTCAAAATAGAGATATCTGCAAACATCCATGTGGATATTGTTACATACATCCGTGTCTTTTAAAGGAATAAAGTGTGACAAATTTGTACCAGAATGCTGGGTCTTTCCATAGATGAGAGTAAAGGCAGTGGTTGTGGTCTGGGCCTGCTGTTGCTAGCTTTATGACATAATCCAGACAGAGTGCTGCCACAATGTACAGATATAGACTATCAAGTAATTTTCACCAGGGGTTAAGTCTTTTATAGGCTTCTTTCAACAGAAGTTTAGACCGGGAGCTGCTGTCTTGTGGCAGTGGCATCCCGGATGTATGCATGCAAATCCAACTATTATTGGAACAATAATTAAAGTTGCTAGCATAGAAAAAAAAGAGGAAAAACTGATAGTAGCCCAAATATAGAAAACCAGGGGCTTTGAACAAAACTGCACCTATTGCAGTATAAATATTCTCCTGTGTAGTGAGCTGTGCACTGTGCAGTTTTGGAATGAATGTTGAGGCCAAACCTGCAGCACAGTCCTTAGCTTTGAATTAGTTGAAGCATGTTTGGCAGCAATTAAATAATCTATTTTTTGTTGGGTATGATGCCACAGGCTTTCCAAACCTGGATTGGGGGATTTTCTGCTCAGTCAGGTTGGATGAGCACCATCAATAGACAGCGATTTTCAGGTCTCTCCAGAGATGTTCGATAGAGTTCAAGTCAGGGCTATGCTGGGCAACACTAGGACATTCACAGAGTTGTCCCTAAGCCACTCCTGTGTTTACTTCCCTGTGTAACTTGGGTCATTGCCATGTAGGAATGTGATAATGTTGTAATTCTTTTAATCCACCTTTTTATCTTTTTTTTAAAGTTGTCATTTTGCAGAAGTCCTGTATTATTGTCTCACATTGATTGATTTTTTTATGATGGTAGTGCATTTATGTTAACAGTTTATTTTTGGGTATGTGTTAGAAATATCTTTCCACTTGGATTCTGTCAGTGAGGACATGTCATCTCTCCAGTCCTACAAAACCATGTTCTCCAGGCTTGTGAGTAATAGAAAGTAATTATGTGAGATTAGTTTTGTGGTGTTCCTATGAATCACCACTTCTTTTTTCATGGTATTTTAAACTTAGCTTGAGCTACATTGCTTTTTACAGCATGCCTGAACTTAAAGTACTAAAAATGCCTTGTGTTAGTAATTTCTTTTTTTTTGCTGGAAATATTAAATTTCCCAACCAACTATATTTATAAGTAATCAGATAATAATCTAATACTTTACTTTGAAGTTCTAATTCTTTAATTTGTAAGTCAGATTTATGGGTTTATTATAGAATTTATTACCCCTGTCAGGTTTTTCTTGCTATCAGGGACTCTGCTAGAAATATTTATCCACACTATGGGGTCTATTTAAAAGTAGTAAATCTAACATTCACAGAGATTTTCCCTGGTAGGGATAAAAATACTGCTACAATACTGTAACACATGGACCTGGGATATTCTTCATCAGGGAATGTTTCAGTGAATGCCAGATTCACTTCAAATAGACACTTGTCTTGCTGACAAAGGTTTTACCAGAGAGGAAGTAAGGTAAAATCTGCAACAAAAACACAGACTGAAAAGGTGTAAACATTACTCTACTAAATAAAGCTTTTTTATTATTGTTATGAATTGATAGTTACTTTCACTGTCTGTTTGCTCAAAGAAATATAACTAGTACAGTGTTCTCCCTAGCCTCTTATAGCCGAGTGCACCACCTGGCTGTTTTTGGGTACTTACTGAAGAGTTGGGTCACAATACAGGAGCTGCCACCCACCTACAATTCTGGGTTGAACACTGTAGTACACAAAGCTAGGGGAAATCTCTTTAACAGAGCAGAGACACTACAACAAAAAGTTGGCATAACCCAAACGTATATATAATGTAGCACAATCAACTCTGCCCAGGGTTTGTAAAATCGTCACAAATATTGCAAAGAGCAAATACCTGGGTTCTGTTTGGTCAATGCTGACTGTAGATGTACAGTAGTACAATAGTATAGATAGTTTGATTCAGCCTAGTGCCAATGTCATTGACTAAATATACAATAATACTACTGAATTTATGTATCTGCACAGAAAATGCCTATCCTCTGCAATCATATGTAAAGCTATAATACATTGTAAATTATATCTATTATACATTGTTTTGTCAAACATGCAGTGTTAATCTAGGCATACAATAGAATCTGACTATATAATCTCTTTTACATTTATCATTACCTATATAAATGAGTGACAAATACACAGTATATTTGCTGACATAATACCCATTTGTGTGCACAGTAACAATCACAATTTACTTGGATTACTGTGCTAAACTATATCTAGCCTGGAGTCTGTTATAACTCACTTTCTTTTCTTTATTGAAGAAGATTCTATGGCCATCCTATTTTACCATTATACAAGTTTGTAGAAGAGTTACCAGTTTATTTCACAATAGAATGTTAAAGCTATTTGTAAGTGCCTATGCAAGATTTAATTTTAGATTGCCATATATTTACCAGACAAAGTGGTGGAACAGTCAAGATAACTCTGTCAGCATTTATATTTAGTAACTAGTTAACCTGTGACCCCTCTATATTGTCACTAACCTCAGATAAATGCTTTCTATACCTGTTTACAGACATTCACAGAAGTTGTGAATTAGTGCTAAACACAGTCTGGGTTCATTATGTTTTGGGATATTTGCTTCATTTACACCACAGAAATTCGATGGTTTAGGATTTTTACCAACAGACGTTGTGTAGAACAACCAAAGGTTCAATTTGAGCCTGTAATGTAAAACATTATTTGTCATAAACATGAATCTGAATCCTTGGAAATCAGGGCCATCACAGGTAGCCGCACCTCAGTATTATAGCATGAAGATCGTAGGCCCCAAAAAGGGCCAAGGTACAAAGTATACGTTTACAATTTCTTAGGTACCTTTCTTGTTCCAATCTATTAAAATCTTTTGGAAACCCTTTCAAGCCTCATTTGCATTAACAACTGTTTTTTTAAGTTAGTATCTTTTAGTGGACCCATGCACTTCTGGAAAATTATTTTGCAAGTAACTAGAGCAGGGGTGTCAAACACAAATACACAGAGGGCCAAAATTAAAAACTTAGACAAAGTCGCAGGCCAACCTTGAAATGTAAAAAAGAATTGAGGAAATTTTTCCTTCTCATTAGATATAAACCCTTTTCATATTGAAACCAAGAGGTTTTGCTTCATATTCAATCTGGAACAAGCTTAAAATAGAGAAAGAGGTATGTAACCTTTTTGCACAGGCTAACAATAATGATAACAATATTCGTCTATGAAAATCCAACCATTCAAGTCTATGCCTTGGAGTAGCGAGGAAAAGTACAGCTGAGGGGAAGTACTGGAAATGCCAGACGTGGGCAATGCGTAGCTAAATCTTATGAGTGGCCCGTCGCTGAAACTCCCCCTTCATTGAAATAGTGCCGCTACTAAAATTCCCAGCATTATTTGTGTCTATAAAACAGTCCAATACAGGGCCACGCAAAGGCAGAGAGCCCGCTGGTCTATAGACGCGAGTGCTGCCGGGAATTGTAGTAGCGGCGCTATATCAATGCAGCGGCGGGCCAGCTGCAGCTTATATTTAGGTTTGTTTTGGGGGCCAAAAAAAGGACGTTAGGGGCCAGATTTGGCCCCCAGGCCAGAGTTTGAAACCCCTGAACTAGAGGGTAATGACAGTGTATATCCTCTTTTTACAGAATATAATTCCAGTGAAGGGAAAATGTACAGAGCGGTACAAGCTATCTAAATATATTAGACGAGTGGTAATTAAAGGAATATAAATCTGTTGAGACCAACACATCTACTGGTGTCTCTAAACTAACAGGTGCAATAAAGAATTTTGTTCTTGTTCTCTGTGCCTTATACTGAATATTTTTAACATGGCAAATTGCATCTTGTAGATGTCTTAGATGCAAGAAAATTTTAACTCTTTGAAGACTTGTGCAGACCTAAGGTTTTTTCTAAACGCTTAACATAAGCAGTTGACAAACTCAACCAAATCATTTCATCATTTCACAGGTGTCAGGAGTTGACAACATTCCAATGTTGTTTTCTAGACATTAAATACAGCGTCCAGGATGGTTTGCCACCTCTGTCCCCTCCATGGACTTAAATAGTAAATGTTTAAAAAATGCCTAAAAAGGCTTGTACAGCCATTTGCAACTGCCTGTACATGTGCTTTTATGTGTTTTTTTAATGGTTAGTACCTAGCTTTTTTTGTTTTTAGTTTTTTCTTTCTTTTGTTTTTAACTAGGGTTTAACCACCCTACCGCTAAACCCGACCTTGGTTCGGGTTAAAAAAAATTACAATTATTGATAAACCCAAACTTTTCTCACTGTATGAAAATACAGTGAGTAAAGTTCGGGTTTATCGATCACTTACCTGGTCCCGCTGCGATCATCCAGCGTCGTGTTCCAGAGTCGTCCTCCAGCGTCGATCTCCAGCGTCGGGTGCCTTCTCCGAGAAGAAGAAGCCAGCCGGCGGAGAAGAAGAAGCCGGCTGGCTTCTTCTCCGTCCTTAGCGTGTGCGTGTCCCTCGGCGATGACGTCGGCGCGTGTGCGGGAAATTCAAATTGAAACTCATTCAAACACATTTTGTATTGGGTTGAATACAAACTCCTGTATCCAATCCAATAAAAAACAATATAAAATAAATACAAAGTATATAACTGGTAAATTCAAACGCTCATTTTGTATTGGATTAAATACAAAGTCCTGTATCCAATCCAATACAAAATAATAGAAAATATATTTATGTGGTTTTGTCTATAGGTATGTAACGTTGGACACTAGGGAGGTGTTTTAGAAAAATATATTACTATACAGTATACCGAATTATCGCATTTTCAGTATTTTTCATTTATTTATGTATTCTTGTTTAAGCTGATTTTTGTGTTTTTTATTTAATTTTTTTAAAAGTATTTTTTTTTTTTTTACATGATTGTGTGTTTCAAACATTTTTTATATTCATGGTATCTGCTAGAACCCTGTTCGGACATATTTCTCTAAGTTACAGGTCTACAATTTAAAAAAAAAAATTTCATGAAAAACAGTGTAACTCTTTTGGAACAGAAATCTAGACATCAGTGTAACGCCCAGGTGGTTAAAAAATGCCTATACAAGCAGTAGCATATGCCTGCAAAAACCAGGCTATTTTTCTTGAAAAGGTTCCTTGATGATTAACCGCAGGTCTGAACAAACCCGTTAAACTTTTTAAAGAAACTTTAGAACGCTACATTTGGGTAATGAAATAATGAGGAGAGAATAAAAAGGCTTTTTGGGAAAAATTAAGTGCATTTACTATGTAAAGCCACATTAATAAATTCATTTTACATGGCTCAATTCTAGTGGTAATGAGTGACAAATACTTTCATATATTGTCATGAGAATTTATTTATTTATATTTATTTTTATGTGTTGTGCAAGGATTTGTAATTGGTGTATATGTATCTGTATTTGCAGTTATTCATACATATTCTTATTGTCTGTTTTTTCATATTATATTATATGTTGGTCAAAGTTTCTGCCCTCCCCTGAGGAAGCCATATGAAAAAATGCATCAAGAAAAGAGACAACATTCTTCTTGCAGAAATTGTTTACAAGAATGATACTGTGTAATTACTGTTTGCTGGGTATTTGTCACTCATTACCACTTAAGTATAGCAACACTAAGAGGAATTTATTAACGTGGCTTTTACATAGTATTTTTGGACCATAAGACGCACCTGACCATAAGACGCACCCAGGTTTTAGAGGAGGAAAACAAGAAAAAAAATATTCTGAACCAAATTGTATATAGAAATATTTATTAAAATTTATACTTATAAAGTTTTACCCAAACTAATATTTGGGGATTATTTGTTCCATACATTGCTAATTACTACACTGTCATAGTAATGAAGAAGCCTGCAGTATTGTTACATTATTCATTTTCCTCCTAATCTTCATAAGATAAAAACAACCTATTGCTTTTTAGTAAAATTCAACTTCAAACATTCGGGTTTGACACAAATTACATCACAGCCATTGGATTTTTGCTAACCTTGTGCTTTCTTTATAGACAATTACAACAGAACTGAGAGGTCTGAAGTAAATTGATAAAGTTACTGATAAAATAAGTGTCTTACTAATTTGAAAGATGAAATGGGATTGGTTACTGTAGGCAATTTTCTTTGACCATTTCTTTTACAAAGAAATATATTGGTATGGAGAGGCAAGTTGGAAGAAAGAAAAGAAAAAAAATGAATAAAAGGGGTATTCAGTGCTTTCTCTACTTTTAAGCAAGCTTTTAGCAGGCAATTGGCAGCTTTACCATTGCCTAAATCTGATGCCTCCTGAAAGTGTTTAAACTCACAGCAAGCATCCCTATTAAGATATGCATCCAGCTCTCCTAGACTGCAGTGTTTTAAGGGCATCAGGAAAAGTTCTTGATGCTCGATTAATACTCTATAAATTCTTCTCTAATCTGGTTCTTCTCATGCTAGCATCTATCAAATGGGATTAAACAAAGACTGATTTTAACATACAATACCATACCTCTGGTTATTTTCCTGAGCCACTAGGTCACTTAATATGCAAATACTGACTTCCAAGAATCGAGTTTGGAGCTCTGCCACCTCTACCACTAGAACTAGAAGAATATTTTTCCATTGTTTGGAGAAGCACAGCACTGAGAGCATTGCAGTGACTTGTAGAGGAGTTCTGAATTTAGCTGTTTTTTTTTTTTTTTACTCAGGAAATTTGTTGTGATTCGTTAGCATCCACAAACAAACATAACTTTAGGAGGTGGTACAGAATTAAAGCCAACCTGTTTTTTGCCCATTCAGGACAAAGCAATAGGTTTGCTTTAATTGTTACCCCCCTCTTCAGCATATATTTACCTTTGTATGCAGCACACTGCCACAGTGCAGTGTGTTAACTAATGTGTACCAAAAGCACAACAGATTCACTTTCCCCATCACTATAATGCACCATTCAACTACCACAAAAATACATTTACACAACATGCACTTATATACAAACACACACACACTGTATACAGGTAGTCCCCGTGTTAAGGACATCTAACATACGGACGACTCCTAGATACGAACAGGGCTTCCCTGCTCCATCTTTCTAACTTCCCAGAAAACCTTGGTGCGGTCAGTGATGAGCAAGGTGAACGATTCCACCAAGATTTGAAGGTCATGGAAGGACAGTATCGGGGTAGATGGGATGTACATATGATGGCTGACTATTGTTGGAGCATCCGGTGTGATTGTCCTAACACTGAACACTCCAAGAAATGCCATAGGTGTAAAGTGCTTACCCAATTAATTTTCAAATGATTTACCATAAAAAATGTCGTAACAATAAATCCTTTGTATGAACAAAAGAAATTTAAATAAACAGTACATTCAAGTTATTATTTCATTATAGAATACATGACATTGCAGGGCCTCAGAGGACCCATTTTTAAAGGTGCGTACACACTTCCAATTTTTATCGTTCCAATCGAACGACGAACGATCGATTGGGCAAAAAATCGTTGGTAAAAAAGTAACCAACGACGCCGACGAACGAGGAAAATTGTTGGAAACGAACGACCGGACCGGCGGATCGGATTGGGCGACGATCGTTGAACATCGTTCGTGTGTACGGTCGTTCGTTGATCGTCCATGGTCAGAGCATGCGTGATGAACGAACGTCCGTTCACTTTCCTGTTGTGCACATAGTTCCTCTATCGCTTAAACGATCGTATCTATTGTGTGTACAATATCTACGAACGATCGTGTCGTTACCTCTATGTGCAGGATCGGTGCTATACGATCGTTCATATATATTGTGCAGGAACGTTCGTCGTTCGTTTTCCGACGATAATAATTGGAAGTGTGTACGTAGCTTAAGGCATAGATATAAGTCTTATATACACAAATACATGGAAGATATGGCGGTGACTTAACCAGTTTTCAGGGCCAGAACTCAGGGTACATTGTATGTAAAATTATGTCAGCCAAAACTAATCCAAAGATAACAAATAGTTTCTATACCTTTTCAGCCCCTTGTTTAGGATGGCACTGGAAACATTTATTTGGCCACAGATCTGGAAAAAAGAAATGGCTGCACTCCTGTGCACCAAAGACCAGAAGTGTTGTGTACATGCACTGACTTTTCTCTAGAAGCAAAAACATTAAAAAGCCCCTCCCCTGTAAATAATCCCATAGGAGCTTTGCTCTGTACATGGAAGCAGGGATGTTCCTGCAGAGGTCTGATCTCTGAAATACCTAGCATGCCTAGATACCTTTAAGAGGTATGGTATAAGATGGTATTTGTATGAGATCATTACAGGCTACCATGCTATGGAGGTAGAAGGGACTGGTAAAAGTAAGATATGGAAATAGAAGCTGTTAAAGGGGTCCTTTGATTTTTTTTATGTTCACCCCACTGGTGAACATCAACTCTACTGACCATGATGTCTGACACAGGTACATGGATCACATACAATATGTATATAAATACAATATTATTTATATTATATATATTGTTGCTGTTACGTAGATGGGATCTGCCATGCCTATGGCATATGCCTTGGGTCTAGCGTATCACTAAGTGACATTGTTTGCTGTATGCCAGCATACCAGGGTGGATGATCATTCAGAAAATGCCAGGAGGCAGGGGATAGTGTTGTGGAGCTGGCTACACTGACTACTATTATGTTATGGGTACACTGGCCATTAAGCACCAATGTCCTGGGGGTCACTGACGACTGGCAAATTACAATTAAATACTATTTTATAAGGGGTCAGTCACCAATAACTCTCCATGACCACCAACCTAAGGGGGTTATTTCTCCTGAACACTGCACACTTCATGCTATGTTGTAGATTACATAAACCTAACCATGTTCATGGTCTTAACAAATGCAGGTTGCTAAGCAGTCTCTATCTATTTTCATGAAGTTCTTTAGGGTAGGCTATGACAAAGGGTTGGGTCTGCATTGTCTATCCTTTGAATTGTATGAGTGTCTGTGATATTTTGTCTCGAATCCACCAAACAGTCCCTAATTACTGTGCAACAAGAATATGTGTTCAATCTGTACAGCAATTAGATTCCAGTTTTCTTCATTCATTCCTGTTAAGCCAATTCCACTGTTATAAACCCCTTGGCCATGCTTACTGTTTCCTGACTGAAGCAAAATGATCTTTTCTGTGTGCTCCATAATGTCCTCAGTCCCATATCATCCATGCAGGTTTTGTTTAAACAGTAGGCCTGATTTATTAAGGCTCTCCAAGGCTGGAGAGGATACACTTTCATCAGTGAAGCTTGGTGATTGGGTGACCTGGCAAATGTGTTTCTTCAAAGATATTTGCTGGCAAATATTTTGAATCCTTGACCAGATCCATTCCATGTTTTCTTCATCACTCAGGTTCACTGATGACAGTGTATCCTCTCCAGCCTTGGAGAGCTTTAATAAATCAGCCCAATGAGTCTCTCTGGCTCTTCCTTGTAGTAAGTACAGACATACTCATCACCATTCCTGACAATAGATTTTTGTAGGGCTGTATTGAATTTTTTTTTATGTAGCAAGCCTTCAGTCATTGGCAGATGAGCCTAACAAAACCCATTGCAGCATAGAATCAATGGACCAAGAGAGCGGCTATTCCCATTAAAGAGAAATGCGTTCTTCACAAATCCTATATGGCTTCAGAATGGGGTTTGTGAGTTGGCAGAGGTCAATGATGTAGAGCAGAGATGACACCATAAAATACAATTATTGATCTGTCCTAATCTACATCTTGAGCCTATTTTATGTAACGCCTGCATTGCTGAGATCACCTCAATGTATACCTGGCTGGCATCGTATGCTGATTGTGTACATAACACAGGAATGAGGAATCCTGGATATTACAGCATGACTGGTTTTATAGGTGACCCTGTGTACCCTATGGCTTTATTATGGCAGAACAGGATTCATATACCTTCTACATTGGTGTCACACTGTATTTTACCATTATATTTATTTCTTATGTATTATAGTAACAGTATATATAATGTATATATAAAGGATTCTAGTGTTCACATTGTATCTATTTCTTATGTATTATAGTATCAGTATATAATATATATATATATATATATATATATAATATATATAAATATATAAAGGATCATAGTGGTCACATTATATTTATTTCCCATGTACTATAGTATCAGTATATAATAAATATATAATAAATATATAGGGGTCCTAGTGGTCACATTATATGTATTTCCCATGTAATATAGTATCAGTATATAATAAATTTATAATAAATAAATATATAATAAATATATAGAGGTCCTGGTGGTCCCAATGCCTAGCTCTGCAGGCTGGATGACCCAGCAGCCATATATCTATACTATGTTATATAGGACATATAGCCGTGTGTTGTACACACCATGCTGATATTATGTATACTATGTTATAAAGGAGATATAGCTGTGTGTTGTATGGCAGCCATATATGTATACTATGTTATAAAGGAGATATAGCTGTGTGTTGTACGGCAGACATATATCTATATTATGTTATATGGGACATATAGCTGTGTGTTGTATGGCAGCCATATATGTATACTATGTTATAAAGGAGATATAGCTGTGTGTTGTACACACCATGCTGATATTATTGGAAGGCATGGAGGAGAATGGTGTGGCCCTGTCCCTTGCTCCCTCACCTGTCCCTGTCACTCAGGCGGCCCCTCTCCGATATAACGTCCGCTCACGCCTAATCCTTGCGAGTATGACTGGAACAGCTGAGGGGGGGAGGGGATCGGTTTTCTCTCGCTCCCCTTTGTCGCCCCAATGCCCTTAGCAGCTGTCAGGAGATGGGGGCTGGGGGGTGTTAAGTTTACTAAGGAGTTGTGATTGAATGTGGAGGTGCAAGCCTACAGAAGGTCTCACAGCGCAAATAGCAGAGCTCCTGTTCTCCTCCACCCTCTCTCCTCCTCCATCCCTCCCTCTATGCCTGTCAGGCACACGCATGGCCATAGGGGATGTGTGAGCAGCCACCTGTCCCCATTACCTCCCCCTACACCCCTCCAATACCCCTCCTCTCCGCCCAGCTGTCCCATACACAGCCCGGCTGTCCCAATCGCCTCATCTCTCCCTAATTCTCCCGGCACACGCTGCGTCCTTCTCTCCCGTGTATGTCCCCTGCCTAGTTTCCTGCCAATCTACCTGAGACTCTGCAAAGGTGGACCCCACAGCCCGGATCCCTGCTCACACAGTGGGCTCTGACATGTTTGGTGTATACTGCATGGAATATCCTTATCCAGTGGTACAGGTAATATAGATGTACTATTATTTATCATTCTACCCCTCTCCTATTACTAGTCCTCATCACACAATATTCCCCACATAAATCTCCCCTGTATCTCCTGTGTGTTTGTAAACTTGGATCCACACTTCTAATCCACATTCACTTTGTTTACAGAATGTTTTTACTGTGTATATTCATAGCCAGGTTGTTGTTGTTGTTTCTATTAATTTTGGGAATGGCGCCATTATTTAATCTGGCTAATACTTTCCCAGGCGTGATTTATGTGGTATATTGGGTATAAATAGTACAGATAATGATTGATTGTGCAGCGTGCGGGATGGGTGACGGGGACATCTCGGTGGCAAGCTGTAACCTAACCCCATGGAATGTCTTGGGAATAGGATATGCTTCTGTATGTCTACATTTTGATCAGATTGTCCTTGAAAAGTGCTGTCCTCTGTCAGGAGAATTTGGTTTAGCAGACATCTATGGCTACCGACGAGGTTTAGGTCCCAGTTGCCCAGTCCAGCACATTTTATCATGATCTCATCACATCTGTGGGTGTTCCTAAACAGGCCCACCAGCCACCGGATGTTGGGGATGGCCAATTGGTTGTTCAATTCTCTTCTTATATAAATCACTGTAATCATGGCGCAGCAGAGCTTACATTTGTTTAGGCCCCTTGCAAGAGCCTGAGCGTGGTTGTATTGCGTTGATTGACCACATTTTATGGCTCATAGGCAGCTTTACCCGGTTCTTCAAATATGAATTATTTATCTGTCTATTTAGCTATGTGCCCAGGAGCAAGTACATTAATGGTGTTAACGGTAATTACCTCTTTTATTTGTAGTAGCATTTATTGCAGTGTTTGCGTGGGTTTCCTCAAGGCATGCCCGTTTCCTCCCACATCCCAAAAACATACTGGTACGTTAATTGGCTCCCCCTCAAAAAATAATTTGGCCCTAGACTCTATTATGAGGTATCACTATTGTAGGGACAGGAGAATGCGAGCCCCTCTGAGGAATAGCTAGTGACGTGACTGCGTAATATGTTGGCATTATATAAATACATGCTAATAATATCAGCAAAATTGGGGAAAGGCTAAAATATGATTTGATATGATAAGACTACAAAGAGGCTATAGATCATCTGTGCACATGTATGTGTTTTCTACATCAGTATAATTTTTGATGTACTGCTCAGTATACCGAATTTATTCAAAGTATCCCATCAAAACAAGCAAACTAATTTCCATTAGCTTACAATTTTTTTTTAAAATACAAATCTCCCTTGAAATTGAAACACATCTAGAACAACAATACTGCAGTTATAAGTTGGGGATCTAGAACAGTAGTGACCAATTCCTATGATAAAATGGCCCTCACCTTCCCAAAGGGCCACACATAATATTCAATCATTGTACAAAATGCAAATAAAGGTGTAGACATGATATAGGAGATGCTTGGAAACTGCAGACATACTATAGTGGTTAATGGAGACTGGGGACATGCTTCAGGAGACGGTTATAGACTGTCAGGAATAACTGCTATTACAGCAAATGTATCCTCCCCCATTTGTGCTTTCTACAACCTCCTTACAAATTACTTGTGCCGCATCTGATATGTTACGGGGGAAAAGCAATGTGAAAAGAAATGGATAACACAGAAATATTAAGGTAGTGTAATAGAAATGACACAAGCCATTGATCTATTAAAAAACAATCTAATGTATATTTTTCTTTTACTGGTAGCACTTTGGTAACTAAATCCAGACTACCACAACCAAGGATTTGAGGGTTGCACAATAAGTTCCAAATAAAATTTGGTGTTATGTACCTTTACTTTTACACTGTTGTGGTGCTGTGCATGTTCCAGGCAAGTCACTCTGCTGGAAACCCCAACCTGTCCCTGGATCATGTACACTAAGGTATTTAAATATGCTGAACAAGCGAAAACAGTTCAAAGCAAACCCTCATTTGTCTCTGTATCTATAGGCATTGTGAAGAAATTTATTTTTACATTTTACAGTACATACAAAGTTTTTTCTTATGAGAACAGAACCTTGGCAGGGTTGCATTCCTATATTGTAAATGACCATAGACAATTCTAAGCTTTAGAAATGTATTGAAGCCAGACTTCTGGAGTGTTCCTTCTGATCCTTGAGAAATATTAATCTTACGTTAAAAGCAGATAGAGAGATGGCTTATATTAAAGCTTACCTGCTTGTTAAGAGTTGTCCTATAGTTTAGTGTCAACAGAGCACTATTAACCACCTGAGCGATAACCCCAACCTTGGTTCGGGTTTAAAATAATTACAATTATCGATAACCCCGAACTTTTCTCACTGTATGAAAATACAGTGAGAAAAGTTTGGGTTTATCGATCACTTACCCGGTCCCGCTGCGATCATCTAGCGTCGTGTTCCAGCATCGTCCTCCAGCGTCAATCTCCAGCGTCGGGTGCCCTCTCCGGGAAGAAGAAGCCGGCCGGCTTCTTCTCCCTCCGTAGCGTGTACATCGGCGCGTACGATGACGTCGGCGCGTGTGCGGGAAATTCAAATTGAAACTCATTCAAACACATTTTGTATTGGATTGAATACAAACTCCTGAATCCAATCTAATACAAAAAAATTCAAAATAAATACAAAGTATGTAATTGGTAAATTCAAACTCTCATTTTGTATTGGATTGGATACAAAGTCCTGTATCCAATCCAATACAAAATAATAGAAAATATATTTATGTGGTTTTGTCTATAGGTATGTGACGTTGGACTCCGTTTTAAAATTTACCACACTAGGGAGGTGTTTTAGAAAAATATATTACTATACAGTATACCGAATTATCGCATTTTCAATATTTTTCATTTATTTATGTATTCTTGTTTAAGCTGATTTTTGTGTCTTTTATTTAATTTATTAAAAGTATTTTTTTTTTTTTACATGATTGTGTTTCAAACATTTTTTATATTCATGATATCTACTAGAACCCTGTTCGGACATATTTCTGTAAGTTACAGGTCTACAATTTAAAAAAAAAAATTTCATGAAAAACAGTGTACCGCTTTTGGAACAGAAATCTAGACATCAGTGTAACGCCCAGGTGGTTAAAGAAGGTTGGCTTAAGTAGTTCCTATGACTGGAAAACTGGAGTTACTGACAGGTTTCCTTCAAAAATTACATCTGTATAATAGGCTGGAAGGCAAATAGATTCCTATTCAAACCCTAAATTTAGCCAGAAATAATCACCCCATACCCACCCAGCTGATTAATAAAATATGGCTTGTTTTGACCTCAATCCATGTCCCTGCAGGCTTCTTTCCCACTGGTTTCAGTTGTGATAAATGTGAATCTAACTCCTATATATATTTTTGTTTAAAGTAAACAAACCATTAACTTTTAAAACCAAAAGTGCTCAGGAGCTAGGAAAGTTTGATGGCCTTTTTCTTTATATCTTTACATACTGGACATAAATGTACTGTTGGGTAAATTCCATGACCAAAAATATACCCAATATTTACTGTTCAACATCTGTAAAGTACAATGTTGTTATCTAAACATGAAAATCTACTTAATAGTGGTCTTAGGAAGACCGGGGTGAGCTCTGTGTATTGCACTTTTCCCTAAAGTGTGATGTCAACCTCGTAATTTCACCTTTTGAATTAACAAATTACAAGTTAATACACAATGTTGTTATTAAAGTGTTACTTCCTAAGGGTTGCTGCCAAAAATTAGAACATTCTGTTATTGTGGATATTTAGGTACTGTCATAGTAATTGTAAGCTGTCTGTGATATTTTTTATTATCCATAAATACAATAATACTGTACCCTAGTAGCTGCTAATCTATAATGTGGAGTAGACAATCATCAAAAATTGCCCCCTTTGAAATGTGTAAAGAAAGTATTCTTCTGGGGGCCTGTAAACATGAATATGTAAGGATTTAATAACAACGTAACAAGCAATTTTATAGTAGCCAAAATATTTATATTTCACATCTTATTACATTACTGCTTTATCCTGTATATCACACCTCAAGAGAAAATATTTATAGAAGTGGTAACCTTAGAATTTTTTTCCTTTTTTTATTAGGTTTGTATTGCTGTTTCTAGAACATCTGTCTAAAAAAAAAGAGATTTTTTTTCATTGCGAGAAGTGCAGCAAAACCTCCTCAGCCAAAAAAACATGACAGAGCTCCTAACCATTTCCTGCTTGGTCCCAAACTTAAAATGTTTGGGCTTCACAAATATACATTCTTCAATTTAAATTGTATACCTATTTAATGTACAGCACTGCGTAATATGTTGGCGCTGTATAAATACTGTTTATTATTATTAATAATAATAATAATAATAATAATAATAATAATAGTTTATAGATAGATATTTTTTTTTAGTTGGACACTGAAAGAAAGTTCACAGCTGTATAAGCTGCCATAAAAGTTTTCTAAAGCTCAGGCTTTCTACTCACCTCACCTATGATGTTGTTCCCTGAAGGCACAATGCTCCCTAATTCGGCAGCAACCTCTTTCAGTAGCCAAGATGCCCAGGGTCATTCATTTTCTTTCCAGTGGGGCTAAGCTGTCATGTGCACACTTCTTAGTGGAACATCATCATTCTGACCTGAGCTCACACCCTGTGTGGGTTTAAAAGACTTCAGAAAAAGTTATCTGTAAAGTATTTTTTTGTAAAGTTACAGGATGGGGAAGAAGGCATAAATGAGGCCAAAAAAAATAAAATAAAAAAATAAACACTATGTCCTCCAAAATATTGAAAATGATTTGTTTGGCTGTACAGCCACCTAATATCTACATAATGAAAAAGTAACCCCCCCTCCACATACCCTCATGACTGAGCTTAGTGCCATTGAAGGAGCATTTAGGATGGATTGTGGGATATCGGTGAACTTCACTTTTAGCTCTGAGTATTTCCAAGTTTAGTGCTTAAAGAGGAACTAAACTCAAAAGTCCTGCGGAGCAGTCGATTGGTCTGCATGTCTCCTCCATCGGGTCCTGCGTCATCCCGGCACCCATCGGGTCGGCGTTTTGGGCCCCACCATCTTCATTCCTTCTTCTGTGTTCTTGTTCCTACGTCACCCGACCTGAGATCAGGTGACGTAGATGGGAAAAAACTTGCCGATCGCACTGTGCATGCATTAAAACTGCAATATTTTCCCTTTTGACGAAAGGGTTCCTTCTGCGCCTGCCTGAGATGCTCGGGCATGCGCAGAAGGAGCACCCAAGAGCCTCCCGGGATGTGTGACGTAGGTATCCCAGGAGGCTCTGCGCTCACATTCACAAATTACAAGAATTTTTAACATACAAAAAAGGGTTGTCTATTCTTTTATGTAAAGTGAAAATTCCAAGTTTAGGTACACTTTAAGTGGACCTTTTATTAAGAGGTTAAGTAAACTGGATTATTATCCTGTGAATTAGAATGAGAATGGTGCTTAGCTAATTACAAAACAACATGTCACACCGTTATCTGCATGCTTGTTTCAAGAGTGGGACTGAAACTACTGAAATCAAATGATCAGTTTTACATCCAGGTAATAGGCTTTAGAATTTGGAATTAGAGTTCGGCCTTTGACGTCTGTATCTTTTAGTGGGAATCCCTCTTTAGGCATATTGGTAGCAGACGCTGATTAACATGCAGTTTGGAGACTAAAAACAGAGGAGGCATTAGGCATCTAATAAACCCCTGACGTCCTCATAAAGAGTACCTGTCACTGCCAGTGTATATTTCTACCTCTTGTGATAGTAAAAAAGTTAAAATAGTTTAACATTTTTAAATTCTTGTATTCTGTTTTTTTTTTTTTTGTTTCAATCAGTTTTATTAAAATTTTTAAAAGACAGTACATAACAGGAAAAGAAAACATCACATATATATAAACAAAGGAAAGGGAGGGTCAAGGACCTCCCCGCACACCATTTACAAACAGTATAAAAATATAAGTGATATTCAACATTTGCATAACAGTGCGAACAAGTGCTTATACATCCACCACTACATATAAACTGGGAAAAAAAAGAGAATACAAAGATGAAATATACATATCAAAGAAAAGGGAAAATCCCATCTTTAGTTAAAATAGATAAACTAAGCAGACAAATGAATCTAGTGGAACAACTAACACACTCAGCACCGGATATACCCAACGGGTATAGCAGGAGAGCACTTGCGCGATAATAGTTCAACATAAGGGGAATGGGGATAATCAACTAAATAGCCCAGGGAAGAAATGGGGGTTCAACAAGGTAAAAGAGAGGGAAGGGGAGGGGAGGGGGGGGAAAGCACCCGACTGGTCTAGCTCACAGTTATACTAGCAGAGTAGTACAACGCACCTCAAAATAATTTGAACTACATCGATACTGTCTCGTAGATTAATTTAGATTAATGCCAAGGAACTTTTGAAATGGGTAGATTCCTTGAACCAATCCCATGCAGACCAGATCAACCTGTATTGTTCCCATTTATTGTCGTCCTCCGCTGCAAGCTCCTCCAAATGCTGTATCTTTTCTAATTCTGTGTACCAATCTTTCAAGGATGGCGCCGTGGTCTGCTTCCATTTCCTGGGAATAATGGACCTTGCAGCCGCAAGAAAATGCCTCAATACGTCTCTCTTATTAGCCTTTATGGACCCCGGGAGGATAGATAGCAAAGCTATTTGGGGAGTAATCCTCAAATCTGAACCAGAGACACGATTATAAATATCCCCTATCTGAGACCACAACTTACGAATAGTGGGGCAATCCCACCATATGTGCAACATTGTGCCTTGATGGGTAAGACAACGCCAACACCTATCAGACAGGGAAGGAGACATACGATGGATATCTGAGGGGCAGAGATACCATCTAGAAATAATTTTGTAATTGGTCTCTTGGGCCTTACAGGGAAGAGACATTTTATGAGTTAAAATAAACGGTTTTTCCCAGTCCAACGGAGAAATAGTCTCTCCCAGTTCCTTTTCCCAGTACCTTGTGTAGGTGGGGGCGTTGGTAGTATGAAGTTTAATCAGGATCTCGTAGATCTGTGAAATCACATGGAGCGGTCTATTAGGAGAGCGTAGTACAGATTCAAAGGCCGTGGGAGTACGCTGAGTGGGATACATAGCTAGAAAAGTTGAAACAAAAGAGGACAACTGGTTGTATCGTAACCACATGGAGGGGAGCCTCTGCATCTGTTTTTTTTTTAAAGACTATATTCTATATGCACAAAATACACACACATTCAGTAAGTAGGCAGCTGTATACATAATTGGCTGTTATGGGACTCCTTTATATAATATAAATATATTATCAGTATAACTAATTGTGATTGCTGTTGTATTTTAACATGGCAATGTAAGTTAATTTTAATGTTCTTAAACTTTCATTAAAATAATACCTGGAATCCTGCCAGGAGGGTCAGGTACTTCCTGTGTTTTCTGCTACTTCTCCTGAATTTTCACCCTATCACGTGTGTTTTTGTTTGAAACTACAAGCAGCCATATGGAAACACATTGCCTAGGCATGGCCATTGTTGTCAGTGTTGTGAACATATTCATCCACAAATTCTGTACTGGATAAAGACCTGGATCTTAACTTGGCCATTCATGGCCATTGGAATTTAAATTTTTAGTCATTTTTTGGTTGTGAAATCAAACCATAGAACCAATCAATCTATGCACCAATAATGGGACAGAGAGAGGTGGGAGATAGGGTAGAGTTCTGTAGTCCAGAAGGGTGGTCAAGTGTCTGGTTGGGATTTCAGTGCGGCAAAGGTACTGTGTTAGAAGTACATTGGATTCTTTTGGTTTAACACAACATTCTGAGACACCTTTACTGATGCTAGATTTTCACATTAGGCAATTCTATTTAGCAACAAAAATCTAGCATCTGCATGGAGCTCTATGCCTACCTTTACCCATTTGATTTATATCTATTAACTTACTTAATAACCTTACTATCACTTTGTGTACATTTTGCTATTCTATACCTTTTATGTCTTTTATGCCTTCCCCCCCCCCCTGATCATCCTAGGCCAGCAAATTTATTTTTTAACTCCACAAATTAAAGTCTTTAACATTGTTTTTCTTGACTTTTGCCCATGTTACACGTATCTGAAAATATGCTTATAAAAGGTCACACTGCAGCACCCTTATTCAGATTTCTGATAGGGATAAATTTGGGATAAAGCCAGAGTTCAGCAGCTGATTGGCAGGTGCTCAGCTACCCTGTTGCTGCTGCAGCAAATATCGCCTGTGTAAATTAATACTTAGAAACATGATCAACCATTTTAAAATGGCAGATAATGTCTGTTAACTGCCCACTTAACCCTAGCCTAACTGTAGCTCTAGTGTTTTTTGGTGAAATTAAGTTTTGCTGAAAGTGGCTTTCCCTGGTAATCAAGCTTTACAAAGTGGAGAATATAGGTGGTGAAAAAACTGTAAAGTGGCGATGAGAAGCTCTATTGGCTTGAATGAAGTAGCTTTTCTAAAGTGGTGAACAGCTGCAAAAGTGGCTAACTGGATAATATCCCACTGTTCTCTATTGTTCCCACTGTTAAAAACCCAATAATGTAGCCAACAGCTGCAAAAGTGTCAAACTGAGTGAGAAAACATCACTGACCTCCATTGTCGCCTAAAGCATTCTCCACTTTAGTAAGGAAAATGATCTGGTGATTCAAAAATGGTGATTGGGCTGCTTGCTGGTCTATAAATATGACTAACGGGCATTGAGGCAAACTGTAAAATGGTGTTTGTTTATAAAAGCATCTGTCTGAACTTTTATAAACTGGCCCTCAAGAATGTCAGCATGGCTGTCAGGCATCTAGCATTTTACCAGTTAGGAATATGTTTAAACCATATTCACATTTCAGCTATGGGTTTAGTTGATTAATTTATATTGTTCTTTGTCTCAAACAAGGCTTTGATTTGCTGATAATGTCTTCCAAGAGTTACATCAATTTCTGTGTGATTCAATGCAAAAAAAAAGCTTTTTTTCTAGTTTCGTTAAAATAATAAAACAACCAAGTGTTTGCTAACCACTGATACTTTAAAAAAAAATGTAAACATTAAACAAATTGTCTTGTAAAGATACTAAACTTACATTTTGTGGAACATAATATGGTGAAGCTTTGACTTGATTCCACCACCAGGAGATGTTGGCGGGAATGTCAGCATCCATGCCTTTGTAAATCCAGGCTATAATGTTATTAGTCTGAACCATGTGCACAACTAAGGGTGTATGGTTGTTGAGAATCCTTAAATGACTAAGGCTATGTACACATGTTCAATAATTATCGTTGGAAAACGAACGATTAATGATCAATCAACGATTAATTTTAATGTTCAGATATAATCCACCAATAATGTACACACACTAGATACAATTGTTTGAAGGATGCAGGACATGACATGTAAAGGAGAAAGTGTACTTCAGAAACATCCACGTTCACTGAACAACCATACACACAATAGATAGCTCACGATTGTTGCCCAATCAGATCCGCCGGGACAGTCGTTCGTTTCCATATATTCTATAAGGACACAAATATTATATTTCTGGTGCAAAAAGTGCACATTTATTTCCAAACAAAAAGTTTTTTTTTTGCTACAAAGACATGAAATTAAATTCAATAAAAAAAAGTAATCAGAAAAAAAATGTGAAGTAATGAAAAGAGTTAAAATGTACCTGAATTTTAAATAATTAGTATGTGTAAATTCTCCTCTGTACTAGGATTATAAACATACATTTACTGTATATCTCAATAGTCCCATTCAACTGGTTAATCTCAATTTCTTGATTTTTACACAGATAAAAGTGCTCAACCTACCGCCTTCCCTCCTGTGTAATCACAAGAGTTGTTAGGTCATGTTTAAACTTGCTCTTAAAAAAGTGGCATTTGGCACCCCCCGGCGCCTACTATCGAATATAAGGCACCCAGGAGTGGTAACAGGTTGTCTCTTGCTAGGCTTTTTGGGATTTTTGCAAATGCCTGTAAAAGTCTAGCAGAGTGGTTCCTTTATAAATTTTTTTTCTATCAAAGCCTCAACTACTACAATGTTTGTTTTTGTTCACATTTTAAAAAGCACAGACAACATAGCAGTTTCTGATGATCACAAGTTAAATAACTGCCTTTTGCTGCTTGGTCTCTTTTAGGTTTCCCAACATTTTTTTAAGGGTCTGCATGACCAGATTGAAATTAAAGTGATGGTTAGGTATGCCGTCATATTGCATAGCTTTGGTAAATCTAAATGAGGTTGTACAACATCTGTGCAATCACATCGTAATGAATATACAGAATCAGATAGCGGTTGGGCATCTACCCACTAATGTACCGGTGGTCTGCGGGAAAATTGTGGGGGTCTGCGGCTCTAGCTGGTGACCCCCCCCCCCCCCCCGAGTGAAGTCAGGTGAAGGACCTCGCTGGGAGGACGCATTGGCCAGAGCCGTGGAACACATCCCTGTATATGTCCCAGGCGCAGGGAAGTGGGCGGGCTGTGTCCCTGAACATAACCCCAAAGATCTGTGATGGGAGAGTGGGCAGGGCTATGTCATGGTGACTAACCCACCCACTCTCCCATAGCAGGCTTAAATCTTCAATGGGAGAGTGGGCAGGGCTATGTCATGGTGACTAACCCACCCACTCTCCCATAGCAGGCTTAAATCTTCAATGGGAGAGTGGGCAGGGCTATGTCATGGTCACTATGGGGGAGGTTTCTCCCCCTTTGCTTGACACCCCTGCGCAGTCAGGAGCCGGTGATTTGAATGGTTCGTGGAACCAAAAAGCTTGGCGACCAGTGCTCTAGAACAGTTTTTTTCAACCTTTTTTGAGCCATTACATTTACATTGAAAAAATCCTGCGGCACACAACAAATCAAAAATGTTATACAAAAAGACACTCTGTAGCTAATACTCTTATCTCTAAGAATAAACAAGGCAATTAAGCTACCTACTGCCCCCCACTGACATGGAAGAGTATTACATTACTCCGCCAGTCACTACAGCACAGACACTTGACAATGGTAATTGGATCATTTACCACAGTACACCTGAAGATCTCTCATGGCACAATGGTTGAAAATCACTGCTCTAGAATGCAGGAGAGGCATTCTTGGTTCTTAAGGGCTTGTTCAGACCTGAGGTTTTTTCAAGCGTTTTTGAGCAATTTCACTGCTCAAAAACACTTTCAAAAACAGTTAACATTGGACTGAATAGGTCTGTTTGTAATTCGTCATTTAAGAGGCGGCAGCATTTTCATAAGGTTTTCTGAGATGGACAAAGCAGCGTCTGGGCTGGTTTGGCACCTCCTGCAAAAACCAGACATTTTTGCCATTAAACAATCCTGGACACCGAGCTGTGCATAGTAGGCATCCAGGAACTGTAATGCTTGTGCTTTTTTTTGTATTTACTGCAGGTTTGAAAAAATCCCTAACTGGTAGGGAAAGGGAGGTTAACAAAGGCAGTACACATATTCTGCCATTGCACCCTTTTTTTTAAAACAAAAAATAAAATACTTTCTATTTAAATACTTAATAAATCAATTAGCTGAAATCCTCTATTCATAGAGTTCATTGATCTTTGTCCATATTTAATTACTAAAATGCATAAATCCTAGTGAGCCAAATAAATAAATACAGTATTCTGTTTAACATAGATTAATTAGTGCTATGTGTTTTATGGTCTAGTGTCTTTTGTCTGTGTTATTAGCCCATGGGTTGAATTGTACTCCAAGCTATGTAAATGGGACTCTTCTGCCCTCCCTTAACCCTTATGTTAAGCAGTTATCATTCTGAGTGCAGCTCATACTATCTCCACTCTTCTGCATTAACCTCAGTTCCAGGCTTGGCTAAGACACAAAACTGCTGCTCTATGAATATTTTACCAATGCGACAAAACTGAAACAGTAGATTCCAAGACCCCCAGGCAGATCTTTCAGCAGCATCATATCCTTGTGCTGAGCATGTGTGTTTGCTTGCATCATTTGCTCTAATACTTAACCCTTTGCTAGCAAATGGGATTTGTGGTTTGTAGACGGTGTAGGGGAAAAATGCCTTTGGAAATGTTTATGGCTGCAGCATTATTAAATTGTTAAAAATTGATGTTTTTCTTTAAATTGTACTTAAATGTTTGTGTATTGTGTATGGTAAAGGATTTTTGTTTTATTGCCGTATATTTTCTCAATGCACAGAACCTGCAGAATTTTTTAAAGATGGTGCTGCTATTGATTTTCCACGTTTGCGTTTTTGAAAGCTGAATATTTAATCAAAGCACATTTAAATCAATAAAAGAGCAAATATTGTGTGACATAAAAATATGCAACTACTATCTTTTTATTCCACAGTTTCTGTAAAAATGCAGGTGGGGGAGTTTCAGCATCAAAAGAAATGTTAAGTTTCTTTCTTGTTTGCTTTTTAAAAACACTTGCAAATGTATTTGTATTTTATAAATGTTTATTACTGAGCTGTGGAGTATACATTCCTCAATTCTACTCCAAGTCTTATGAATGGCTTTTTTCACAGCAGCTGCTTTAACACGGGAACTGAGCACTGTCTTGTTAGATGCTTATATATTACAACTTCTGACTGTTAACTGCCTAATATATCCATTTACAGAAAGTCTCTTTCTTGGTCATTAAAGTGACCGTGTGTAAAGTGGTAGTGTATACTGCAGATCTGTTCTTCCATATTGTCTATATCAATGGTTAAATGAGTGATTCTCAAATGGGTGCCTTGAATGAAATACATTTAAATGTATACAGTGTAGGAGATTGTTTTAGTGAATGAAGTGAAATGAACCTTTACTTAGCCCAGCATTTTTGACTGCTTAGGGTATGCTCGATCTGAGGCAGGGTACAAATGGATTTGAGTATTAACTAAAAATATTTGTTGTAGGCCAAAAAACCACAGCACAAGACTGCTTGAATGGCAAAATGCTGTGTAGTTAAGTTTAATTTGTACCAACAGGAACGCAGAATTTGCGTAAATGCAAGCATCCTTAAACAGAAGCATCTGCCCATTGACTTTGAGCGGCTGTACAATGCTTTTCATGTTTGTAAAGATTTTAAAGCTAAACTCCAGGCTAACGTTCTCATATATCAATTACATGCATGAGCTGGTTTATCACTTTCAGGGTAGAAACATGGGGGCCTAATTTTCAAAAAGTGCCACCCTAAAAAACATACTTATACCTGAATGTGTTCAGCATCTAAATAACCTATTTTGCCTGATAAACTTCCCCGATGATTCCTAAAAAGTTGGCCAACAGTTTTAAATCCTTTTACTATACCATAGTTTACCATATTATCTTGAGTGTTGAAAAGATTTGTTGTTTAGAATTCTCTACCTATAATTGGAACATCTGGCTTTCTATTTGACTGCAAAAGATATTGCACCACAGCTGAGCATTTAAGCTCAGTTTACCAGGTGTCAAGTCAAAAGTAATAGAGGGAGCCCTCCTTTGGTGTAGTACATATCAGCATGTTGTGCTAGACTGACTATGCCAATTAATATACTGATTGTTAATCAAAGAGTTGGATTTCCTTGGAGAGGGTGTTCAGATTGTTTTACCTGGATAAAAAAGGGTGGATGCAATCAATTGTTCTAAACATGATACAACTTGTGTTCCTACAATCGCTACAACCAGTTGTAAGCAAAGAACATTTTCAAATGGTCCACTCACAATTTAATCTTTTATCAGATTGGAAATCAGATAGGTAAAAGAAAAAAAAAATACCTGTGCACTAGTTTCTAGGATCAAATCTATTTTATCCTGACTGATCAGCACAAAGTACTACTCAGTCTTTTCATTTTTGATTTTTTGTAAGAAAACATAGATAACAAAAATTTATAACAGTAAAATGTGAAAATAACAATTTCTTTTTTGACAAATGCAATGTTTCAGACATTGTTTTATATTTGCTTGGTTTAAGCAGAAGATGTGCTTTACTATTTTTTTGGGCTAAAGCCATTTTTTCTGCTCAGTGCCTTATTCCACAGAATACACCCTTTTTGCATTACTTACAGTCTCCACAAATAAATAAACAATATTTTCAGAAGACAAAGACATACAAAAAATTATCAACTCTAAGGTTTCGCGTGGTTGACGATTGGAATCCAGACACAGAAGGTTAAAAAGCATTGAAAGTTTTTTTTTTTTTTTTTTTTTTTTTTTTAATCCAAGGGTTTTTTTTTTCAACCAAAACAAACAATTCCTGCAGTTTGTGAATGGGGAAAAATTGTTACACAATGATATCTTTTGTTTGTGTGTCAGACACTTATTTTGTTTCACTGCCTTTGTTAGAACTCTTTCTCTGGTTCTTTTTGACATATACTTATTTCTTTGCTCAGCTTCCCAGCTGACTCACCTGTGGCCACAGGCCTAATGGCTCTTTCTTGCACAGGTCACTCAGAGATCCAAAGCCTTGGGGCCTAACTTAATCAAAACAAACTGCATCCACTTTTTGGACCAACTATCACTAGGTCACTTTTTAAATCCAGGAACCCATTTGAGCTGGAACACGGGAAATTGTACCAATTCCTGCTTTTTCCTCCTGTAAACCTTATTCCACTCCTCAAAATAGAATACTATTTTATATTTGTATATATGTAAATATATAACCAGACCCACAAATCATTATCCCGATATCGAGATTGCCTCTGCTCCTGTAATTTTCTAGCCCACCCATGAAGTGTTAGGTGTCAAACCACTTATTCAAGTGTTTAATGTATATCAGTTATTGTGTGTTTGCTGCCCACACTTAATGTTCAATACGAACCAGTTGTTACACTTTGGCCCTTTTAACCCAATTCTTTTTATCTTCAAGGCCTTACTTTAGAGAATATGCAGTTGTGAAAGATTCCTTTTCCCATCCACAAACAATGGTACAACATTAACATATTTGGGTTAAGCAAAGACATGTATAGCTATGTTTGCTGTAATACCCAAGAGTTGAATGGCAATATATTGATATTAGGGTTTACCCTATCATAGTTTACCCAGGAATTATTTTGTCATATTTCATAAAATAGTTGTATTTAATTTTACAATTTTCTCTCTCAACAAATACAGAACATTAATTTAGTTGGTTTTGAGGGTTTGTTAGGATGTGCAATAGCCAATCATAATCGGCTTAAGACAATAGGTCATTTAAATGTAGGTATGTTTATGTTGGATTATGTTACTGTGTTGGATTTTTGTAGTGCAATTTACTTAAATTACTGTAAGATCCTGAGATCTTGTTTGATTAAAAAAAAGTGAGATCAAAAGGGGGGAGGGGGCAAAATTATTGAAATTTGGTAAACTGGTATTGAAACTTGGTAAAATGTATTTTTATTTCCAAGACAAAGATGATACAGTATTTCTAGAAATGAATATGTACTAATTATATTTAAATAAAAAGGTAAAATGGGGTCAATTCAATAAACTCTGTCAATAAACTCTATTTCATATTTTACCTTTGCAAAGTGTTCTCATAAAAATGTTCAATTCACAAACCTCAGCATCATTAACATGTAGAACTTGTACAGTGTTTTTGCACATGAAATAGATAATTATCTATTGAAAGCTATCAAACAACACAACGTGGAGATTCCGCTCAAGCAGATAAAGGCAGCATTACTGTAGTTCAATCAAACTTTATAAAGTACAAAGTCCTCCTGCTGGACATATTGCTTCTTCTTTGTATGTTTCATCCTAAACTAACGCTTAGTCTTAAAAAGCATTTTATTTTTGTTTTACATTGCTATTCAACCAATATTAGTACTACATGCTGCCATACAGCTATTAGGGGCATAACTAGGATAAAGTGGACCCCTGCCAAATTTTGGGTGGGGGTCAGCCCACTTCCCGAATGAAGAGGAGTTTTAGGAGGAGCAGTGATTTCTGACACAACCTGCGGGACTACCACAACACAGTGATACTTATGTGCTTGCTTTTTGCACTTATGCACATACATATCTACTCTCTCTCTGGAACCCTAAACTCCAGGTCTTCACTCAAATATGCATTTACTTCTTCTGTGTTACTTAGGTTCCTTCTCTGACTTTGTTGGGTCTCCCCTGCCCATGTTACTTGTTGAAGCTTTCTCTGGTTTCCAGCCTTGTCTTCCTGCATCAGGGGCAGTGCCCAACACTGGTGGCCAGTCACAATTTTCCACCTTCCCTGGGCTGTGCTGGCAATCAAAGCAGCAGGGTAAGCAGTGGCACAGGTATAAAAAAGGGCATCCCTGCTCCGTGTTATTGCTGAAAAGGCTGTCGGACATTAGTCATGCCAGTGTTTTGTTTTTAAAGTGTGCATACTACAAGAGTAAGAACCAGGGGCATATCATGTGCCCATATGACTTGTGGCTGCCAGTGACAGAAGAAAGATGACACTGGGTTGGAAGAAGACCAGGCATTGATAGCAGCTGTGGGGATGTGGCTGCAAGGCATAGCACATACCTCTAATCGCTGCAGGAGGATAGATTAATTAGTAAGTCTGCCATAATGTACAAGTATCCTGTGCACAATAGCACAAAATAGCAACTTCTCACAGGACCTGCAGGAGATTTCATTCCTCTTGAAGAAGCAATAGGTTAATAACACAATTTGTGAACTAAAAATAACACTTGCCATATTTTAACAATGCAAGCTATTTTGTTTGTTAATCAATTAACAGATTAGGTATCTCTTTGCAATTGTTCAAAATTTCCAAGGACAAGCTAACTCCATATAAATGAAGGTTCATACAAAACTTGATGGTTTATTGGAACATTCCTCCAACTAATCAGTATGTGTGTATATGTGTTTCTGTGTGTGTGAGTATATATCTGGTAAAGCCAGACACATTAACTAACTCTGAATATGAATGCAGCTTCGAGCCATTGATAATTATATGTGCTATACATGTGCTATATATGATTTATGGTATACAAGCATGTGTGCAAGTGTAATAAAAGATGCATTTTGCCAAATGAGTTCTTAATTTAATCCCTACAACCCTATTATGTCCTGCTACATGGAACAACCTTCCTTCCCCATGCTACCAAAGCTTCAAGGTGAACAACTGTGGCTTAATGATTGGCTTAGGATAAACAAAATTTTTGAACCCTCTTCTACCTACCTTCCCAAAGCTCCAAGGTGCATTCTGGTTAACGGCAACTTTATTGTTCCACTCTCCTTCAAAGCTAAAATCTAGGCAGATGTATAGGACACACATTAAACCAGATCTGTATTCAGAACTGCTCCAACAGGTGTATGCACTTTGAACTCTGCAAGGTAACACAAGAAGTGGCCATAGGTCTTATAGTGACCTATCTAATGAGTTTCCTTGTTACATGGTTACTCATTTTTTGCTTATTCTTCATATTTATAGTGGCTTTCTAATTTTCCCAATCTGCATGCTTTTCGTGGTGCTTGTCTCTAAATGCCGAAACCAGAAACAGCCAGGCAACCAGCCTTTAATTTTGAGGATAGCAACAGCAGGTACAATATTTCTTCTAGTGCAAGCTTTCTTTAAATACATTTTTTATTGATGTGGTCCCGAGAGTAAAAAGTTTAAACTTGTTATGTTTATAGAACATTAAAATTGTATGAAAATGTATATTGTGTTTTGTGTTCTAGTAGTGCACTTCCTGGTGTGTGAGGGTGGCTTGGTATTCCTGTGCTTACATCTTCATAGCTGTACATACGTGTGGGACCTACAGCATTACTGCCTCGGACTGCAAGTCCTTTTGGAGTTAGATCTGGTGATGTTACTATTATGTTCTTTCATGTTTTCTTTGCTGAAGCCTTGTACATTAGGAAGATAAACCCTCTCTCTACCAGTATGACCATAGTGACACGGTGCAGAACTAGTAATTAGGGAGATATTACCTGCGGAGTGAGCACAGGCAATACTCATGACTAGTTCTTTGTCTTGTTTTTTGTGTAAAGCTTTTAGATTTTTTTTTAGTCTAGATCAATGTTTTTGACATTTTTTAACATGGAGAAACACCTTGAAATAACTTTCAGGTTTTGGGGGAACCCCTACTATAATGTCCACAACTCACAGTAGTGTGGTCAGTGGAATGAATGCCTCTTACATTGCTGGCCAATGGAAAGGCTGCCAACCTTACAGATGGCCTTGGTTAAGAAGCGTTGGTCTAGATTATTTTAAAAACTTTTAACAATTACTAGGCCTAACGCTATAATGTTATGATAACTCAACAATCACATGTCATTGTGAAAAATCACAGCATTTTCATTATGGAGTAATATGATTTTTGTCTCTGTTGCAACTTGCCTCTAGAATGTAAGCTTTCTGTCCATTTAATTAGCCATCTCTAATATATTGCTATTGATTGTCAATCTACAAGGGACAGTTTTTCCTTTTTTTCCCCAGTTATAATTGTATTATCAGATTTCTTTAAAGTAGTGACTCCAGTGGGGGACTGTTGGTATGGTTAAAAAAATGGCTGTATACAAAATATGAACTCACTTCCCTACATACCTAACAGTAAATGTAAAATCAGAATAATTCATCTTCCCGATGCCTAATAGGTCAGTTGAAAAATATTGACAATCAAATCCCACACTGTATATGCATCTTGCCCTTTGTCACATTCTCCTTTTTAAATGGGATAAAATAAGATTTGTTTTGTTTTTTATGCACTTTTACTTTGTGGCTTTATGCAGAGAGAATTAGTTTTCTTTAAATTGATGTACAGTCATTTGGGCTTATGAAAAAATAAAAGCCTTTACCCATCTGCTGTATTACTCAACCAGCCGGTGGGTAAATGTGAAATGCTTTTGGATGAATCTCATGTGAAACTGAGGAGGTGTTTATGTGGATTGTTCCTCAGTCACATTAACCCCTGGAATTACTTGAATGATTGCTTAAAGAGAACCTGTTATGCATATTTTTTTTTTCTTGCTGTTGTAAGTATTCAAGCTTAAGTGGGTCAAAGTCCCGGCCCAGTGGTTCCTCCCAATAGCACATATGTTCTGTAGTGATGTACAGTACAAAGGGAGGAAGCATTGTGTGTATAGCTGGAAGTTTGAAATACTGGCTATGGTCAGGGAAAAAAAGCAGCAGCATTCCAACACACAAGCTGCTAGGAAGGTAAGTATATTGCCACTTTTACAGGGTGTTTTTTCCTGTACACGTGACCCCATGGTGACAGGGCCACTTTAAACAGGACTTGCTGTCTCTTGGACCCCATGTGGTCAATCAGCAAGCGCTCCTGCTGTTACATTGTACATATATTAATATTGTAATATTGCATACTGTACATATTACTTGTAATTGGTGCAAAAGGAGAAGTATATGTTGATGAAGAACTTGGCTTAAAGGGAAATGTGTTGTTTTGCCCTGCAAGACAGCTCCAAAGCCTTTACATTTACACATTAAGTCAGCTGTGACGGTGGAATACTCACACACACAGCATAACCAATTTTTATGGAAAAAAATGTACAAACATATAATGGATCTAAAGAAAAACAGGAACTGATCTCATACAATGCCTGATCTGACAAACGTTGATTCATCTGGCTTGTTGTGTGTGCAAACCTAACACAAATATCAGTGCATAGATAAATCTCTGTTAAACACTAAGAATGCTGAATCTGTAAAATTCTGTACACTACAGTAACAAATTCCTGATTCTCCAAACCCTGACAAGAGGAATGGTTTCCATAGTAGCCAGTATGTGCAAAATCCAAGGCTCTTGCTAACAAGAAAGTACTGAACAGTAGTATATTATTACCCAACATCTACACTTGCCCCGGTTTACCATATTTATTTTTTCAATATATTTTGTCTGACAGTTGCCACATACAGACAGACAGACATGCCTCCAGGAGTGCAAATCGTCTTTCCATCGTAAAAACTCGCTTGCATATATTTGGGCACCTTACCACTGCAAAGAACATATTAGAAACCAATCTCTGAGAGTATCTTCACTACTATTCATCACATATTTTTCTGTGGTCTCAATTTAACATGCTGGTACAGATTGCAATAATCAGGAGGAGGTAATAGACAGTAAAGTGTCTCATTAATGATAACAGGCAGTGTGATATTTGCATGTTTTCAAACCCAGCACAATGCATCTTGTAATTGAGCCAACAACTGGAAGCCAGAAAAACACAGTTAAAAAAACAATTAGCCTATTTGTAATTTCAGTTGAAAAACACATTATTCTTTCCTAGGCAAAACCCTGAATGTTGCATGGGGTGGTTGGATAAGCAAATCTAGCTGGAACAGTTTGTTGTACATGTCCATTCTTAGACTGCCCACTATAAGGCGGTAAGATGGGTAGAGGTAAATACAACTACTTGTGGGACAACAGCAGAAAGTTTTCAGAGCACTCAAACAACCAAGATCAACTCAAACCAAGAGATGTATAAGATAAGGGGGGATAAAGAGTGGTTTAGATGTGCTAGGCTCAAGAAAGGCTATAAGTGAAGATGCAACACTCTGTTAAACACAACAAGTATTGAGCATCAGTTTGTCACACACAGTAAATGCCCTCTGGGCACAGAGCTCTTATTACCATTGATTAAAACCTAAACAGGATTTAATACATTCCATTTAGGAAGGAATGCAAATGTTCACAAAATGGAAACCCATATAAATTACCCAACAAATAAAGTAAATAGATTTCTTAGTGTGCATTTGCCTCTGACCTAGAACATATAAGTAGCAAAGCAGTTTTCAGGTTGAGATGATTGAACTAGGGAACATCACAAATACAGTATTTGACCTATTTGATCTGTAGAAACTGACAAAATGCATTTGTTCTGTATGTGTATATTTGTGTGATATCTATAGAATGTGTGTGTGTGCTGGTATTTAACATCAAAACACAGAGGGCCCGATTTATTTAAGCTCCCCAAGGCTGGTGAGGATACACTTTTATCAGTGAAGCTGGGTAAACCAAGAAACCTGTAATGGATCTGGTCCAGAATTCAAAACAATAGCTAGCAAATGACTGAAGAAATCCATCCCAGGTCTGCTGAATCACCCAGCTTCACTGTTGAAAGTGAGCCTTGGAGAGTTTTAATAAATCAGGCCCATTGTGTCCAAAGTCATTTTTTCTTGGTCTATAAACAATGTACCTCTTGGCTATAAGGACTGTTCTTTAACCACCTGACCGTTAAACCCGACCTTGGTTCGGGTTAAAAAAAATTGCAATTATCGATAAACCCGAACTTTTTCGAGTTTATCGATCAACTTACATGGTCCCGCTGTGATCATCCAGCGTCGTGTTCGTGTTCCAGCGTCATCCTCCAGCGTCGATCTCCCTCTCCAGCGTCGGGTGCCTTCTCCGAGAAGAAGAAGGCTTCTTCTTCTCCGTCCGTAGCGTGTACGTGTCCTTCGGCGATGACGTCAGCGCGTGTGCGGGAAATTCAAATTCAAACTCATTCAAACACATTTTGTATTGGATTGAATACAAACTCCTGAATCCAATCCAATCCAAAATAATTCAAAATAAATACAAAGTATGTAATTGGTAAATTCAAACTCTCATTTTGTATTGGATTGAATACAAAGTCCTGTATCCAATCCAATACAAAATAATACAAAATATATTTATGTGGTTTTGTCTATGTGACGTTGGATTCTGTTTTAAAATTTACCACACTAGGGAGGTGTTTTAGAAAAATATATTACTATACAGTATACCGAATTATCGCATTTTCAATATTTTTCATTTATTTATGTATTCTTGTTTAAGCTGATTTTTGTGTCTTTTATTTAATTTTATTAAAAGTAATTTTTTTTACATGATTGTCTGTTTCAAACATTTTTTATATTCATGATATCTACTAGAACCCTGTTCGGACAATTTTCTGTAAGTTACAGGTCTACAATTTAAAAAAAAAAATTCATGAAAAACAGTGTACCGCTTTTGGTACAGAAATCTAGACCTCAGTGTAACGCCCAGGAGGTTGGTTAATGCTTTCTCTGCATGGTTGCTGACAATATTTGATGACATTATTAGAAACTGTAACATAGTAAATCAGGTTAGGAACAATAGATTAAAAAATGAGATCATTGTAGCGGAGGGCTATTTCTTTGGTTGCCAAAGTTTGTGGTGTTGAATAACTTTATTGCTCAGAAATGGTGTAGTTCACATACTGTAGATAAAGTGTAAAGACAACTTTTTTTCCTCTACTTGCTACTTTACAAACCTAACATCAAATTGACATCCCCCAACATATGAGGGATTTCTTCCCTTTTGTTGACAGGAGTGGCACAAGGTGTCATCTTTTGCTGCTGTAGCCCATCTGCTTTAGGGTTCAATGTGTTGTGCATTCAGAGATACTCTACTGCATATCTAAATAGCAACATGTGGTCATTTGAGTTATTGTTGCCTTTCTATTGGCTTGTACCAGTCTGGCCATTTTCCTCTGGCATCAACATGAAGCATTTTTGCTTAGAAAACTGCCACTCACTGGATATTTCTCTTTGTTGTTTTTCCTGCCCAATCTCTGTAAATGCCAGAGATGGTTGTGCATGAAAATTCCAGCAGATCAGCAGTTCAAAAATACTCTGATCAGCCTGCCTGGTACCAACAACCATGGTAACTTCAACCTTTTGGGTTGTTGTCATGGCATTGGTGGATTAGATATTTGTGTTATCAAGTACATAAACAGGTGTGCGTAATAAAGTGGCGGTGAGTGTATAACTGCAGCCCCCACAGTCTGATAAACTCACTTTTGTAGGTGTCTGGTTTATAAGCTGTAACCTACCCTTCAGCCTAAACAGTGAACTGCGCAACACAGGTTCTGGTAACTTTCTTGTATCTTAATGAGCTGACCATAGCTCTACTGATCAGTGAGAATCCCATTTTAGCCTTTAGATGTGATCCCCACACACCTATGGGACCACTGGAGTTTACCAGTGTCGGCCATCTTCAGCCATACCAAATCCCTGGTTATCAGGCTTCATGCAGTGTCTATGGGTGGTCTTCCTCACAAACCACTTCTATACACTTCAACCTTTTCAGAAAATGCTCACATATACC
>NC_092865.1:41617515-41635381 GCF_032062135.1 Pyxicephalus adspersus | reverse complement strand
ACGATCGGTCGTATATATCGTGCATGAACGTTCGTCGTTCGTTTTCCAACGATAATAATTGGAAGTGTGTACGTAGCTTTAGTTTTAAAGTGCTCTAATCCTTCATTGATAGTGATTAGCCGACAAAAAAAAATTCCTAACCCTTTTATTGTGGGAGCTGTTTTCATGTTTTATGTTAGTAAAATTAATAGTTAATTAAATATGCATATTTAGCCCTAAGAATATTTAAAGGGGCCTATAAAAATATGATGGTAGTTGCAAATTTTTTTATGGTATGCAACCAATATATGCACTTTTTATTAAACATATAAAATAACAAAATAAACTTTAGCGCACACACACAAAACATTTTTAAGTTCTTTTTTAGCTCAATATAAACATCTTGATGGTTTTGAGTAAAGTGATATAAAAAGTGTCATGCCTGAACTTTGTGTAGCCTGTGAAATGGTGACAAGCCAAGATAACCAATATTGTCCAAAGGCGATGGATTTAAAATCTTTACAGCTAATCCGTGTTAAGCCAGAAGCTGCTGGTAAGGGAAGGACTGGGTGGCAATTGTGAATTTGTGTCCTGGAAAGGATAAAAAGTGTTAGGCTTGTGGCCCTGAGCAGAGAGAGACCTCCATCAGAGCAAGACTTGCAAAGAGTGACATTATGTCATCCCAGACAGAGGGAAATCTTCCAGCATTGACTTGCTTTGTGTCTGTGAGATGTTATGTGACTGAATGCAAAGAGCATCGGGGAAGTCTATGCCAACAGAATTGTAAAATATGCTGTGCTTGTTTTTTTTTAAAGAAGCTGTATGATTAAGATCATTTGAAATGATGGCATGGTATATTACTCAGTTACATTCCTATAATGTTCAGACTACAAATCACTTTGTTCAGTTTATAAAATATTCCTTTGCAGTTAATAACCCTCCCTTCTTCGTAGCATATAACCACCTGATAAATGTCATTCAACTGCATAATAGCCTTCCCCCAATGGTAGGTGAGCCACTTACCTGTGGAACATAATATTGGCCCATTTATAGGTCTCTTTCGCCCCACAATATGCGGAGTGCTGTGCATCATGGCATTAGGCCGTGTACATGTGTTGTGAGGCATTGTCACCATTGTTACCTGCACCTCATGCAGAGCCTTGCCAGGCAAAGTGCAGATAACTGGATGCACAATAGGAAATGACTGTAATATATCTAGATTCAAATTGAAAAAAAGTATATTTTCTGGTATTCACAAACCTTTTTATAGAATGTAGTTTAAATCCTGCAAATTATAAGAGGGATGTATTAGCAGTAATGAACATGTGCTGCCAGCTATTGCAGCACCATTCAGGTAAAATTATTAATATTACACAGTATTTATATAGCGCCAACATATTACGCAGTGCTGTACAAAGTCTATAGTCATGTCCCTGTCCCTCAAAGGGGTCCACAATCTAATGTCCCTGCCATTTTTATTACAGGTAATTGGGGTGGAGCCAGTTGACCTGACTGCAGGTTTTTGGAATGTGAGAGGAAACCCACGCAAACACAGGGAGAACTTGCAAACTCCATGCAGATATTGTCCTGGCCCAGATTCAAACCTAGCGCTGCAAAAGCCAGAGTGCTAACCTCTGAGCCACCATGCTGGCACATAAACTAATGTATATAATAGCTGCAAACCACACAGAACATGCATTGTGGCGTGCTGCATTGCCAAAGTAGCCTAAGTGCATTTTTTAAAGCTACATGAGCTTCTTTAAAGAGGAAGTAAACCCAAAACAAAAAAAATACACACCCTCAATCTCTCAGAGCAGTCGATCCGTCAGGTTTCTTCCATTGGGTCCTGCGTTGTCCCAGTATCCGTCTTCGGCCAGGTGCCAACATATTCTTCTTTCTCCTCTCTTTTTCCTCCTACGTCACCCAATCTCACGCTGTGCAGGCGCAAGGTCGGGTGANGTAGAAGGGGAAAAAACTTGCCGATCTAGCTGAGCATGCATGAAAACAATTTTTTCCTTATTGATGAAAGGGCTCCTTCTGCACATGCCCAAGATGCCCAAGGAGCAGCCAAAAGCCTTCTGGGATGCGTGATGTAGGTATCCCGGGATGCGCTCCCATTCATTCTTAAACGCCTAGGCGATTGAGAATTAAGGGGGCGGTGCTGGACTTTTTTTTTTTTTTAATCAGGGTGTTCCACAAACAGAAACAGAATTTTTACTTTACATAAAAGTGTTGTCTACCCTTTTATGTAAAGTGCAAATTCTGAGTTTAGGTACGCTTTAACCTTCCTGGTGGTAATCCCAAGTGTGGTAAGGGTTAAAAAAAAACATGCTGTAAGCGGTAACCCTGAGCCACACTCGGGGGTAGCTAAAAACATAAGAAATAAATACTTATCTGGCCCCACAGGCGTCCTCCAGTCTGATCCCATCCACCGGTCCCGTCCTCTTCCTCCGATCTGTCCCCGGTGAGTGCGCTGACGTTCCCCCGGAGTTCCCACTGACCGATGCATGCAAGGGAGCGTGGTGGGAATTTTAAATTATTTTGTATTGGATTCGATACAAAGTAATTGTATTGAATCTAATATAAAGTAATCATTATAATATCTATGTGCTACTGTAGTTATATTACAGGTTTCAGTATTTTAAGCCCTGTTTAACAGATTTTTGTTTTGTTTTATTTATAGTTTATTATTAAATATTGGACATATTTGGGTGAGTTATGGATAAAAATTTCAGTCCTACAATGTAAAATAAATTTCCATGAAAGACAATGTTTTGCTTTTAGACATATAAATCCAGACAGAAATGAATTGCCCAGGTTAGGGATGGGCATATGGAGGCAAGGACCTGGTCCCAGCGTTACCTGAGCTCCCATGGGGGCGGCCATCTTGGTGAGGCTTTGCTTCCTCACCTCAGGGCCTCCAGTAAGGAGAACAATGAGCGGCACAGTAATGGCCGTATGTAGAAAGCAATGACAATATACGTACAGGAAATGTGCTGCCGGAGGAATTCCCGGCTGTACACATAATGACACATAATGGTTAGTATTTGGGTTCAGCATGGCCTCCTATTATTATACAAAGGTATTTCCCATACCAGCAGCCAGGCATACAGTAACACATAATGTGCACATCTCATACATTCACTTTATTTGTAGACTTTCCTCTGTCATCTTCCTTTCCCAGATTTGTGGCTGCAATCTGTGTGGAGCAGTGATAAGGCGAATGTGTCCTTTCCTCTTCCTAAATGTGTGTATGGAGAGCCATGTGTAATAGGGGGAGGGGAGAGGAAGGAGAGCTGGGAGGGGGAGGAAGGAGGAGAGCTGATAAATTAGCCCTGGAGTCACAGGGAGGAGCCTGATCCTGAGAGAAATACAGAGAAAGGGAGCAAAGAAATACAACGACTCATAGCCAAGGACACACAAAAGGATTCTTCAGGATTGGGATCAATATTCCCTGAGCAGACAGTCATAGCGCTCCTCTCCGCTCCTCCCGTGTTGGTTTATGGAGAAGAATAAAATGGTTTCGCAGGTAAGTGTGCCCGGGCTCCATGTCCATATTAGTGCAAAGCCTGCGCCCCCTCCCCCTCACCTCTCCCCATTCTTTGTGTTTCTTTGTTTCTGGCCATAATTGGTTCCATGTGTGTGATCCGCTCTCTGCCATTCTGGGCGAACACATTCGCAGCGTGTAACACCCCCTCCCCCCCCCATATTGAACGTTTCGTCTGCTTTTCCATTACGTGTAGGTAGACTGGCCCTGCTTTCACACAGCGAATTGTGCCAGAAGTATGGCGAATGTGGTGTGTTGGGTTGTATGGATGGCAGGCAGTGGCGATCATGGAGGTTGGGGCATTCCCAGGATATTGCAGATTGCGCAGGGAATCCTGCAGAGGGGACCGCATAGTCTGGGAGGAGGGGGCAGCTATGAGAAGGTGAAAGCAGGCAGAGACGTGTGAATCAGACAGATGAATGTTTTCCTGGGGAAGCAGGAGGATCCCTGCACCTTGTTGCAGCACTGAGCTTTTGTGGCTGGGATAACCCTTCTCCTTAGGGAAAGGAAGGAAGGAAGGGGGGGCTTTGCACACTGCCATCTCACATGGCCTGTCTACAGTAAGATCATTCCCACTGCATTCACCCTGTTTTCACCATTCCATTGACATGGCTGAAAACAAACATCACTGTCATAATGCTTCCAGTATTAAAAAGTTTTGTGGCGTTGGACCGGATCATAAATAAATAAATCCACTGCATGGTATAAATAAACCTGCAAATGTGAATTTCCTAATGAGGATGGATCCATCTATTATCCATGTATCGGTATATTCACATATCGCTATATTCACCTAGTGTGATCACCTACTGGCTGTCATTTTAATAAAATCTGGACTTTCACCCCCATGGTCCTCCCTGCTGTTGATAAATGTCTGGATGCTTCCAGCTACATTTGTATGTTGGGGATCTTACTATTTCATATATAAGAATGGGAAGGGTTTTGTATTAGCGGGACTGGCAATGGATTCAGAATGTGTAAAGAGAAATGGGGAGATTGGAACACAACACACGCTTGTAACACCGCACTGCAATGTTGTCGGTGTAAATGAAATGGCCGAAGTCGTATGTTTTGTGAATAAATGGGGCCGCTAGTGAGAAAATAAAATTCTTTGTATTGTACGTGGGTACAAGGAAAATTCATGCATTGGATATATTCATGGTTATAGCATTGGATTTCATTGATTTACAGTTACTATTTTTTGTTTTTGTGCATGGAATATTGTTCCTGGTATTGTGTGAAACATTCACATCATGACAATATATTGTTCTGATAAATGTTTTCCTGTCAGTATTGTTTAGATGGCTGATTTTGATCATTTTTCAGACATTTTACCAGTGATCTTGATGTGGCAGACAGGCAAAAATATCATTTTCATATATAATACAGACCAAACCCTAAGCTAATAGTCCCTGAACTTAAGTCTAGGGCCACATTGGTGAATAAATGTTCCTGAGAAGTGATTGCTTGTTGACACTTCTCTGATGAGCAGCACAGGGATATTTCAATTTGCTGCAAGTGTAACCCTGAACTCATTAGAACAATATAACATATTTATCTGCAGTTCTCTTACATAACCAATTATGTTTACTGAAAGGGAATCTGTCACTAAACAATACCTGCGTGCGAAGTCTTACATTGAAGCTGCCATTTTACAATTCCTGGCAAAACTGTTTTATGAGCGGGATATCACTGGATGTATTGGGGTTAAGGAACTCCAAAGAGATGTATAGATAATTCTTTTGCTGCCAATCAGTGAAATCTAGTGAAAGGTAATAACCGGTGTCAATTTCTTTTCTGCTCTGATGCCACACAGCCGGAATGATTTTTTGTTACCTGGTAGAATGGAAGTTGGTATTTTGAAAGGCATAAATATCGATATGTAAATGGTGAGAGCTATGGGTAAAACTTATACATGATTTGGGGCTTTTGCAGAACAGTAATAAAGATATCAGTGTGGGAAGATGATTATTCTCTATTATCAGAAAGGGATTTCTGCTGCTGTTTTTATTGAAGCAATGATTTATACAACCATTGTCTCCAGGGTTTGTGAACCTTCTAGGACAGTGACCAAAATAGTTTCTCTGCTCTTCATTCTACGTAGTAATGCTCCGTGTGTCCTGATAAAGATATGTTACATTGGACACGTTGGCATTCTGCATGTATTTTTGAGTTTAAAACAAGACCTTTTTTTTTTTTTTTTAATGGTTCTGTCTGTATTTTGCACACCCTGACAATGCTGGTTCTAAGACTTTGGTACACAGAAATATTTTTAGATTCTATTTCAATAAAACTATGGGAGGACAAAAGGAAATTTAGGTAAAATCTACTCCAGAATGATTGCAAAACAAAACTTTTCTCATCTTTGGTACGGTGTTGCATGCATCTTTTTTTCTTTCTACACTTGAGACCCTTATAAAGTAAGTTTACTACTACTGGCGCTATTAAGTACAACAGATATTCAAAGAGACTTTTCTGGGAAAATTGACCAGAATGTTTAATATGTATAAACTCTCTAGGGCAGTGTTTCTCAACCAGGATCCGTGGAACCCTAGGGTTCATCCAGAGGTTGCAAGGGATTCCACCAATGATCTTTTTTGGCTATCTGTAAGAGTGATATTGTTCCCAATGGCCAGCAACGTAGGAGGCTTTCTTCCCACTATTGTGGTCAAGGCATATAGCAATAATAGCAAGGGTTCTTTACGACCTGAGGAAGTTCAAGGATTTCGCCCAAGTTAAAAAGGACAAGAAAACCTGGTCTAGGTACTTTAATTATTAATCCGAGTGCACAATTGGCATAAGTGACAGGGGTGCCCATGTGTCACCCCCTCTCATGTCAGGGTAGTGTGTAATTTTACTTGGCCCCTCTTTCACTTTTTCTGCTGTATTAATGAGTAAGAAGCTTAAGTTGCCTGTGATGAATTAAACAAAAAAATAAGACCTTGTCATGGATAGGACTTTTTCAATCTTTTAGGTAATTTCTGTATAAAAATCGTGATTTGAGTGTTGAACCTCCATCTTCAGGCTTTCCTTGTAATTGGGCCATAGATTCTACTATTAGTAGGTCTGCTTTGCTATACTGCAGTTTCTTTTAAGATTTTGCTGCTGAGAAATTGTGATGCTTCTTATTAGTGTTGCAAAGGGTCAAAGGAGGTCAGTTGGCAGTAACCTAGAATTCTGATTCCGATAATAAGGCGTTCTGGATGTGGGCATCTTAAAGTAGATGTTTCTATTGTGTAGATATGTTTTTCGTAGCAATTAAACTGCACATACTGAAATTTCCAAAAAGTTCAGGCAGAACATGTTATTTCTGTAATAAACTTAAACTGGAATCTTTTAAAAATCAGATTCTGTAGGAAATGTGCATACAGTTCTTTTTAGATTATACACTACCTCTATTTGGTTACTAGTACATTCTAAAACAAAAGGTTTTTTTTTTTTTTCCCTGATCGCAGAACAAATCTGGTCTGCCTCCACATTCCCTACTCTTGTTTCATCTGTTCCAGCAGGCAAGGTCTGCTTTCAATCAAAGACAGGATAGGGTGGGCAGTGAGCTAAAAGGGGGATGGTTAATTGAGAAACCGTGTTTGGAGGAAAATTAGCTGCAGTCACTTTAAGTGATGTCAGCCTGCTTTGGTGATCCTTTTGTGAAGAGGTCACAGGCCCAGCTGTTGTATGACCCTTCCTTGTTCTTGATGCTGAGAGAGGACAAATGGGCACATGGCTGAGTCCTAAATGCCTGCTGCGGCATTTTGAATTTGTATTGATCTTGTAACCTATTAGGTTTTTTTTTATACAGAGGTGATCAGCCCTTGATGGGATGGTAACTTATGAAAACTTTATATTAAAGTTCTACATAACACTTTGTTGTTCATACATAATGTTGGTGAAGAATGGTTACCACATATGCCACCAGGATATTATATCTGGGTCAAAGTAACATAAAAGTTAATTGATGAGAAGCAGCCCTCAACTGCTCTTAAACTAGGGTATTGTTAAAAACATTCATCATCATCATCATCATCATTTGTCTTCCATCCATTATTTTATAGCCCAGATGTTTTCCTGCAGTTGTTTTTCCGACGCTACTTGCAGCATCTCGGGACAAATTGCCAGTCTATAGGTGTACAACCATATACACAAGCACAAGAAATAAAAACATACTGCTTCACAACCACATACATATAAGCGTTTGGAGAATCCCATGGCCATTGCTTATAACTACTAATGGGGGCCAAATGGTTGCAAGTAGGCACCTGGGAGCTGTACCTGGGAGCCACTTGAATGCATTGAATGCATTTGCAGTGAGATTCTTCCTCCAAAGGAGGAAAACCATCACACAGCTAGAAGGGACATGTCTCTTTTAACAACCGTGTGCACAAATTGTTTTTAAGCTGCTACCATTCATTTGAATGGGAGTGGTTGGATGCAGAGGTAAGCCTGAGTGAGCTACAACACTGTGGTTAACTGCAAGTCTGAAGTGAGCCTAAAGCTACGTACACACGTCAGATTTTTATCGCCCCATAATCGGCATCGTCCAGATATCGGGCGAAGATCTGTCGTGTGTACAGTCGGTGTCGTTCATCGTCCGAACGACCGTCCTGGCGGATCCACGGACGATGAACGACGACCGATCCTAATGAAAGGGAAGGGGGAGAGCGCGCTGCAGGTGCCGCTCCGTCGCTCTCCCCCTCCCCTCTCCATAGAGCATGCATCGTGTAGTCCTTTGTCGTTGGAAAGGATCGTGAAAGATCCTTTCCAACGACAAAAATTGCACGTGTGTACGCGGCTTAATGCTTCGTAATCTGAGAACAGCAACATTTGCATGAGGGATCTATTTGTTTGTTTATGATCAGCCCCGTATATCAATGCTATGGGAGAAAAGTATCTAAAAAATATTTATTTTCCGGGAATTGGAGTGACTGCTTTGTGGAAGTTGACAATGATATTTGGTACTGTCTATAGCCGCTATTCACTGTTTTTACTTGCAGTTCACAAACAAGTGCAGTCATTTTTGGGGAATACTGCCATTTTTGGGTTTTTTAAGGTGGGGTGGTAAGAGCAGACCTTAAATTGCAGTGATTGGAACTAACACATTTTGGATAGATTTAAAGAATTGACATTCCTGGAATGTTTTATTGCAGTTTGAGGCTGCATGGAGAGATTCACTTCCTGCCTGGTAAAAAGGTCGTCTCACCAGGACAGGAAGTAAAGGAAATTTGCTAACAGCTAAACAGAAGTAAAAAGAAAAAAGTTATTTTAGAGTTAAGAATGCTAGAGCCTCTTCATCGTTTTATTGTTGTCTATTTCCTTGCTGCAGACTTTTCTTCACTTTCTGCCTGGTAAAAGTTTGTTGTAACTGAGGGAAAATTTCTCGAATATAGTCTCTGATAGCAACAAAACTTGTCCAGGCACATAACTTGTTCCGTTGTATCCAAAACTGAAAATGGGTATAATTATGCTTTTAATTCCCCTATTTCTGTGGTATGAGGTTACTTTGTAACTTCATTCTTTTTTTTCCTTCTTTGGTCTTCATTCCTTTATTTCCTACACTGCTGTTCTGGAAGCTTCCATGATTATCTGTTTCCAGGCTGTCTCCCCAACCACATTTTACTTTATGTGACATTCCTCTATTCCCTATCTCTTCTGTTTTACTTTTTTATTTTAATATTATTTATGCTTGCTACATCCTCACTATGCATCCATATTATCTGCCAGGTCTCCCCCCTATTTTCTATGTTACTTCACTGTATTTATTCTCTGCTTTACCCGGACAAGTTTATTTTCTGTCAGGTTTTCCCCATTGTCTGTCCTCTGTATTCTATTAGAACTGTTTCCTCAATTTTCATGGTAAATCATACCAATCCATTCACATTCTATTCCACACACAATTTCTCACAGTAGCAACTACTACATTCAGCACTCTTTTATACCCTGGGTGCCTCAGTTCTGTCAGCTTTTTATAAATATATATATATTTTCCCTGTGATCTCAATTTTTCCCCTAATGGTACACTTTCCTTGGTATGCTTCAGAACACTGTCTCCATTGTTTTTGTCTGGCTTAGTGCAGACAAATTACAGAGCGGATATTAAATTCTACCTGATATCCTAAATATTTAGGAATCTTGAATGTTCTAAGCCCTTTCTTTCTGTGCACCAGCCCTAACGCATTCTGCTTGGGATGGTCCAGAAAAGGGAGGTCCATATTTTCAGCTAGAAAAAGTTTGAGAACGATAGTTTGGGTATATAGTAATATACATATAAATGTTCATAGGTATGGGGAAACATTGAAAATGTTGCAGCTTTCTAGTCATGATCACCTTGCTCCATTGTCTTCTCAATATTAAAGTTAAGTTGTCTCTTGGATGTTTACAAATGTTCATCCTGCTCATTTATAGTTATCTGATCATCAAATATACTTGTATACCATAAGAACAGTACTAAGTCTTAACCCTGAAAATGTATGTGTAGCCCATAGATTTTCCATTGTATTGTCTTGGTGGTCATCTGGGCAAATAGAGAGGAACACAGACCACAATAAAAGTTGAGTGGGACATTTCTTTTTCCAAGACTTTTTAAAATTAAAAGGTTTGGCTATATATACTATAATTTTTTTTTTTGCTAATAATTATTGTATACTAATTGTATGGTAAACAAAAGAATATATATTACCCAGCTATTATAGACAAAAGAACTAAGAATATTGTGTATGAAACAAGAGGAATCCAATCTGGCTCCAGTCAAAGATGAATTTCTTTTGGATAGGCCTGGGGAAAGTGTGACATTGATTTCATCTTCATTTCTGTTCCTGTGACAGCAGGACCACAAATAAGAGAAGCAGATGTCACAGGACACACCAGTGACCTGACAATGATTTAACCCATTGTCATCAAATAACATTTTGTTGTAATTTGTCTGGACATATATTAAGTTTTAAAATCAATCTGAATGTTACTTTTCATTTATTCTGTTTATTTACCAAATGCTAAAAAATCCTTAGACTACGTTTGTACAAACATCATATCATGTTAGATCAGACCATTTTTTATGTTCTTACATGTTGGCCATCTCCAGGCCTTCTCTGGGATTTGTCCTCTTTGCAGATAATACTTCTAAACACCCCTTGGCTATTTTTCATTTTTTTTTATTTTCACACCATGTGTGGAATGTGTATTGTGTCATATTATGGGAATGCTGAAACTGAATCTACTAGAAAAGATTTGTCCTCTATGTGCATCTACCTCTAGACCTTAACTTTGCTCGCTTATAACTCAATGTGGCCATAAGATCAGAACTGCCAAAAACTAACCCAGAAGAAAAATCTTTTTGATTTATTTTTTTTCTTATTTATTAATCCTGTTTGTTTTGGTCCTTTGGTGTATGTATCGCCTATTTTACCAGTTTTATGGGGTTGTATGTGTAATTCCCAGTGGATGAAAGGTAACAGAAATTGACTGATTTGCTTCAGAGATTTTCCAGCTCTACATGACAAAAGGAAAATGATGAATTATAGTTAATATGGGCTGCTAGTCTTCAGGCATTAATAAATAATAAATATATATATATATATATATATATATAATGATAAATGTAGCTTAGCCTCCTAACATAAGCCTCACCTAGTCTGTGCATTTTCTGTAAGTAATATTCAAATTTAACTGACCTGCCTTTTTCCATTGATTTTTCTCTAGCAGTTCTGCAAACCTTGTGAAGTTTAGCACTGGCTCTGTGTGCTTGCACAGAAGGATTGGAGGAGGGTGGGGGTGAAGCTTAGAACATGCAGTGCATCACACAGATTCATGGCAAGAATTAGAATGGGTAGAGAAGAGTGCACTGATTTAGGAAAGGTATTGCATTTGGTGGACTGTACAGATGAAAGTACCAATATACCTAAAATCTGGCCATCTTCTTATTGGTAAAAGTAAGTGAATACAGTTTATTATACTTTATACACATTATAGGATGAAATTATTATGATTTATTATTTTTGAAAAGACTCGGACTGTTCAAATTACTTGGTGAATTCTTAGTTGGTGAAATTGGTTTTGGAATTTAGGAGAGCTTTAGTTATAAGGCTTGCTGACATACTGTGCATATACAACTAAAGAATCTAGGTCAATCTACAAAGCTTTATATTAGTATTGTAATTTGTCACTGGCCCTTTTTCTTTCTAAATAATTTTACTTAGGCTATAGTCACACTAGCGGTGAGGTTGTGTTGCTTTTACCTCTTCCTCGCTTCAGGGAACTGCTACCTTGCAGGGGACACAAAACTTGTAGGTTCTGCTGGCATGTAAAAAATGTTTTTAAAAAGTTTTCATTTTAACTCCAGGTTCAAGAAAAAAAATCTTTACACTGCTAATATAATCCATTGCTCCTTTTTTAATCACAGGGATGTAAAGTGCTTTTAGGAAGTGTTTTCCTTATTGTCCCACCTCCGTTATCGTTACAGACCCCCAAAATTTTTTCCAGCGGTGCAAGGCTGATGGTCACTTCTAGGTGGTTTCTTCTGCCAGCTGCTAAATTACACAGTTACTCATAGACAGACAATAATTTAGGCTGCACACATCTTTAAAAATATATATTTATTATTCACAAAGATTTGTTGGGGCTTGTGTTCTAGGCATACTTACACTGGTGAGCCAGGACTTCTGCTTTAAAAATCCAGTTAAAGGAATAATTAGAATCAGCAGACTGAATGCAAACTCCTTTACAGTCAGATCTGCTCCATATAAGCCATAGCTATTTTGACCTTTGCCATTAGAGTAAAGCTGCCAGCACACATTTACAACAAACCAGAAATGTAAGATTTAAAAAGTAAATCCTGTAAAGATCAGAACTGTTTTTTTTTACATATCTGGCTATTCCCTGAGCATTGTCAAATGCTTTATAGACATAGGTGAAGGAATCCATTTTTGGATATCATGAGTGTTTAGGTTTGTCCTAAAACAACACAAGTAATGTCAGAAAATGTTCTATTTTTTTAGTTTTGAGTGGTGCAGATCTTTCCCTGTTTTATTGAAATGGGCAAAGGAAGTGGTGAACCTTGAATGTGACACCTCAGTCTGGCTTGTTTGTAAAACTAGGCTGTCCATAGTAAAGCAAGTTTTAAAAAAGATTGTCTCATTCAGTAGATTATGGATCAAATATTTAGATACAGCCACGCCATCCATTTAGTTTATGATTCGAATATCTATATTCTCAGAATTGAAACCCTTCTATGTTTTCACCTGTCTGGAATGTGTATACAGTTATAGATCCCTATGAGAAATAAAGTCAGAAGTAAAAGACATGGAATTTATGAGCTTTACACATTAACTATATATCAGGAGTAGGTAATTCTAGATGTGTGCTGCTGTCAATTATTCTGTGGGTTTTTTATCTTAAGAAATATAGTCTGTTTACTTAGCAGAGCAAGTGATCATTCTGCATGAGATTAGTTTAGTAAATAGGAAGAAGAGTGTAGTAAATATGGTGAAAATTCACTTTGCAAAGCATACCCAATCATATGCAAAGCTGTGAGTTTGTGTGTGTGCAGAATGTTAAACTTGTCAGCTCTTTTCATTAAGTAATGTTTTTTTCCAAGCGATATTTCTTTCCACTGTTCTGCGTTTTGCTTTTTTCATAACCATAAAACTTAGTCTGGACACATATATGCAAGAGGAAAGTAAAGAGTAAATGGCAAAATACAATAAATATTTACAATAGGTTGCATCTTTGTCTCTAGTTGAGAGCTAAATATTATATTAATACTATTAAATAATTTGCAGAAATGGGAATCTTTTTAAAAATCAGTCTTTATCTCCTGTCCAAACAGTCCTAATAACTTTTTTAAAATATACCTGGTTTATCGGTTATTCTGATTTTATCTATGAAAAATATTCCAGTTCAAGTTAATGTTTATTGAGCTGCATGCAGAGTTTTATTATTATTATTATTATTATTATTATTAATAATAAACAGGATTTATATAGCACCAACATATTATGCAGCGCTGTACATTAAATAGAGTTTAAGGTCATATTTGTGTTTATGTATGGTGATAACTGGTAATGGTCACTTCTTCTGTAGAGGAAGGGTATTTTTAATGATGACCATGATTTAAGATGAAATCTTTTAATCCTTATCTGAGTAATCCAATCTGTTAATCAGATTGGAACAGATTCTGCTGTAATCTCTTGTTTCATGGTGGGATATGGGATAATGCGGGATTATCTGGAAAAGGAAACACTTGGATTATAGATTTGAAAGGTAATTACCACACCATACACAGTTTACTTTCTGATTGTGCAAGAACAGTTCCTTGGCACCTAACATTTACCACAACTGTTTAATACAGACACATTAAATGTACACATAATTATATTAGGCAATTAGATAGTTCTTCTGGGTAATCCATATTTGGTTGGGCTAGCTATGTGTGTGCAGCCGACTGGCAATTATTTTTTAAGTTTTGTCATTCAGTTTTAATCTGTTATTTTTACCATACAGTGCACGCAGGCAGTCAATTTGGTCATATGGTCATAACTATCATATATTTCATGGCTTCATTTACCATAGTTGTCTTGCTGAAATACAAATTTTATTGTATTAAAGAATGGCTCCCTTTATCAGGAATTTTACCTTTGCAGGATCCTCATACGTTATGTTGATTGTCATAGTTTTTTATTTGGGAACCTTTCATTTATGTTGATATAGTTACAGGATTAGGTTTTTTTTCTGTAGCTGCATAAACATTTGCTATATATGTGTGGCCATAAAAAGACATTTCCTTTTAGAGAAAGTTGTTTTTTTTTTGTTTTTTTTTAACTTTTTGTCAACCCAGTTTCCATGTGAACAGAAGATGTGCAGGGACCGGCATCACTGCAGTATTTTCGGACTCTTTCCTAGCATCTTGCTCTGTTAAGAACATTATGTGACAAAATGTTTTTCAAGGGGACCATCTGAACCATCCCTTATTAAAAAACAGTTTGTGAATTATGTAACTTTGTAATTTTATAGCATACTCTGGGTAAGCATGGGATGTTGCTCACAGGAGTGTTAATAATGTTCATAATACATTATTATTATGTATTTATATAGCACCAATTTATTACACAGCATTGTACATTAAATAGGGGTTGTAAACATAGACACAGGTGCAAGAGACCTTGATTGGCTTTGTACATTAAAGTTGGTTTGGTATTCATATCTTTAAATTACTTGTCTACATTCTGCAACTTTATACCTTGTTCAGTTTTTTAAGTTTATATGTGTGCAAAAAATCTTAAAGCGAATATATTGGCTTTTCAATGTTTTGTAAGTATAGAAGTGGTCATAAATCCAGGGTTGGACTACAAACACATCTCCCGTTATCCCTTTTACATGAAAAGAGGTGTAGAAATGGCTTGAAAAATGCCTTGAAAAGAAGATTTAAAAAATGATTTCATCAGCTCATGGGAAGTAATGAGAACACTCAATTTCTGGCAAAATAACATGGGTTTTTCTGTAATTGCTAAAAATAAATATCGCCTGGAAAAATAAAAACAAATGCTGCCACATTTACATGCTAGTAAGCTGTAATATATTTTTGTACTGAGGTTTAGATATAGATTTTTAGTCAAGTGTAGTGATGCATCTTGCATAGACTGCTCATGTACAGTAATTAGTGTTTTTTTTTTTAATGTAGTAATTTAAACATCATATTGGTTGACTAGAAAGCGAGACCTGAGATTGTATAGATAATAGCAAATAATTACTGTACAGCTGGAGTTACTCACCAGCATTTTGTCGTGTATGTTGTAGTATTTGTAAAAGAAACGTGGTGGCGCAAACTGCCACCTTTTGTTACATTACCCTTTTTACATTCAAATATGTAATACTTAATGTTATGCAGGGCAATGGGGGCTGATACTTACAGTTACTTGAATACTATATAGGTTAGGTGTTTATTTTTAATCTACACATAGGAAAAAGGCAGAGTGGAAAAGCTCAATTTACTTATCCAAGTTTGCATTCTCTTCACCCTGAAATATTTATTTCCCTGCTGAATAATTTAGAAGATGCTTAGTAGGCAGGGACAGGGTATCTGCCTGTCATCTGCAACATAAGAGAACAGTGAAAGTGAAGACGGTGACAATATTGTTTGGTAAAGTGGCTTATGGCTAAAATGTTGAATTCCTTGTTTTGTCAAGTAAGGAAAACTGAGTTGCCTTCTGGTAAGGTTAGAATGTGGGTTTGATATTTGCTGTCTTTTGGGGCTGCTCGTCTTGGCCTTAGTGGTGTCAAAGCCTATTCCTTTTATATCCTCATGTCTGGGCATTATGCCACAACTCGGTTTTATAGTATGATGGCAGGCAGTCTGTGAATTGTTAAGTAAATTTGTGACAATGTGTAGACATCCGTTTTCTAGGACAATGAGTAACAACGAGGCTGGTCTGTCTCAGCTACAAATAGGTCTCTAATGCAGGGTAGGACCAACCAACCCTTCCTCCTGCACTGTAGAAGTAATAAGGCAGATCATGTAAAGATTTTTCACTTTGGCCCATACATCTGTACCTTTATTATTCTCAGTTTTAAAGTATTCTTGCTAAACCAATATTAAAATAGTTGTTATGCATGCCATTTAAAAAACAAAATGGTATCCTAAAGCTAAGTTAGCATAGATGAGCAGAACAGTTAAAGCTTCCTAGATGTAGGTAACTGTGGCCACCAGGCAAATATTGCAATCTGCATGTTGTCTGTTGCATAGAAATTAAAAAGGCCGGTCATTTACCAACTGTCCATCCACAATTTTTTTGTCCTTCTATCTTTCAGCTGGTAGACTTCCAGGCACCTAAAAAATGTGGAGATCATCCATGTGAACCAGCTCTTTATCCTTGTGTGCGAAAATGCCATTTTGTCTACCTAGGGCATATTTTGAAAATAAACCCAATATGTTATACAAAGCAGCAACCATGAGTTTGGAAGTGAAAATTCTAAATTAATGCTGCACACGCTAATACAGAGTAGTTCTCATGAGCCCCCTAAGATGGGACTGCCTAGGTGCTCATATGTGCACGCTTCAGAGTCTGGTGGATTTACTAATTGTCCTGCATCCTTAGCCTCACTATTAAGCGAGCACAGAAAATATATGCATATCCTTCAATTTGTAATGTCCATAGTTTGTGCACTAGGGCATTTTATATATAATGTTATCCACAACAGTATAAAAGTGCATCAAATGCATAAATGATATTGTGCTAAACAACCTAATTTCGTTTTAAGGCTCTGAGACAAGAATGCAGATCAGGGATGTTAGCTTTGAATAAAAAAATCTGTAAGACATTACCATGGTCGAAGGCATATACACTTCTCATCTTATAGGGTTCACTTATGATTTTGCTCGGTACACCACCAAGACGGGCTTGAAATAGTGCAGAATGTATAATAATCTTTCTTTGTGCTATAACACATTACTTACATTGTTTTCCTGTCCCTGACTTAATCCTTTTGCAATTTATAATAAATAATAACAATGAATAATAAAATCTTTGATAACATGAAGGTGACACAGTCTGTTGTGTTGCTTGCTCAGCTTCTGTCACTGGGACGCCACACTGGTGAACCAAGAATTGGTGAGAGTGTAAGCGTTTCAACGTTTATTCAGAAAAATCCAGCTGTCTATTCAATCTTTGCAGTGGTCCTGGGTGCTCTAATGAGCCAGATGTGCTCAGCTCCTGTAGGCTTGTTTTTTTCCTGTAGTGGTAAATAATACCAAATATTATTCTAATACCTGATATGATTTTTATGATCTTCCTCTAATATTTGTGAGTTTTATATATATTTTTTTCATTCCTTATCTCTTACTATTCTTGGGACTTCCTTTGTGCCTTTTAATGAGAAATATTTAGTATTTGTGACTACCCAACTTTTGTTGTGAGACTTTCATACTTTTTACTTTATTTGAGATTAGACCCATTTGAAGTAGTATGTAGCCTAGATAGCTTTGTTTCTAGGAATTTTCATGTGTAATTTCCAGTGTTTTTTTTTTTTTTTTTTTTAAATCATTGCATTTTCAATTGTCGTATTCTCATATTTCTACATTCTCCCTGTTTCTCTAATTTTCATAAATTTGCTAACTCTTTTGTCCATCTCTGGAAATGCATTTAACCAGATTTCTTATACCTTTACGTCCCTAGTGAAGGGTGGATCTCTGCAGTCTTAATAACTTCCAGATGTTGTAACTGACGTGCTGTTCATGCCACATCATACTTGCTGCTTTAATTTTTGTTCTTTAAGAATTATTTGGCCTGTGAGTGCGACATATATATATATATATATATATATATATATATATATATATATATATATATATATATA
>NC_092865.1:41590062-41617317 GCF_032062135.1 Pyxicephalus adspersus | reverse complement strand
GAGTAAACACAGTAAATAAATTTATTATGGGTTTATTATTGCTTTTAACAAGAAAAATTTCTGCAGGCTACAGAGCTTTTACTCCTTTTAATGGTTGTATTTAAGAAAACAAGAAATTGGCTACATAAACTTAGTGATGATATATTTCCTTTTATAATGTGCTAATACTCTTTTAAACATTTTTTTTAAATGTTTTTTTTTTTGTATTTTCTTATAGGGTAACCAGGAGCCGACAGCCACTCCTGAAACCATGGTTCAACCATTTGCTGCTATTCCTTTCCCACCACCACCCCAAAACGGTTTGTCTACAGATTATGGAAACCAACACACCCAGGAATATGTTGCTCCATCCACTGATCACGGACTTCCGCTCTATGGAGGAGGGCAAAGTCATGCAGAACATAACACCCCAGCCACCAGCACAGCCAGTGCTTCCAACACGGTGCGTGAATGTGCAGTAACGATTACTATTTGTGTACTGTATTAGGATGCCTAGTGCTGAATTCTTTGGGTATATTATTACTCTGACTCAGAAAACAATCAGGCTTGAGTGTAAAGAGATTTTAGTTTGGAAATTCCCCATTTTTTGCCTGTTTTTTTTTTTTTTTTTGTGCAATAATGTGCAATAATTGTCGTTAGAATGCTAGGTACACACGTGCAATAATTGTCCTTAGAAAGCTAGGCACACATGTGCAATAATTGTCGTTAGAAAACGAACGACTAACGGTTATGCGTGATTATTTTGAATGATCGTTTTGTGCACAATTCTGTACATGCTGTAACGATACGGTCGTTCAAATCGTTTGATCGATGCAGGAAGTGACATGTAAAAGAGAAAGTGTACTGCCGAACCATCTACGATTACTGAAAGACCGTACACACAATAGATAGCGAACGATCGTGGCCCAGTCAGATCCTCCGGGGCGTCATTTGTTTCCAGCCACAATCCTCGTTCATCGGCGCCGTTGTGCACTTTTTTTTATTAACGATTATCAGACGAACGGTCCTTAGACGTTTGTTTGCAACGGTAATTATTGCATGTGTGTACGCAGCTTAAGTTTTCTCCTTATCTAGTCCTCTGTGTAGGATAAGGGCTACAATTTTCAGCAATCCTCCAAATCTGGACAATAATATAAAAAAAATAAAATTTAGATTAATAAAATCTGAGATTTTGTTAAAGCACACTAATACAATCATTTGAAGAGCCACCTGCGTGTTATTTACATATAAATAGATTTTCCTAACCCATGAAATTCTGAATGGTTTTTTTCTTTAAAAGTAATAATGTGCTGTCTTTTTTTACTTTATTGCATGCAGACAGATGGATCGCAGACGGAAGGGCAACAGCCACAAACCCAGAGCACTGAAAGCACGGAAACCAAACCTACCCCAAAAAGACTTCATGTTTCTAATATACCATTTCGCTTTAGAGATCCAGATCTTCGTCAGATGTTTGGGGTAAGATAGGTTGTTTTTATAAATTTTAAATGCTGTAAATTTTTGTACCTGTCATTGCAAAACACTGAAGTTAAAATTTCCGCATAATTGTAATAAAAAGCTTGATGGGATTCAGTGGCTACTGCTCTTGCAGAGACCAGGACAAGAACCAGGAGACTATGTATGTGGGTTTCTTCCCACATCTAAAACATACTGGTAGGTAAGACCCCCCACACACATACACATTAGATGTACACACATTTCAGGAATTTAAAAAATACCTTTTTATAATATATTTTTTGTTCATTTTCTGTAAAAAAATAAAAAAATGTAATGGCCAGTTATTTAACGTGAAACTTGCCATTATGCCGATGATCTTTCTTCCCCCCAAAAATGTAAATGAGCTCTACTCTAGCACTTGCTCAATCTCGGGCATATGCAGAAAGAGCAGCCTCCTAAAATGTGTGACAAAAGTATGCCAGGAGGCTGTGGGTTTTCCAATCTTAACTGCTTCAGTGATACAGAAAAACAGGGCAGGGAGTTTTCTTTTTCATGTTAAAGGAAAAGCCACCCTTTTACATAATATTTAAAACTTGATGATAGGACAGCTTTAACTGTATTTTCAGAGTTTGCATATTTGACGCAAAACTCAGAAGAATGCACAATAGGTTTTTAATGTGTCTGGCTCGCTTTTCTATTCAGTTCCCAATCACAGTTGCTCAAATCTGAAAATCTAGAGTTCATCTTTTGTACACAAAATAAGTCTCCTCACCTGTCTGAGGTTTTGCAGGACACTACCCACTTTTTAAAAAAAATTTCCCCGGTAATATTCTCTTGTGTTTAAAGTTTGCAATACCGGTATATATAAGCAGCATTAGCGATTTGCTTAGATTTGTCAACTGCTGTTTAATGTATGCTGGCAGACCAATAATTTAATTAAATGTCTCTGTTTTTACAGCAATTTGGAAAAATTCTTGATGTAGAAATCATATTTAATGAAAGAGGATCCAAGGTAGGCTTTTTTTCCTTTCTTCGAATTTTATTTGAAATCAAAAATTGAGCTCAGGTCTATCTGGTTTGGCTGGTCTTATCGCATAGTCTGGCCTTTTTTTGATAATTTAAAATGATAAATTGTTGATAGTAAATTGCTTTGAATAGACTGACCACTGAATTTGATTATAATTTTTTGAACAATAAAGAAAATCAAAATGTTAAGAGTTCTCTGAGGTGAAATTGGTAAAACATCAACCTTAGGGTTGTTCACTGCTTCACTGCACAATTTGTGTTTAAAATGGGAAACCTTATAACTATTTAAACTGTACACAACACTTGAAGGTGAAAAAATAAATAAATCTCACACTCCCTTTTACTTCTGCGTTGACCCCCCACTCCGTCCTGAATTCACCTTTGTTACGGCTATCTTCCTCTGTCTTCTTTCTTCTTCTGGCTAATTCACCCGATTCTCGTGCTGCACAGGTGTACCGATCTTGCTGTGCATGTTTTTTACCCCCTTATTGCAGGAAAAAGCCCCTTTTGGAGCAACGAGAAGCCCACTGGGATGCGTGACGTGGGTATCTCAAGAGGCTCTGTGCTCCCATTCTGTCTTCACAGCCGTGGACAGGGGCTTTACCCTTTAAAAAAAAAAAAAAAAGAAAACCTTACCCTTTTATGTAAAATAAACATTTTGATGATTTGTCTGCTTTAAGTACTATTGGGTGACCCTCAATCATTACATGACATATTTTACATCGGTTTTACAATATTATTATAATGGCTTCAGCAACATTTTGGCTATGCTAGTTGCTCTTTTGGTGGTGTAATAAATTTGAAACACTGCCATTCGAAGTTTAGACTTATTTATGTTGCTTTTACCTTGGAGTGCAATGGATAATTCCTTTATGCCACATAGTGGGATCAGGTTGTTTATGTGACCATAGTGTCCACCAAACCTAAACTGAGTAGCAAATCAAAAATGGGGCACATTACCGGGTTCTGTACTCAGGTACCAGAAAAACCTTTTTTTTTTTGTTTTTTTTTTTTTGGTCATAGACGTAGCAAAGCAATATCTTCTGCAGCCTATGAAAATGAGTGTAACGGTTATTAAAACTAAACCACAGTCATCTGAAAAAATGTTTCAATTCTAATATTATATGTACCAGGCTGTTATAGAAAACTGTCTTATCTGTAGCAGGTTCTAAAATGTTTTCAATCAAATCCCATGTGAAAAACACACAATGGATTTCATCATGTTATCAGCCACAATGTTAAAAGCCATATTTGAAAAACTAAGTCCATCCCATGATTCAATAGCTCGTAGAACCATCTTCTGGCAGCAATAACTTTAAGTAATCATTTTCTGTATTAATTTAAGTCTCTTAAATCACTGTAGAGAAACTTTTTAGTAACACCTTCTTTACATCATTGCTCCAGTTCACGAGGTTTGCATACATTTGTGCATTCATAACTGTCAAGATCCTGCCACACCATTTTGATCAGTTTGGACTTTGATGAGGTCATTGCAACCTCCTATTTATTTATTTTAATAGTAATGTTTTAAATTTGCTAGTGTGTTAGGGATCATTATTATTATTATTATTAAACAGGATTTATATAGCGCCAACATATTACGCAGCGCTGTACATTAAATAGGGATTGCAAATGACAGACTAATACAGACAGTGATACAGGAGGGGAGGACCCTGCCCCGAAGAGCTTACAATCTAGTAGGTGGGGGAATTTCACACACAATAGGATCATTGTCCTTGCATGACCCAATTTTGGCCAAGCTTTATTTAGATGGCCAACACATTTGACGTGCAAATGGTCTCATATTTAACTCTAGATACCACTGAATACAGAGGAGTTCACGTTGGACTCTGTAACTGCAAGTAGGTGCCCGGGTTCTTAAGTATGAGGTGTTTGTATGACACCTTGCAGGTTTTTTTTTTTTTTTGCCAGACGTGGCGCTGTGTATTATGGCTAAAAATCTTCCCTTTGGTCTTGTCTGTCCTAAGAACGTTGTTCCAGGAGTCTTGTGGTTTATTCAGATTCAACTTGGCAAATGTAAGCCAGGCTGCCATGCACTTTTCAAAGGATCTTATTTTCCCTTTGGGATCCTTCAGTTCAGTAGGTCCTCCGCCACCCTGCCTTGCTTTTACTTTCTGGGGTGGACTAGACAGCAGGCGCCACCATCCTCTGGAGTCTTCTTCTGGTTCTCGCGCCTTCCTGAAAATGTAACAAAAAAAAATGCTGATCTCACTGCGTATACACAGAAAATTATTCAAATATAGAATTCTGACATTTCTAATCTGCTTATGTGTTTTGAGTCAGTGAAAGTATAAAAGAAAAAGGGCCAGTCAAACAGTCAGACATAGCATTTTCAAAAGGTGAGGAACAGCCCCATTCTTTCTAATTCCTTGGTGATGATTTAGATCTTTTTTGTGTTTATATCCAGTCGGGTCCATAAATATTTGGACAGAGACAACTTTTTTCTAATATTGGTTTCTTCAAAAAAAGCTTTAGTTCCTCACATTTTTATGCAATTTTTTTGTTCAACCCACTGAATTAAAGCTGAAAGTCTGCAGTTCAACTGCATCTGAAATGTTTCATTTAAAATTAATTGTGGTAATGTACAGAACCAAAATTAGAAAAAAGTAGTCTGTCCAAATATTTATTGACCTAACTGTATGTGATGATGCAACACATGTTGGCACATAAAATGCTTCTAGGCAGTCCAATGAAAATAAATAACCCCAGTAGGAAGAAGGTAAAATCCCTGTATTCCTTGTAAATGCACCCCATTGGGAAAGTTTAACTTTCTGGTCAGGATATTTTTTTAGAAACACGGGAGAAAATATTTTAAAAGTAATGAAAATTTCCAGGCCTATTGGAAAGTATAATCATAAACATCCATGAAAACTGAAGGATGTTTTAACCCTTTCTTAGTGTATGCAAGCATTAAAGTAAAATGTGTTTACATTTGTAGGTCCCCTTTTGCATTGTAAAAAAAAAATAAAATATAAACTTGCTCAGAACTGACATTCACAATAGCATCTCTGCAATAGGAGTTAAAGCCAAAAGTAATTGAAGTATAGGAGTTAGGTCATGCTGAAATGATGGAAAATTCCTATTAAGGAACGTATGAAGTGTTTTTTCTTGGCTAGATTGTGGCTGTGACTAATATAAAGTAAAAGAACAAGTAGATGAAAAAATGGTACATTTCTAGGATACAAAGGCATGTATGGGTAGCAGGGAGCATATCAATATTCTAAGTAAGGGGTCAAAACAAACAACTTAAATAGATTTTTTGTTCAAGGACCTAATTAAAAAATGGAACTGCATTTTTTTTTTTTTTGTTTTTTTTAGTAATGAGAAAAAGAAAGCCTTTTCGGTCCACTCCAGTTGATTTTTTTTTTTTGACTAAATCTTTGAGTGAGACAGGTCAGCACAAGCTGTTCAGTCTGTCACTACCTTGTTATGACATTATACCAGGCTGAGTCTGGTGAGGGCCCTGGGATGTGACCGTTTCCACTGCTAATGGCCGGTTTCCATGTTACCAGGATACAGAGTGGGATGTAAAGACGTTCCCCCATTCTACAATCAAGAGAATAAGGTTGCAGTTTAATGGGGTAGTATCGGTGGCTCAAGGAAAGTGAAATAGATGATGCATGTTGCCATTTACATTAAAAGAATAAATCAATTGGCCAAATTCTTTCAGGGGACAGCAAGATTAAATGAGTTCTGTTTTAAAGAAAGGTTTGCTTTTATTCAATTTTTTGGGGGGTAATATCCTAAAGACATATTTGTAACTATGAGTGCACTCTTTCTCACTACACATGTAAGCTCTTCTTACTGTTTTGTAGTACAGGACAGTGATTTTTGCCTGGTAGAACCTGATAGCATCTGATAAGACAAGCTATGACTAATCTTGGCAGTCATGGAGGGAGGATTTCAAATACCATTCCATGATAAAGATATGGAGACAAAAGTGCTGCTTTATCTTACTAGTTCTTCACACTAGTACACAGATTTTTTTCTGTCTTCCAGATTAGGGTTGGCTGGTTAGAATCATATTCTCTGTCATCCTTGTACATTAAGGATTTGCTAATGTTGACATTTGTCAACTGTAATGATGGTTACAGATTGGCAATTAAATTGTTTTTTTCTAATAAGAATTCACTGAATGTGATGATCTTACTAAAACAGTACAAAGGGTAAATTGGGCACTAACCCATCACAAAGAGTAAAGAAAAGGATTAGTACACATAACAATCCCACTCTGAGCCCAGATTAGTTGTAAAAAAAAAAGTCAACGGACAGGAGTACTCATTCATGCTTTCTGGAGATGATTTGGATACTTTAGGGGCCCAAAGTATGCCAATTTATTATCCTCTATATCATTACACCACCAGCCTGCACTGTTGATACAAGGTTGGGTGGATTATTACCTGTGGATTATTTTTTCCTGTTGTTGATGCAAGATTCTGGCCGTACCATCTGATTGTTGCTGGAGAAATTGAGGCTCATCAGATCGTGCAACATTTTCTCAATCTTCTCTCGTCCAATTTTGCTGAACTTGTGCAAATCGTACCCTCAGGTATCTGTTAGGTGACAGGAGTCGATCATCTGTAGCCTTCTAGTTCTTTACCCTTTCTGTGTCAAGGAGTGTTCACTTTTAAGTAACCATCCGGCTGTTTTTTGGCGCCTACTGTAAAAGCAGAGTCACAATACAAGGATCACCGCCTGCCTGCTGCTATTTTCCACCCAGCTCAAAAAAATTCTGGAGAAAATAATGAGGTTTGATGTGTTGTGTGTTTAGATGCTGTGCTGCATACCTCCAATGTAACCAGTGGTAGTTAAGATACTGTTGCTTTTCTATCGGCTTGAACCAGTCTAGCCATTGTCCTTGGGCATCAATTTAGGTATTTTAGCCAAGAGAACTACTGCTTACTGGATATTTTGCCCTTTCTGGTCCATTCTCTGTAAATACTCCTTTGGCCTTTTTTGAACCAACAACCATGCCACATGTCAAAGTCTTCTTTCTTCCCTATTCTTGGTTTGCAGTTCTGCAGGTCATTCAAACCCATTCCCTACATTTCTAAACACTTTGGGTTTTTGAAATGAAATTGGCTGATTGGATAGTTGTTAACAAGCATTTGAAAAGAGTAAACTCATAAAATGTCTGATGGGTGTATGCTTGTGATGAAGGGCTGTCTATCAGTTGGCTAACACGTAACTATTTTGACGACATACGATCATGTATATCTACCCCAAATAGCTGAAAACTTCCAATTTTTATGATATCACTTTCCCTGACAATTAGGACTTGTTCAATATCTGGTTACTAGCCAGTTGACAGGCAACCAAGCATTGATCATCTCCCCTCCCTTTGTCTCATTAAAGGAATTCATTTTTTCCAGGATAAGTGGTTGTCGGGCAATAGTCGGCTGCTGTGCTAGATCCCACATTCCTAGATGCTGCTTTCACTGCCTGAAATGTGGCTATCTATTCAGACATGGCTAAATTAAACTCAGTCAGCTGCTATAAACAAAGATGTTTGCGGCCGATTACATGCTGCAGAGAAGCTGTATTTGCTCCACTTCAGAAATGTCTCGGTAAACTTAGACATAAACATTTTGAACATGAATGTGTATGTATTTTCACTTAAAGCATGTTTAATTTTTGAGCTTTCATCAGAACTCTTAGCAATTTGAACTCTTGAGACAAATTGTGTAGAAGAAAGCAAATTTTGTTTTAATATACACTATATTACACTGTATAATATACACTATATTACACTGTATAATGTATGTTTTAATATGCCTAACTGTATCACTTTTACTCCACAGCTGGTTTTAGTTAACAGTTTCAACTTGATGCTTCTATTCCCTTTTCTATTTTGAAGTTATGTTAGGCAAGAAAATGTAATACGTGGCAGTTTTATTCTTTCCAGGTTCTGCTAGAATTGAGCAGACTGTAAAATGTGGAATAGATCAAAATGTTACACAGACAAGCATTATTACATTTCCCTGTAAAAGCAGTATGGGTAATATAATATTGTTGACTGGTTTCTGCCACATCACTTCCTCTGCAAACAGGGCTTAGAAATTCACTTTTTATTTTTTTGTTTTTACTCCCTGTCTGTAGGATTTGAGTAAACTAAAACGCACCTGGCATATTTTTTTTCTAATTTTTTAAAACTTTGTTTGCAATTATATTTTGTAGAAAAATGTCTGTAGGAAAGACATGGAATGGAACAGTCATTAGGTATAGTTTTCACCATCAATCCGAGGGTTTAAAATATGAATGCAGCAGCTGTGTAGTTGTTACCCTTTAACAAACAATATATTTTGTGATGCTTCCATCAAGCAGCATTTTGATGACTTTTGCCCTTTTGCTGTCTGAAAATAACATTTTGTTATTAATTGATGAACTGGCTTACTACTGGTTCTTTTAGCTTCTGCTTTGTGTCCTGTTCATTAATTAACACTGTATAACTTTTGAAACCACTACATCAACTTTATGGGGTATTAAGTGTTACAGTTTTAGGGTAGCCATTATTTGACAGTGTAGAGTTAACATAGTCATGTTCATGATTTCTTACGTTGGATTAGTTCCTAAACTGCAGTGATTTGACTATAAATGGTTATTACATTTAACTGTGCTGCCTATTCATATTTCTGTTATGCAAGATAGAGTTCCGTTATACCCGTAAAGAGCAGCACCGTTATTAGAGCTATTGAATTTGTAATTGTATTTTCAAAAGATATCGCAATTAAATTTATTTTTGATACGGTACAAGAAGCAGTTTAGCTTGGTCAGTAGAATTTTTGGCAAGTGTAGGATCCTTAAGTTGTTTTTTACTGGTCGCATTACTATACTTTTCTTAGGCTTTATCATATATTTGATCTATTAAATATTTATGACATGATCTTTTTCCTAAATAAATTAAGAGAAATGAAGTATAGGAAGCCTGCCATCACTGAATTTTTTTTTATGGTGCAGCCTTTGGGCTGGTATATATCAAAGGCACAACAAAAATCAAAATCTGGTAAATTTCTTTTCATTATCTTGCGAAATCTTTTGAAATGTCCAAATGTATGTTATATTTTTTTATTTTTATTTTTTTTGTTCTTATGTGTGTCTTTTTGATAACATTTTGTATTCTGAACAGTCCATAGGAAGCGGAAATCCTTCTGCGTTATAAATTAACATATACAGTTTCATGGTAAATTTTTACTTTATCAGACAGGGAATTCTCATACTTCATATTCTGTTTTATTTACTTGCCCATTTTGAATTCTTTGTACATATGTTTCCTTAGTTTTCTCTTCAGCACAAAATTTTTTGTTTGATTCTTGGCCACAGTTTTAAGCTGGATGCAAGCATAATTGGTGTGACAATGGGAACTGGTATTTCTATTTGTAAAGTTAAAATAAGTGAATATGATGAAAATGAATACAAATGCAGTTTTTAAGGTCACAAGGTTTAATTACGTAGTCCCTATTTTCAGACTTTCAGTGGGATCTTGATTTTGGTGTTGTTTGATTGAGTTGATTATAATTTGTAGGAAACAATTCCCCGAAATTAAATACTAGAAATGTTGCAGTGTTTTTTTTTTTTTTTTAAAACCCAGACGGTTTAACTGCTGGAAATGATGTTATTTTATTTAATACACAAAGGACTGTAGGTAAACTACTTGTGCCTCCCCTATACAGTCCAAAGAGACAGGTTTGTAAAAGCATCTTTCCCCAGCTTGCAACCAGGCACTCAACCATATTGCTGAGATTTTGGGGGCTTAAATTCGTTTGGCAGGGGTCTGGCAGGGACATAAAACTAGACTATTCATTTACCCATTTACTTGTATTCATGCAGCACGCTACAGGGCTGCACAGAGGTAAGCCCAATAAATTCCCACTTTTTAGGCAGATTCATCTTCACTACATTGCTGCTGTTTTATCCATTGCTGAACTTGTGTTTTAATGGGCTGTGCTTGCTCACATTACACAGTATGGTGGGAGCTGTAGGGGCTTACATAGTGTCCCTCCTTGCTTTGTCTGCATCTTTAGTAGCTAATGGGGGGGGGGGGTCCTAATAGAAATATGTTTTCTGACATTTACATCCACAATTATGGTAAAGTCTGACCAAGAGGCTAAAAAAGCCAATGTTTCTCCCCACTAATATCCTTCCTGCTCTGCTCATGTTGAGTGATGGAACGCACTCTACAACTTGTCATGTGCTCAGGAAGAGTGGAGAACTCTAGGCAGATTCAAATCTATTTATCTATCATTAGGAGGTTTGGGTTAAAATTTAAATGTAAAGTTTATCCAAGGATACTCGCACATAATAAAATGTAGTTTTCTCATGGAACAAGACACTTCAACAGTAATCAGACTGTAAATAAATGAAATGTATTGTACACATTTGCATACTACATATTTTTGCTTGTCTAGGAGGGGAAAATAACTGTTTTGAAAGCTGAAAATATTTTCCTGGTCACTGTTTAATAAAACCTATTTTAAATGCTATGAATACATTGCAATAATTGCAAGCCTGCATTCAGATCTTTGTACATCTTATGTAAATTAGTAGCTTGTACAACCAGAACATTGCATGTGGCCAGTTTTACAATTCTGGAAACGCCTGTTCCCTGTAAAATTCAAGACACTGAAGTCAGCAACAATATATATATGGATTGTATTGCAATTAAGTTTAGTAATGTAGTGCATTTCATGAAAATATAAGAGAGCTAAATTTTTAAAACAGTTTTCAAAAAATGGAGAAAGAAATTTGTCAGTCTTGTCCCCCCCAAATCATGCAATACAAGCTATGAATATACCAGTATTAGCGCAGTGTGCTGGAATTTAGAATCGCAGAAAAGCTAGTGAGCTGTAGATGGTTGGTATAAAGCATATGTTATGTATTGCTACATTTTAAACTGGTTGTCATTTTATTGTTGCACTGCATCATGATGAAATACCTGAACCCATTTAACATTCAGTTATGACTTGGAAATATTTTAGCAGAGTTAAATGTTTACTTTCATTACATTCAGCATTGTGGCATTTAAATAACATTGGCTTAACCCGTATAATTGGCTAGGTTTATATTTTTTCTTTTGTTTTCCCTGAAGATATTTTTGGTGTCACTACCCCTCACATTGCATGTGTCTGAGCAGCATCAATATGACAGATTAGTGCTCTGTGTTTTCTGACCTTTCACTGTTGCCAAATTAAAAAAAAAAAAATTAAGAATCTGAAAGTTTTTGTGTAATTTTTTTCCCCCCCCCCCCCCCCCCAAAGTCTTAAATCTGGCTCTCTGGCGGCTGATGTTATCTTGTGCTCCCCTTTTCACCTTTCCTGGCCCTTCTCTTAGTTCTTCCCCCTTCCCTTCTCTAATGATTTGCATGTATGTCTCCCCTTTGCACGCAGGGTTTTGGTTTTGTAACTTTTGAAACTAGCGCGGATGCTGACCGGGCCCGGGAGAAATTGCACAGCACGGTGATTGAGGGGCGAAAAATCGAGGTGCATGTCTTTACCTGTAACTGGAAGATTGCTAAATGCCAGCAGCTGCACCCCGCTCTTTCCTCTTTCACTCTTCTATATCTCTATCCTTTGTTTTCTTTAAATGGCTCTGTTCTTATCACTGCCTTCTGAAATGCTTGCTTACAGTTCTGCTTCACTGTTTTTTGTGTGTGTATGTGTGTGTGTTTTTCCCCCTGACTTCTGTATTCTTTCATGTGTATGCGCTGTTTCCTCTCCTTAATGTATGTGTGTCATTTTTTTTTTTTTTTTTTTTTACCCCCTCTTGATATCTTGGGTAATATCTGCACTACCTTATACCCCTACATTTTACACCTTACACATAAAATGTGTGTGTGAGAATATATGTAATATGTGATTATCCAGTGATTACACTATAGTCATTCAAGTATTCCTTATCTGCAATTAATTATAACTAAACTCTGAATTTATATCCACATATTTATTAGGAAGATTTTAGATAAAGAAAACAATGTTGAATAAAAAAAAAATAAAAAAAATCTCAGAGGAAATAGCAATAAAGGAATGAACAACAAGACAATTTAGCATATGATTTGTAAAACACGAAAACAAGCCAATCACCCAAACGGTCTAAATAATTTTGCAAGGCACTAACGAGCAGGTTTGGCTGTGTGTGGGCAGAAATTGGCAAATATCTGTACAGCAGTGCATGTGCATGATGGACAACAGACTGTTTATGTATACAGCGCAGCAGTGCATGTGCATAATAAACAGTTTTTTACATAGTTTTTTTTTCTTGAAGTTGTTTTTAGCTTTCTAAAAATAAGACAAATATATATCATGACATTGCATGGTTATATTTTTTTTTTAAGACTGGCGTAAAACATATTGTGTCATGTGCAAAAAGTTGGACACAGTGTTACCACCTATTCACACCTTGCCTTTTTGGCAAAATCAAATTATACTTAATTATAATTAAAATATTTTAAGGCTAGCCTTAGACATAGGGTACCTGACAAAAACAAAGAGAATACATTTTCCATGTTTATTCTTCCATAGGATAATTTGTGATTGTACATGTGAACAATTAAAAGGTATGAAAATTCATTTTAGATAGACCAGGTCAGGGTGCCAACTGTGACCAAGATTTTTTGTAAGTTACCCTACACAAAGTGGAAATAAGTTACTACCAAGTGAGGTCAAATGCCCACATTGTATCAAACCATAGCATAGCTACCCAGTTGAAAACTTGCCCTCTATTCCTGTTTAATAACAATGCAAAATTAAAAAAAAAAAACCTGTGTTAGCAGTCCCTTAGCTAATGTGTGTTAACATAGTAAATGGTAGAAAGTGTTTTTAGGGTTATTGTCACAACTTTAATTTCCTGGCAAATAACAAGATAGAAACGTCATCTTCTGATAAGAATATTTAATAAATATTGGGTCATTGACCTAAAATAAAAAAAGAGCATCAGGATAACGGGCAGTCAGCAATTTAGAAAGATGGCCAGCAATTATTGCACCCATATTTCTTAATGGCAGAAACGTTGAAATTGTCTTCTTGGTTTTGAAGCAATAACAACAAATTGACCTAAACTGACACTTTTAAACAAAAACACCAGCAGAGTAAATAGAAATGTGACCTTTGCACATGACTCACTTTATGGTCATTTTTTTTTCATTCCAGTCTATTAAATTTAGTAGAAATATTTTTTAATATAATGTTCCCTGTTGGGGATTGTGTTGACTTTTATTCAGTGTGAAATTCACTGTACAATTACCAAAATCTGTCACCAAATATTTGATATGTTGGGTATAAAAATGGATACCTAGATGAAATTAAAAACTATATACATATAAATGGAGACTTACCCATGATTTGTGAGAGGGTTATGGATGAGCAACTTATATACTGCACCAGTTTTGTGCTTTTTGCCTAGAGCATCTGCTTTTGGTGTTCAGCTATTTACTGTGCCGATTTAGTCAGTGATAATAATTCAAGGAATACCTGGAATAGATTTCCTTTGTCACTTTGCTAAACCTTTTTCCCCGCTTTCCATGTTTCCAGTTTTGAAATTAACCTTCCCTTGATGTTTGCCCTTTACATTCCCTCATCATCCTCATCCCCCCATCCCAAATTCTATCAAAATCACTGCTTTTAATATTGCTGCTGCGTGTGTCACTTGCCTGTTCCCATAGTCCTGTGTATCTTTGTTCAGTTTATGGTGTACCATTATTAACCCGACCATTCTTCACCTCCTTCTGCTTATTTTTGAGAAATTCAATGTTTTCCGTTTACATTATTTTTGTGCTTTTGTTTGTTGATTTTGCATGCAATTTCCTTCTTCTTTGTTTTTTCTCTCCATTAAAAAATATTCACTGCTGCAGTTTTCATTTGCTCTTTTTGCTCAAGTTGTACATTTGCTGCTTCTGAACTCTTAGAGGCTTATTTATAAATGCTGGAAAAATCCTGTTTTATTGCCCTTTGCAGCATATTTTCATTATTACACAACTTTATAAAGCACAAAAACTATTACTATTTCTAATTATAAATGTGAAAACTGCATTTAGAAGAAAAAAAGGCTTTGTAATAACCCAGCAAACCAGGAGTACAAGTAGATATCCACATCACCCATTATTTTTTTATATAAGTTGTGCAAGAGGGGGCACATAAATATAGGAATAAAAAAAGCTCTGCCTCAAATCGATAGCTTGAGGATGTTATGGTTACTGTGCTGCAGATATTGCAGTTAACAAGTTCATCCAAAATAGTATGTTTAGTTCTCATAGTTGCTAAGTTTTATGTCTCCAACCCTGAACCCCTCCCTTACACGCCTGCTTTCCCGACATTTAAGTTAAACAGTAAAAAAAAATGTCCCAACCCAGAACACTTTTGCCTGAGCTTAATACTTAACCTTGACCCAAGTCATTTAAGTGAGCCTTAACACCTCAATACTAGCTGCTAACCTCTTGCAGGAAATCTAGACCCAGAAACAAACCTGTTTTATAGTATAACTTCTGTTGTAGTTACATTTTTTATTTTTCAGATTAAGACAGCCTGGCTCCCTCCATTGATAACCATAGCCACACTGGACAGGAAATGTTATGCATTTACTAGAAAAAGGAGCATTAAAAAAAAAGTAAACCATCACCACATCTAAGAACTAGTATAGTGCAATAAATATTTGTGTTTTGATACTGGTACTCCAATAACCTCTGAACCGATGCAAAGGTCCTCATATCCCCTACAGTAGATCACATTATAAAATCCACATAGGCTTTGTGTTTCGTTTTGCTCAGTCATTGTTAACTGCAAAACAGTCACAATTCAATATCCACCATTTCTAAATAGGCCTCATAATTGTCCATCATGTTTGTTATCTATTGCTTACTTTTCTACCTATTCTGTCTACATGCTCTCATTTAACTTCTGTCAAGCTTTTATAATTACTTTTTGTTTGCTATGTAACATACTCTCTAAAAAGCTTTTTTCATTGGTCTTATAAAAAAAAAAAAAAGTATATTACTTTGCAGTGTTTCTCTGACTCAAGGAGCTACTACACATTTATTTCTCTTATTTCTCTCTTGCTGGTTTTTATTTATTTTTTGCTGATCTCTGGTGATCTGCATGTTATTTGTGTGTGATTTTGGTTATCATTCCTGCTTTATTTGGAGACCTGTCCTCCTTTTGTTGGGGTCCTGGGGTGGGTGAGTGCTGGGGAAATGTGAGTATCTGTATGAATGAAAGAAATTCTGATTCTCCTATTCACTTTATTCCTTATCTATTAATGCATTTACATTACTAACACATTAGTTTTAACTGATATTGGATGGTCTATTATTAACTTCATATGCACAGTACATCAAAATCATATTCACCTCCATTTTCCCTTTCATTTGAAGATTTCCATACAGCTTCTTTAAGTTCAATTACCATATATCTTTTTTGCCAGTATTGTAGAGAAAATTGTATAGTCTAAAGGTATGGTCATTGATAATGCATTGAATAACCAATGCACCTTCGTAAATGGTTAGCAAAAGAGGATATGAGTAATTCTTTCAAAAGCTGTATTCAATAACTTTAATAATTTTGTAATTGTTGGCTAGCAAATTCACTTTTTTAAATACTTAAATTGACCCAATGTATGTGGCAACTGTGAATGTTGATAGCTCGCAGCTTTAGACTAGGGCTAGATGAGAAATGAAATTGTTTTGCTAGTCAGAGTTTTTACTGCTTGTTGGCTGTCACCTCATTTGTAGCACATTTGAAATCAAAGCAATACAAACACCTAAATCTCTCCTTAGCAAAGAGATATAATTGCTTGTATAGCCCTAGCCTAACAGATTACTTTAGTCCCCACCTTAAAATAATTGGATCTTCTGTCCTATGCTTTGTAGATGTTAAAATACTAACTGCAACCCTATTAGACTGCTATTTAATGTAGCTTCTAATTAATTAGTTTGCATGCTGGAACAAAATGTTCTGTTAAAAAGTTTAGAGGTTTCTTACTAATATATATCATACATTCATGTCTCTGGTTCATTTTGGCACACATTCTATATTTTGGCTTTTCCTGTTCATGTTGGCATACACTTTTAAAGGGCAAGTTCACCTCTAATATATATATATATATATATATATCTCAGATTTGCAATTAGTTTTATTTTTAAATATATTCAGAAAAGTAAACTTATGCTTTATTTATGCAGTTACACCAGAACATGTGTCCAGATTGTGAAAACACACACTTCCCAGTGAAAACACCAAAATGTATTTCACTTTGTAGTGTTGATAATTGTCACCAAAGTGAAAACAGGGTGAAATCTAATTACAGTACAGAGAAACACAAACTCAATTTCTTTCATTTGTGTCACCATAGCATTTTTTTTACATGCATTGTGTGCTGTTTTAGCAAGAAGAAATGGCCCTCCCTTTTGAGTGCTTACAGTACACAGAGTTTGGGATAATCGCTGGCTCAATGTTGCAGTCTTGGTACCTACGCAGCCAATACTCCCCAATTTAATGGGCGTACGATTTCTCTTCACTCAAAGCAGATCAGCAGGGGAGTGTATATATGTATGCTAAAGAGGGTTTGAGACATTAAAGTAAACCTATTTAATCACCCTGCATGTACAAAGCATACGTTTTCTTTAAAAAAGGAGCCAGGAGTTGTACTCTTTAAAAAAAATTCCTGTTTAGCCATTATTTTAGATTTTTGCAACATAATGTAGCAGCTCTCTAAATTGGGTCACAGTATGTAGCTGTCCTGTTTAAAATGCAGCCTAGAGTGTGTGATTGCTGCTTTAGTTAAAATTGTTAACTCTGCAAAACAAACTGGGCGAAATGCAACAATAGACCATGCTTTATTCAAGTTATAGGGCCAGAAATACTACTGATGTCACCGGAGGCCATTTTATTGTAGTTCCATCCCTATGGCCCAAAAATGGGGATGGAGGTTTAGTATTAAAACTGACCTGTGAACAATGTCAGAGATAGATTGTTATAGAAAAAAAAATTGCTTTGACGTCCACTTTAGTTTTAAGTATATTCCTCTTGTTTGCCCTATAATATTAGCCCTTTATCACGCGGGAAGGTTTAAAAAAAAAAATCCTTGTGTATTTTTTTTTTTGTATTAGATTACTGTATATATGACTCAGATTTTCAGTTGAATTAGGGTGATTCCTACATCCATATGATGACAAATTAACATAAGCAAAATTTGAAATATGGGTCCCAAAGCTGCAGCAAAACAGACAGTTAAATACTTATAAAAATAATGAAGAATTAGAATTAAACACTGTTATTGAGGTGAATTTGCTCTTTAGGTCTTTTGTCTACTTTCTACTGTCTGTGTTGTTTTTGTAAGAGAGAATGCTGCATGTGTGAAAGATCATTTAAGTTGCCCCTGCAATGCCATTGTTAATCAGTTTATCTAGATTCACAGTGGCTTTGTAGGGGGGACAATACATTTCTGCATGCAAAGTATGATGCTGTCAATTTTCTAATGATGATTCTTTTCCTTTCGACATTGGAAACCTTTTGTTAGGTCAATAATGCAACAGCTCGTGTGATGACCAATAAGAAATCTGTGACCCCTTATGGAAATGGTGAGTGTTTTATAGTCAACATGTATAAACCATGAAAAAAATTAGGAGTGTTGTTTTAGGGTATTTGTAGTATTATGTTTGGTTTTTACTTTCCCAAAATAATACTACTTATATTTCAAATCCTATGTATTCCCCTTAAAGGTAACTGTTTTTTTTTTTTTTGTGGTAGTAAAAGGTTCATTTTGTGTGTAAAAGTTTGTAATCAAATTATCCTGTTCAGCAAAAGAATCTTGTACTCTCTTGGAGGAATGTCATTTTGTACATGCATTGTGAACAAGAAATCCATATAGGGATGCATTTGTGCACACACAACAGTTATAATAAAGGGAAAAGAGGAAAAAATGGAGGTCTGCAAGCCCCAAAGACAATTGCATTTTTGCCAGGAATACCAAGTCTATTACAGTGATTGTTCTTGCCATTATACCAGTATGCTTTTTTTTGTCATACTGGCAACAGAACCACCTGAAATCATGAAAAGCTTTATCCCACCTGTCAGTACCAACACCACTCCAGGACAGTTATTCACACAATGAAAAAACTACATGAAAACACAAGACAAAGTCACCAGCACTCCAAAGTACAGGATTCTTGCTTGTTTGTGAAAGCATTGCAACCACTTGTTTGAAAACCAATGTTTCGGGGCTGCACAGGGTCTCTTCTTTAAGACAGCATAATGACCATCACTATGTTGTCACTTTAAGCTTGCTTCCTCTTTCATAAGGTCTGTTTGCTGTAAAGATTGCATTCTTCGTCATTGCTGAAAAAAGACAAACATTGACCTAAACTAGTGGTAGCATGGTTGGCCAAAACTCGACTGTCCTCTCCTAAGTATTGCTGTGGTATGTTAGGATCTCTTCAAAAACAACATGCTAGAATGTAGGTGTGTCATATTTTAAGACTGATGGTAATGACCAGTAAGACCATGAAGGAGTCAGCTGTGGTCACATCGCCAAGGCAGTAAATACTATCAGCAGCCTCATGCATAAGGACTTCTTCGCAGATATTTGGCTATTAGGAGGAATCAGAAGCTTGCACAGTAGAAGTACAGGTGAGCAAAATTTTCATTAAACATATTTGTACTGATTTGATTTTATTATGCATTACTAAGATGTTTCAACTTTCACCAGCACTGGTAACACTTCCAAGCACTGCACATAAACTGTGAGATGTCATTGGAGTGAGGATTGAGAGTAGTCATTGGAGTGTACAAAAAAGTACAACTCTAAGTGGTAATACTTAGTAAGTGTTTCAACATTTGTCTCCAATGTATCACTTCAAGCAAATACCTTACTGTTATTAGTGCAACTTTACAAGTTTTATTTAAAAAGTAACTACTGATCTGGTTAAAACCCGTCTTTATAGATAAATGTTAATTTCCAAAAGGAATCTCTTTAATAGGAAGTTGAAATGGCATTGTGTAGGAAGCTCTTGTTTCTATTGTGGTTGTGTTCAATCTTAGGATGACCGTGTAGTGACATGTTAATTTTTGAACAAAGCTGCCTAAATAGGCATGTATGATATCACGTAATGCTGTACTCCTTTGGAACCATGTTTCTAACATAAATAAATTTGTTTTCTTTTTCCTACATCCAAGAGTGTTTTGTAAGATATTTTAAAGGGTGCATTATTCGAATATTCAATTTTTTAAGACCAGCCACCACCATTTTTCCTTAGAAGGAACATCTGATCAGAACGGATTTCCTTGTGTAGATTAGAGTACTTCAGTCCAAGATGATCTGCGTAGTGGAAAGACCCAGGATGGTGAGACTGGGGTCTGTCCTGCCTATCCATAGCTGCATTAATTAATGTGAATATTTTACAAATGCCCTTCCTACCAATCAGATAGTGTTCCTACTAATAGAGGACAATAAAGCACAACTGTTATATGACCGTGGACAAAATGTAAATTGCTGCGTATTGTTGGTGATATATACATGTTAATTATATAACACAAGGTAATAAATAAAACAGTCCATGCTCCCAGATCTGCCTTTCAGATGGCCGATGTCCCAGTCTTTCATTGGACATGTTGCTCAATGAGACGCTAAATATCCAAAAAATGTAAACCTCCTCTCAGTTGCCAGACTCCAGCCTATGAATAAAATTGATAATATTACCTCAGTTTCAAAGACTGATTTTTACATAGGAAAGTTGGAGCAAAATGGTTCTGAAGTCGATGGCATTCTAGAATTTAGGTGTAAGATTTGTATGTAGCGTAATTTTAATTAAAATATAGCAATACCTCTGGAGAAGAGCTGATTTGCTAGGGTTTTCTGTCCTAGGAACTGGGCCTAATGGAACGCCAGGCACAATCCATTGTAAGATTTATTAGGGCAGCTAAAGACCCTTCAAAAGATGTTGGTTAAGTGGTTTACAAGGAGAACGGAATATACAGTAAACAATAGGACATTCTAGCAGTAAACCCTGCACAATATAAAGTAGCAATCTCCATTTGTCCTAATAAAAGGAACAGTAGTGCAGTAAAGCTGCTAATGACCTAACAAGTCACCCACTCTGTCCTGCTATGGTCCCTGGTGAAACTATTTAGTCATGCTTCTGTGATTGTCCATGGTTTAATGTAGTGCTTGAAATTATTTTTGTATTAATTACGTGTGTGTGTGTGTGTGTGTGTGTGTGTGTGTGTGTGTATACATATAAATCTATATATATATTATTTCATGATCAAATTAATTTTTCTTTTTTCTTCCTACAGTTTTCACTTCAGCCAGATGGATAGCCAAAATAAGTTCTCCTCCATTCTCCTTGCAACCTATTTCTTCTAGTTTTAGGACTATTAATTAAAAAGGAAGTGCAACTCCGGAGTATCTATGTCCAAAGAGTAGAATAAAAAAAAAGCACAAAACCACTTTTTTAAAAGTAATTTTGTGCATTGGACCAGGGGAATCTGTGACCTAGCTATTTTAAATGGGTGCCTTGTAAAGCAGTCTGAGTTATTTATTTTTTTTTTTGAGTACCTTGTCAGTAAATTGTTTATGGGGAGCAGTTGCAAAATTTAGATGTTTACCAAAGGGATCCTATTCTTACTTTATAGTATTCTGACAGCAGCATGACTTTCAAGTGCACATGACTTCAAGCTCACAGTTTAACGCCCGAGGAATTCACAGGATCCCAGACCTTTTATGCGTCATTCCCTTCATTAGCGCACTACTCTTTTCTTTCCCCAGTAAGGTTACCTCCACTCATCCTGTTTGTATTAGTGTAGTAATAGGATGCCAGTTGATATCTGGCTGCACATGTGCAATTCAGATAGCTGCTGCTTCTTTACAGGCCCAATGCTACATTCAACATTACAGACTAAAGCAAGGAAAGGTGGAAAGTCTTTGGAAAACCTTTTAGGACCTAGCAAGCTATTCAGAATTGTCTGAATCCTTTTTATTTAAACTGTTTTTGCTCTCAAACTAAAAAGAGATTTCCACCCCAAATACAAAGATGTAAAAAAAATGTGTATATTTTAAGTTTGTATCAGTTTGCCTGCATTTCTTCATTGACACAACATTACCAATTCCTATTAAACATTCTTCTAAAACCTTGCCTTACAGTGTTTTTTTTTAAATAATAAATATTTATTTTTATTTAGGAGTTTGTTTAATGTATATGTATGTTTGTGTGAAAAAGTACACTTTCATTTCTCAGGTTTTACATATCATGGCATAATGAAAAATATTGTCCTTGGCAAGCTCTAACACTTTTGAATTTAACCTCAGGTGTAACAGATTCCACTGTGTCATTATTTAACATATTCAAAATAAGGAAGCCATGTGTGAAAAATGTATTGCATTCCTTGATTGAATAACTCATAGAACCATATTTGTTTATTTCTATAGTAGTACTTTCATTTTTGTGATCACGTTTTAACTTGGTCTTAATAAATACTGACACAGTGTAACATGTTACATGGTGGTGTTTTTTGTTCCCCCCTTTAAACTGTGATTGTTTAACCTCTTGTGATAATTGCTATTTGTGTATTTCATATAAGAAGGAATGTCTCAAAAAAAAATTATTCTTTTTTTTGGGTGGGGGGGAAACGACTAGTGAAAACTGCAAATTCGACATTGCTTGCAATAATAGAAAATACTAGGACAATTAATGCAAGGGCAAAACTTTCAAGCAGTAATACAATTGGCTATAAAATTCTGGCCTTGTTTGGGATATACTTTAAACCTGCATTTGGTAATCCAAAACATTTTGAACTGTTGATATGTTGGTGTTTATGAATACATTTTCTGTATAAGCAGCATGTTTTTCAGTAGGTTAGGCTACTACTGGGGAAATTCTAACCACCTAGCTAGGATAAAGTAACAGCTGTGCTTAAAATGTTATATAATAAAAGTAATCACAGCCTAAACACTGATCATATTTTTTTTTTCAGGCTGGAAACTTAGTCCTGTTGTTGGAGCTGTATATGGACCAGAACTCTATGCCGGTAAATCTCTATTGTGACTCTAAAACTTTAGCTGTGGCAAATGGGCAAAACTAAGTCAGTTCACCCCTTTAAGGTTTACTTTTAAATAAGTATGCTTTTTGTTAAGGGATCTTATTTGTATTTGTTCCTGTTATACAGTTAGGCTTTAAAAGAAACTTGTGGGACAAATTGTCATTACACATACTGATTTCTTTCTGAAGAGGATAGTTTTTTGATTGGCCTTGTTTGTTTGTTGGAGCATATAGTGTATATATACTATAATAAAAAGTATAATAGTATAGTCATTGGAAAAAAACAACACCTAACATATATATACATATATACTTTAATATATTGCAGCTTAACTGGTCCTTAGATGTGGTGTCTGCATTTGTTTTCCTTTTTGATTAGTCCTCCACCCATAATTGTGATTCTGCCAGTAAGACAAATCTGTCCTAGAGTGACAACACTCAGTCACTGTTCTGTATCTATGAATGAGGAACATTGTCACATTAAGACAGACCTAAAATTTATCCAGAAACAATGTATAGTACTAAGAATGTAGCTCAGGCACAAATGAAAGCTAACTCGCATTGTAAAGTGGCAATGTATATGTAAGTTTCTTCCCCTTTTTTGTGAACTGTGGCTGACATCTTCTGGATGTGCTGTCCTTTAGTGTAAACATATGCAAAAAAAATGTTTTTTGACACAACTTTGCAGTGTACTTCATAGAATATATTTTCTCACACACCGCGTACAAAATAAGCAACAGTTTCAAGCTTAGCAGAAATTTAAATCACAATTTAAAGAGTTCCAGTCTTGCCACCAGAACTGAGTACCACCCATTACCAAAAAGTTGGTCTTCTAGGAAATGTGTACAATTCTTTCTCTCCACCTCTAATAGATAAAGAATGTAATAAAGACATTTTCAATGTTTTGTGATACTTGCAAGAATAAACCTATTGCTGTAATATCTTTCCAATTCAGAACATTGAACTGAATTGCACTAAAAGTGTATTTAAACCTAAAAACAAAATGTAATACATTGCAGCTTGCTAGTCTTTAGAAGATTATAGTTTATTTTATTTTATTTTTTTACAAAGAACATTTTCTGTACAGAAAAGTATCGGTTGATACATTGTAAGCCAAACCTCAATAGATACAGTGAGTGAGCACTGTCCTCTTAGGACAAGAGTTGTGCTTAAGGATACAAGTCGGCACCAGTCTGTATATGTTGGGTGTAAACTCCATTACACGTGTTCCATGTTTTTTACAGACATTTTTGGTGAAATACATGCCTTCTTCATAAATGTTTGGGATCAGTGAAATTATATAGAGTACAATTATTTTTACTGTTTATAAGGAACACATTTGCTATACAGAGGTGCAAATTGCACATATAAAATTGTCCTTTTAGTTTTTTTTATAGATAACAACCGTTAAAAGGAGGTTACAGCTGAATTTGTTTTGCCCAAAGAGTATGTAGAGATTTGGATTTTGTTTTTACTACTTTGTGATGGTTGGCGGTCTTTTATGAACAAATGTCTCCTTTCCCACAGTTTTTTTTTATTACTGTATGTATTTTTTCTTTTAAATTTCCCAACAATCATCCCAAAGCTGCACCTGGGCTTCAAGCTGACGTCTCCTTGGCCACTGAGGCTGGTGTCCCCCTGCCTGGACCAAGGGGGGTTAACACGTACATTCCATTGATCAGTAAGTAGGGAGTGGAAATGGCCCTTCTCCAACTTCCCAGAATCCCTCTCTGGCCCCTTTTCTGTCTTCCTGCTCGTACTTGCACGTGCAATTTGTGTTTGCACTGGGATTGAAGGGGAGGAGGAATTGCATCATATGCATTAACAGACACAGTTTAGTCTTTCTCTGCAGTGCATTACAAAACTACTTCCCTGCATCAAAGCATTTACCTTTCTGTCCATTGTATTTCAGTTGGGTTGCTTGTAAGAACTCTCTTATGTTTAGTATATGTATTTTTGTTTCTCGCCCTATTTAATTGATAAAAGCTTGGAACATAAAAGTTTCATGTGTTTATTTTGTCACAGCTTCAAGTATATGTTTGATGTATTGCTTACTGGCATACATTGTCAACTATTAAAGTCAAATAGAACGTTTGTTCACAGAACTCGGCCACATTGTGTTTTCAGCACAGACAGAAAATCAAAGCTGTAGATGAGATTTTATTTTTTTTCTGGATCACTTTCAGGATGGCTTGGAATTTGTGTATTTTGGTTATATATCTAAACAAATAATATGATGTATTACATCATACCATTGCTCAGATATAGTGTTTGAATTTATTTTCAGTGCATTTTTAGCAAGTAGAACAGGTATTATCTGATACCTGTTTATCATACCACAATGCAGTCACATTATGCAAGTTGAATTGAAACAGCAAACAATGTTCTCTACCTTCTCTAAATACTTCTGCCAATCACCTAAGTAATGAGAAACAAAGACTGTAAGATCTCTTTTAAAATCCAGCCTACCCTGGTTTCTTCTATAGGGTCGAGCCACCCTGGGACAGAAACTCTTGACAAAATCACTAGGTAAAAACAAGAGGAGACAATGCCGTTTACAAAGAATGTAGTCATCTCATCTACTGACTAGTAAACTGGAATCAATTGCTTTTTTGCTTTTTGTGTTTAGATCTGCTTAGGAGTCTTATATTCATCAGTGTTTTTTAGTGAGTATTTGGTTTAATAGTCTGCTGACTTTTTAAACATCAGTATTACTGGTCATTATATGAATATTCCCAAAAAATCCCAGTTCTTTAGATCATTTCTAGGCAATAGCATACCTAATTAATATATACACACACCCATCCTGCTAAAATCTTTATTTAAACAAATGCTTGGAGTGTTGCTCCTCAAAGTCTTCACTGGTTTACCTCCCAGCTTTCAAAATGTGCTACTCTATCCTGTAAAGGGTGGAGGCCAGAAAATTGAAGGCACTAGGCTGCTTTTGGATGTCAGCATTGCATTATACAATACAAAAATAAGTAGGGTGTAAAAACAAGTACTTTATATGTTGAGGTTTTTTTTACGATCATTTTACGATTTTCATTTTTCTTGATATAGAGTTCTTGCAAGTAAACTAACAAGTGTGTCTTTTATTTTTTGTATTGTTCTTTCGGTCCGCTTCTTTAAATTCTAATTTGCTGTTTTATGTGGCATGAACTTTTTAAACATACCTTGTAATTTTACCCTATTTGTTTAATATTTGCAGGTGTAAAAAAAAGCCCACAATTTTATCTGGTTATGCATAAAAAAAATTTTTGCAAGACCTGTGAAAAATTAACACCTTACTGCTGTTGCCCAATGGGTTCCAAAAAGGGCCAACCCCATGTTTTAATCTGATACGGTTGACAGGCTTGGGTCTTGTGTCAATGTCTATAGTTTGACATCTGCTTTAGATGCTTCTGAGACCATTTAGTATCCAGTGATGTTTGTCTTTTGCAGTTGTCTACCTTCTGAACCACATTTGTCCAGCACAAAGTAGTTCATGTTAGATTTGCATTCCTAGCCTTTTATGGAATGCAAAACCCACTTGTAACCAAAAGCCTGTTTAGATAAGCCTAAAAGTGTACGTTATATTCTGATTGTAGACTGGTAGTTAAAGTGGAACTCTGGGCAAACATTTAATCGCCACATAAACCTGCGCTGTAAGGGCACTGCTGTCTTCATTATGTTGTAATTCACCTCTTCAATCTACTAAAGCTATTGGGGCCAAGCCTTTCTTTTCTTGGTGCTTTTTTCCCCACATATAAAAGATGAAACCGCAACATGAAGTCCCAACATATACTTTCTTTGTACATCCGTTTCTGTTTCAGGCTTTCACAAAAAGCTGTACTTCTAAACACACTTCTTTTATGTAATACAAGAAATCCTGGGTAATTGAGTGTCAGCTATCTTCGACTTCACAGGACAAGACAGATTAGCTGCTATCATGTAAACCTAGAATAAGGCATCATTCAAGAGAATTTAATAAAGCACATCTATCGTACTCTGGGTTCACTAACCTAGAGTTCCACTTTAACTACATTTTGTAGATTGGAATTTCCTAAGCATACTGATGCATCTTGCAAAGTTCTGTAATGGTTCTTTAATGCTGTTTGCTATTGGTATAAAAGTAAATTACACAGCAATGACTGATCATGGGTCATGGGCTTACTGGCAATGCAAATAAAAACGTACAGATATTACCATGGTTATGTGTACATGTTATATGGGGTAAGGAGAGCTGTTCAAATTACTGTATTATATATGTAGTGTATAGTATGTATGTGAATAAATAATTAGGCTGTGCTTAGTAAAAAAAAATAACTTGTTATTGGCAAGGTTCACTTGTGATTTTACTTTGAAGGAGACAGAATAATACCATTAAGTGCAAACAAATTAGGCAAGAAAGTTTACAGTAAAGCAGCCTTTCTCAACCAGCATTATGGGGGGCCCTGAGCCCTGACAAAGAGGACATTTCTGTACTAGACACAGTGTTAGTCATTACAGGTTTCTTTTCTGCCTATTATGTCATGCATACTAATAAAAATTTATATTTTCATATTTTTCTATTATATAAAAAAACTTACTGATAGTCGTAGTTTTTTGGGTTTTTTTGTTTCCCACTAAAAGTTGAAAAAATATTTCTTTGTGATCTCTCGCTTGCATTGTCATTTGCACTCTCTCGCGTTTGCTCTTGCGCTGTCTTGCATTTTCTCTTTCTCGCATTTTCACCCTATCATTTGCACACTCGCACATTTTCTTTTGCGCATTTG
>NC_092865.1:41473766-41589545 GCF_032062135.1 Pyxicephalus adspersus | reverse complement strand
CTCTTCCCACTTTCTCTGTCGCTCGCATTTGCCCTCACGCTCTTCCCACTTTCTCTGTCGCTCGCATTTGCCCTCACGCTCTTCCCACTTTCTCTCTCTTCTCCCCTCTCTCGCTATTGATTGCAAAATAATATAGGAAATGTTGACTGTTATAAGGTTTATAAAAGTCATTTTGCTATGTAAATTCAGGTATTATGACAAAAGCTTTTCATTAGTTTCCTAGATTGATTTTGGCATTATGATACAAAAATGTCTCACCTTGCTACTTTTTGTCTCTTTTCTGTGTCCTTTCTTTCTTTATTGCCTTCCTTCCCTTTCTGTCTTTCCTGTTTTCCTTTTTGCAGTTCCCGGTTTCCCCTACCCCACAGCTGCAGCAGCTGCTACCACAGCTGCTGCCTTTCGAGGGGCACATTTGAGGGGTCGTGGAAGGACGGTATATGGTGCAGTTCGGGCAGTGCCACCTACTGCTATTCCAACCTACCCTGGGTAAGTAGAAAACATACAATGAATAACTATTAACTCGCCAAGAAAATAGCAAGAAATTTGGAGTTCATTATAGTGATAACTAGCAGTACAGCCAGAAACAAGCAAGAAAAAAAAATAAGACTAGATTTATAAAGCATTATGCAGCTTATTGCAGCAGTCTCAAAACTGTCAACAAGTTAGGATGTATAGAAAACGATAATTGATGGTAAATTCAACTGCACGTTCAATGGTGCATTCATATTTTATGTATTCCGATATAAAATAAGTTATATTCTTTTATAAATTAAATTATTATTTCTTTAATATTTGGAGCCTCATACACATGTGTGCACTTTTATATAAAGTATGTAACATAAATGTATGTTTTTCAATTAGATTAGTTGCATACAATAAAGTAATTCTAGACCACATGTTTTGTTTTTGCTTTTTCAATTTTGAATGGAGTGGTGAATGGTTTAACAAAAGTTAGGTTTTTACTTCAGCCTGTAAATCTTGTGGATTCTTTCCCTTTTCCAGTGATATCAGCACAGGAAAATTAGATGATGTAAACGATTTCTTTTAAATAGTACTCATTACTGTCTGTTTCCAATGGGGTGTGCATGTCCTGACAGGCAGGAAGATTACATTTCCCCAGTGAGGTCACAGACAGCAATAAAAACCTGACAGAGCCCTTCCCCACTCTATCAAAACAAGGTTTTAACTGAAGTTTGAATCTAAGATTAAAATAATACCTTTCTGTAGTCTTTGCAGCAACATAAAAGTGCATAGAAAGATTTTATATAACTTTTAATTAAATATTAGCATGTACCAATAGAAAAACAAAATCCTGTTGGAATTGTATTGACAATTGAGAATAGTTTTCAAGTTTCAGAGGATATCTTAAAAAATTATATCCCTCTGATGTTGAAAGTATTGAAATTGAAATGGTCTTACTTAATGAATGGAAATTTACAGAAGGATCAAGATATAGGAAATAATTGAGGGGCAAGGCTGGTGGGAGCGGGGAGGAGGCTGTTTGAGCTTGTCAGTAACTGCACTTGTGTGTTTTCGTGTGACCAGTCATAGCTGACACGCATGAAATTTGGCCTCATACATAACTGGGTGAGCAAACTTGCGGGATGTATGAATAACCAGAAAGGAAATTTTGGCCATTTTTAACCGCATCTGTTTCTTGTTTACAGATACTAGAATGACAGATATAAAAAGATGGGTGTTTTTATGTTTGTGTATATATTAATGAAAGCAGCAACTGTTTTGCAAGGTTTTGCAATATTTGTAATTTCTGAATAATGTAAAGACTATAGACCTACAAGAGTTTTGAGGCACTCTAACATTTTATTTTCAATAATAAGGTAATCATATTCTGTATATGCTATTGATGGTGCTTCTCTTTCTATATAATGCATGCAAAAGGACACATAAAACAATGTAGAGAAGAAAAAAAAGCAATGTAAAGCTGTCATTTAGGCTTAGTGTACACGGACGTTTTCCCCAGTGTTTAACCTGAGGCTTTAAAAGCCCATGTTTGAAATCCCTATGCATTCCAATAGGCTAATCTATACCAGGACGTTTCCTTGAGGCACGTTTATGAGCGTTATCTTTAACGTTGCTTGCAACATTTAAAAAATAAAACGCGGGGTTAATGCTGAAAAGCGCCCAATAACGCGGGAAAGCGATTTATTGATTTTTGCCTTTTCCTGCATTTATAAGCACTTTAAACGTAAACTCGTTGAAAACAGCAGAAACACTAATAAAAGTGAATAAAACGCCTTATGAGCGTTTAAAAGCATTTTTTAAAACGTCTGTAGACCCAGCCTAATCTAATGGAATGTATTAGATTTACATTGTAGATTAAAACAACGTATCTAAAAATTTTCAAGTATTTTATTTAGTTTAATTGGAGCAAATTTTTTTTAATGAAGCAAAATTTTCATGTCCACTGTAATCTGATTCACAAAGAAATCAGTGTTTAAAATAAAATAGTTCAATAGTGATGCACAAATTATTAAATGTAGCAATAGGTACTAAAATATGTAATCCTAAATAGGGAATACATTCAACTATTTGATGATTCTGTTTCATATATCTTCATGATGTGGTGTCTCCCTAGTTTCCTTGGAAGCTTTAATGAGCCTAGATTAAATTTCATAGTTTAAGTTCATTGTAATTCCTCAAGTTTCTTTTTATTGTAAAATTTGGAAGCCTTAAGATTCCAGGGATTAAAACCCTAAACTAGCTTTGACTGCCAAGAGCAGGTAGTGTCCTTTATTGAAACAGAAGTTTGAGTCTTTACAGTTCCCTAAATTTATTATTTATTTCTTTTTATGCCAGAGAAGATTTAAATCAAAATAAAATAAATGATCAAGTGACAGCCTCCTGTAATTTTAATGTCTGAATCCCACATGTTGATTTTGTTTAAATTTGTTGTCCCTGTCCTTGGTTATGTACACTCGTGCAAACGTATATACAACACTGTTCTGCTCCTTTGTCGTCCATGGATCCATTAGCGCGATGGACGACAGCCACTGTACTCTCGCAAGATTCTCGTCCGATATCCGCCCTGAGCCAATTATCAGACGAGAACCATTGCACGTGTGTACCTAGCCTTTGACCTGTGATTGCTGTAAAAGCCGCAAAATAGAACCTTTGGTTCTCTTTAATGCAGTGTTTGAAACTACACTGCAAAGCTTTCAGAAAGATAAGGATACATATTATTGTGTTTTTTCTTCTGTCCAAAGTCATTTTATCTTTTAGAAATCACTTTTATAAAACCATGCAATACAGCTGCTTGAAAAAAGACAACTCATAAAAATATTTATGATGTAACTGTATATTATCTGTGGTCAAGAACAGTCTAATTTCAATTTACGTGGGATAATACAATGGAATCATCTTGCTGTACGAAAATGTTTAGAACTTGTAGTTGAAAATGTTTTAACTGTAGCTAGTGAGGGGATTAAGAGGATATTCATACATCTCTCTTGCCTGCTTATGATTTTTATGGCATGGTGCATGCAGCTGCTGTTAATAACCGGAATGTGTTTTTTTTTTTTTTTTGTTTGTTTGTTTTTATTATCATTTTATCCCCCCCCCTTCCTGGTGTGATTCTATAGTGTGCTATATCAGGATGGATTTTATGGCACAGAATTATATGTAAGTATGCAATGAAGATTAAAAATTCAAAATATACATAAAAATCCCTAATTTATATTTTATTATCCAATCAATTCTAATCCCAACCTGCTTCCCACTTCCCAATTCCTCTTTGCCCATGCAAGCCAGCCTTAATTCCTATCCATGTCACATTCGTTATTACACTCTATTATTTCTCATTAATGTGCCTTAAAAACTTTTTTTTATCTGTTTTCTCATTTGATTTTTATTCATTTTGTTGATAACATCAGTTGTGTTGTGTCTGGGAATGCAGGCATGCTGTTTTTAAACACACTGCTCTGGCGCTGGAATGATAGAATTTGAAATCAAGGTGGTGTCATTGTGGTGGCAGTGGGTAGATCGTAGTCCTTTTAGGGATATTTAGTAATGCATGCAATGGTGTTGGTCGCCTCCCCGCTGCTATGGTATACTCTGGCTCCAACTTAACTAACATTAATGGAGGAGGGGGGGTGGGAAAAAGTTATGTTTTATTCAACAGGACTGGAGAGAAATTTTAAATGCAGACAGGTAAAAAAAAAAAAAGGGATAATTTTTTCCCCAGGTCCCTAGTAATTTTTAATTAGTGTTCTGTTTTTGGGTTATTTTTTTTTAATTTTTAACCAATTTTAGGTGACCATTCTGTCACTCCCACAACCCATATTGTACTTTTTTACCTACCTTCTCTCTTTTTTTCCTCCTTTCCGTTTCATGTTTGGTTCCTATTTACATACTTGCTTCCACCTTCAAGCTTTGTGTTCTTTTCCCAATGTATTCCTGACCCCTGTGTTGATCTTCATTAAGGGGTAAACAGGGCTATGCAAGAAAGTTCTCAAATTATGTAAACAGCATGCCAAGACATACCATAAAATACGGTGCACCACAGGCTGGCTTGCTCCTCCCTAGTAAATGGAAATCCAAGAGGGGCATTGAGTGAATGGGAAGAGAGAGGTAGGGGATTATTTTTGTCTAATCATTTTCTCTCCGCAGGCTTCTCATGTTGATCATTTGCATATCTTTTTGGTTCTTCTTTACATCTGGGGTTTCAATGTTGTTTTTGTTCTGTTATAGACTAGTCTTACAGGAACCAATCTTAAACCCTAAGCTACCTCAGGTAGGCGCCCTCTCACATGGCCTCCCCTTATTCCAACCAATCAGAGTGCAGATTGCTGTGAACCAAGATTTATATTACTAACCCATAATTAACACCTTGTTGGAGAAGGGAACAGAGCCCACTTTCCTAAATAGATTTATAGATTTTATGGTTGAAAGTTGAGATTTATTAAGTCACAGCAATGTTTATTGCTAACTAAGGCAAGGATTCAGTTTTTTTGTACCATATTTAAGTGCATGTAAGCAGGATTTTTTGCATATAATTGACATTAAGAATTAGAAAAGAATAAAATAATAGGAACACACAGTTGTGTTAAGAATTATAGCAGTGTGTTTAAAAAGTGAATAAAGCTGAAAATTCCTTATACTAGATTTTATTTACATAAAAGAAAATGCATTGGGAACACTGCACATTATATTCCAAATCATACCATGAAGAAGGTTTAACCACTCAAAAGTTTTAGGGTACAATTTTACCCCGGTGGATTAGTTAGCCCTTACATTCTTGTGTAAAAAAAGTATTATCCTGTGTTTAAAATCTAATAACTTGGAAATATTTCTGCCCCCATTCCACCATACTTTTTAGTAGTCTAAAAAGCACCTGTTCCATTCTTCATATACTAAATTAAACTGGGGTGGTGGGGCAAACTAGATTAACCAGTCATTGTGTGGACTCTGGAACATTCATATCTTGCAAATAGTAGTCAGTGGTTAGAGCAGGATCCAAAAACAATAATAACTAAGTAGACTCACACTTTTTTACAAAGGTTTTTTTTCTGCTGGATTGCTGTTATATTGATGTTGATTTTTTGTAAAATCACTTTTATTTTATTTCTCATTATTTCACATTAGCATAAAGCAAACCTCTTACTAGATTTGTGTAGAAAACACCTTGGTGGCTTACCTTAACATGGGTTAGTTGTAAGGGATTATTGAACAGCAGCTGACTGTAGTGGTCAAAACAATAAATCTCCCTTTTTACAACTGTACTTTTCATGTTCCCCTGCAGTACACATATATTTTATGCTAAATACTGCCATACCAATCTAAATTTCAGTTAATCTCAGTAGCTGAAAATTTTTAATTTTCCCTTTTATCGGTCCGGTCTGTGATCCCTCCTGTATCTATACCCACAGCTTTTTTTTTCTTTGGGAACTTTTTCTAAGTTATAAAAAGCTTTAAAATGTTTACAAGTAGCAGTTAAATACAAAATTTAATTCTTCTGAAGTTATCTTAGGCCCTAGTGTCTTCAGTGCTACCATTTTTATTTTAGGCTTATTTTCATATGGTTTCCCCAAAAGGGGTGCCAGAGTTTTTGGTCCGTAGGAAGGTTTCTAAATTACTGATAGTGTTGGCTAGGGGCAGCCAAGCGCAGTCCTATGACTACAACGCTAATGGTGCACTGCCACGACACCCTTGGTAACCTATCACTACGAATACTGTTCTGGCAATTAGGAAAGTATGGTGAGAAGTGCTTACTCAACTTATATTATTATTTTTATTTTGGTATATTATTTCTAAAATAGGTTTACTACTTGCAGATAATAGGTAAGCACACATTACCATAGGTCTATATAGGTGCAACTGTGTATAGTCTAACAGTGACTTGTAAAAACATTTTGCTGGTTTTGTTTACTTTAGAGATGACAGAGCCTGCCTAGATCTGCTTTGAAAAAAGTTTGTTATATTTTCTCCATAATGCTTGAAGATGCCAAAATAAATTAGGACTTATTATATGTGCTTTTACAGTTTATTCAGTGTAATAATATTTGTGAGCACTTAATGGTTCACTTTATGCAGGGGAAAGCTGTTTAGAAATACCTGACAGGGATTGTAAAGCCATGCACATGTTAGATTTTTCATAATCATCTTTAGATATTATCAAGTGTCTTAATGTCCTAGAGATCCACCATGCCAGATCACTAAACAGCTCATGGAAATGACCACTGTTCTAAGTAGAGAGGAGGCAGTGGGCCATCACCACCCATCTCTCTACATAGAACAGAATGGGAATGACTCTACAGTGCTCGCTTGTTGGAAAATTGTGGTTTCCAGCAAAAAAACAAAAAATGTACACAGCCTAACCTTTTCCCAAATCTATTGAAAAAGAAAAAAATGAGTATAGATACAACCTGACCGCTTCCATTACCTTCCGTCATAATGGGTGCCCCTGTATCCCCCAGTCCTGAAATACCTGAAGTTTTTATTCTCTATTTCACACATAATCCAGTTTGCTTGGGTTATAATATACTGTTGTAAAAGGAGATCACAATATCTGAATATCTGATCAGATTTGGAGGCTGCAATCCTTACCACTTTTTGAGGACACAGTTGTTTTACATGGGCTAAAGCTAGATATGGCTTTGGTTCTTTCCTTCACATTTCTGAAAAGTATATTTTACATCAAGTGGCACAATATCTATAGTACGCATGTGTTTCCAAAGAAAATTTTGTGATTTGGCCAAAATTTGAGGGTTAATGGGGATTGTGGGTTAGGTTTGGTAAAGACCAGAATATTCACATATTCTTAACAAGCAGTAAAATAAGTTAGAATACCTCCAAATAGGTCCCTGTCTGCAAACCAAATGAGAGAAAAAACTAACTTTTAATGCCTCTGGTGTAAACTTTTAAGATGAAATATAGTCTGCAGTTACAGAGGTCAGTAGGCATTTTTTAGAATTTTTACTCCTCCCCCTACTTTTATATATTCCCTATAATCGAGTATCATCTATGCTTAATATGGTCCACTGACTTTCTACCTGTATAGTATGCTTTTACGTGTTTAAGTGGATGTGTGATAATAAACAACTTAGTGGCTCTGTTCAGAGTTCTGTAACATTTGAGCATTGTTGCTCTGTTTATTTTTTTTATCACAAATAGAGTTGCATTATTTTTACAGTTTAAGGAGCATGCAGAAGCCTGTGATTGAGGTGGTATAAAGATGTGTTTGGCAAAACTTTAGTATAGCTTTTGTGTAGGGAGTATGTACCAAGAATATTTTAGTACAGAAAATAGAGTGCTGTTCTATTTGTGTACAATATATTAAACTGGTCATCATGTAGGCATGGGTGAGTCCTGCGTTTTTTGTTCTAGATGTATCCTATTTAGTCAATGACCAAACTGTGTTTTTTTTTTTTTTAGCTCAATGTGTTATTCATTTAAATGCCTGATGGTAATCTTGCATTAGGCAGAATTTGTGTGCTAATTGAAAAATCTTGCTGGTAATATTGATAATTGTGATTTGACACAAAACAAAGTCATCTGACAACTGAAAATCTTTGAAATAGAAATTGTGGGGGTGCAGAGCTTTCAAACTTTGTCATGGAATGGAAGAGCCTATATGTTTGGAATAAGTTGGTTGTTTAGGTAGGCCCTCATGCAACATGATAGCTGGGGGAAAAAAGCCAGCGCTTAAATTGCTATGGTTGCTTGATTTATAATGGATTCAAAACCCAACCCCACAGTAAGGATACTCTTTTGCTTTACATATGACATAAGGGATAAGATTACAACTGTTCTATCTGGCAACATGAGGCCCACCATTGTAGTTTTGGATCATTGGTAAAAGCCAATGAAAACTAATTATTTTAATTTACCCTCACTCGTATCCTTCGTAACATTGTTCAAAACCAATGTGTAGAGAGTTATCTCTCTCCTCTCCCCCCCAATATTGTCAAAGTTTTCCTTTACCTAGTCTTTACCTAGAAATGGTAAACCTTTGTTTTATATGGTTTGACTTTTTAAAGTTCTATCAGAAGTAACATAATTACTTTTATGATGTGATAATGTAGAAAATATATACTGTACAATAGGACCTTGTTGGTTACCATATAACAGCTTGTATATTGTATGTCATTGCGCAGACATTCATTTACATTAGTAAGAACATTTATTCTACAGGGCTATATATAGAATAATGAAGGCATTGTATTTAAATAAGTTGCTGCATATCAAAACCTCGTCTTTCTTCACATTGATCTTATCCTCATTCCCCTCTAGTTCCTTCTCCAGTTTGCCTTAGGTATTAATGACTTGTAGTAGATGTGAAATACACCAGCATTGAAACATTAACCTTCAACTGACTTGTTGACACTCTAACACTCTCACCTGAATGCACGCTGTAGAAAAATCCCTCTGTCTCAACCTCATTAGCTTGTGTAGAAGTGTTAGGGCAATTTACTTTTTTGCCTCCATAAGTCACCTTGTTTGTGTTTTGTGTGCTCGTGTCTGAAATGTTAGCTGGCTTTTAGTGATGGTAAGTCATTGATGTCTACTATGACCTCAGTGAGCTGTACACACCATATATTATTAGGTCATGCATGCACTGAACTTGATCCATTTCAGCAAATGCTTCACAGTTAGTAGGTACTGTGAGCTGGGGTCATAGCAATTTTCCACTATCGGTTACCTTGACCTGGAGTCAGCCTGCAGTCTTGATGCCATGAGCATTTTTTGCCTTTTTCCTGGTTTTTGACAACAAAGATGAACACATTTCTGCATCTTTTGTGTATGGAGCCTTAAAATCATGCATCATTTTTTTTACTTGTTTTTTTTTTTAACTCCAAAAGGATTAAAAATGATTTAATTGCAATGATGAGCTTTTTTTGTTTTCCTGGCTTCAAGGGCCTTTAAGAACATATTGTTGCTGAATATTTGCCCTGATGTACTGATTTGTAACCACACTTCCTTTGGTTACAGGCAGTTTATTTTTAAGATTCAGAAGACTTTTCCAGGCCATTTTCTGATGTTATAACAGTATTTCTCATTGTATAATATCAGTTTCAAATGTACTATGGAGAGAACTATTTACTTATGAATCTGCAACATAATGTATGCTTAAGCATAAGTTTGAAGTTCCTAGAACCTACTGACTTGTTTATAGTAATGGGTAATATAAATTACACACATTTTTTTGTCCTGTGCATTTGTTAATTGTTGATTGCCAGTCCCCTGACACATTTTGTTTTATTTTTCTTTACACAGGGTGGATATGCAGCATACAGATACACTCAACCAGCCACTGCTGCCACAGCTGCCACTGCCGCTGCTGCCGCCGCTGCTGCAGCCTACAGTGATGGGTATGACAAGCTTGAAATTGGGAGATTCCATTATAAAAGTTTTTGCAAACGATTTCAGGGTTAGAAAGTGTCAGTAGCTTAGAAAATGTAGAAAACATTAAGTAATATTACCTTATTTAAAGTGGAACTTCATAATAAGAAATAAAAAATGCGCACCAGCAGGTTAATGCAGACGAGAAAGGCAACGTCCCTTCTGCAGAAAAAAAAATATTTTCTGTGAAGTGCACTGAGCTACACAGGTATCCCAAATCACCCCCGACTATTACATTAATTCTTGTACATCTCCGGCTGTCCATGATGGAGCAAAGAGACGAAAAAAAATCAAAATGTAATCATGGAGGTAAGTTTATTTTATTGCAAAAGAGACATTACTTGTCCCTTCTGCAATACAGCACCTGCCTGGTAGCATATTTTATTTTGAAGCTATTGATATGAAAAAATGCTTTCAATGGTATATTTACCACACAAAATTGGGCCCTGGACAGTTATAAAAGTGGGGCCCCCAAAAAGCAAGAAACGGCCAGAAAAGAAATGTTTGTTGTCATAAACTTTTTTGGGCCCATTTAGACCTTGGGGTTATGGTTCGTTGCATCATTGTTATTATTATGTTTGCACATTCCCATCAGTTGCAGCCCAAAACATCCAAAAAGCACAGTGATCGGTTGTGGTGCACTGATAACATGTTTGTCACAGCAGAATTGCTTACTTTACTGCGCTGCCATTCAAATAATGGCACTGTGACCCACTAAATCATAATATTTTCCTTGGGTTAATGCAAAACACTACAAATACCACAGTATTCTGTTTTTTACATTGCGAGATTAATTATATATGTTCACAGTTTTCTGTAAAGTGCCAAAAAGTCAAATCTTCCTAGCACAACAGTGATTATATACAAAAAATATTCCTTCGTACATCCCAATTTATAGTTAGATGCCCATGCCCTGCTACCTGGCAATGGCAAGCAAAAGCCACAACTGCAAGTTAGAAAATCTAGCTTATGTACACATGTCCCTCAATATTTAGTGCTAAACTTGCTAGAACATTGCTTTGTGGGCAGGATGCAGCACAGTGCCATAAATGTTTCTAACCCCTCCCCCAAAAAGCAATCTAAACTATATTTATTTTTTTAATCTGTATTGTTAAACAAGATACCTTTCATTTTAGATTTGGCCATGAATGTCTTTGTTCGAGCTGTTCCTGTGATAGGGGTAAAAACCCTGTTACTGTGTGACAGATGTACAAATTGTTACCCTGTCATGGAGCTTGACAAGCTTCCTTTTTAGTATTCATTACGTTTTATCCTCCTTTATCACTGGAAATCTGCCCTGAGAAATGCAATACAGCTATACCATGCATGTAGATGGAGGTGGCTGCAAAGATTCTGATAAGCAGCACTGAGATGCATCAAACTATGAAGTTGTTAACAAGCTAAGCAATTATTTTAGTAGAAATATGTTTCGAAAAACTTGATATTGATATTTAGCAAACTAAATGTTGTATAGATGGTGTTTACTTGAAAGACAAACCTAACATCCTTTTAAAGTGGTAATCAATGATATCCATAAAAAAGTAGATCAGGTTTTGCCCTCTTTACCTTTTTTTTTTTTTTTTTTGGCCCTAGTATAATAGAATCTGCTAATAACAGTTGGTAATTTGGCTTAAAGGTGTGTTGGCTGCTTTCACCAACCATTTGCTAAAAAGGGATCATTTTACTCTCCTTACTGATCAGCATATAATGTTACTTTTTTGCTCTCTACTCTGTAGTCTTACAGATTCCCTCTTTGCCTTCTAATACTACATTTTATTTCCTTTACCAGATACGGAAGGGTATATACAGCTGACCCATATCATGCCTTGGCCCCTGCTACCAGTTACGGAGTGGGAGCTGTGGTAAGTAATAGGTCCTTCACCAACAACAAAGTTTGGACAAGTATTTTTAAATACGCCTCAGTATTTTGTGTCCATGTGCTTGTCTGTTGAGTTAGTTATTTGTGTTAGTTGTGCTGGTGATGCATAGCAATAAATTAGAATTTCATTGAGAAGTTCATTTATTTCAATAATTCAATCCAAAAAGTGAAACTTTTATAGATTCAACACACACAGAGTGATATATTTCAAGGGTTTTTTCTTTTCATTTTGCTGATTTATGGCCTACAGGTAATGAAAAACAAAGTTCAGTATTTCAGAAAATTACGATACTAACAAAAGACTAGATTAAAAAAAAAAAAAATATATATATATATATATATATATAAAATAATACAGAAAAGTTGGCCTGCTAAACTGTCGATGTGCGCATGCCGGGGCTCATTTTGCATGAAATACTGCATTAATGCAGTGTGGAGCCGAATAGCTTGTGGTAATGTCAAGGTGTTATGAAAGCTCAGGATGCTTTGATAGCGGCCATCAGCTCATCTGCATTTTTGAGTCTGGTGTGTCTCATGTTCCCCTTGACAGTACGCCATAGATTCTCTATGGGGTTTTCAGTCAGGCGAGTTTGCACAGTGATACCATGGTCATTAAACTAGGTATTGGTACATGTGCCAAGTCCACATATACAAATGCCAAGTATTTATATTATGAGAGATTCACTTTTTGAATTGAATTACTGAAATAAATAAATTTTTCGACCATATCCCAATTTATTGAGATGCACCTGTATATTTTGCCACGAGGCTAAAAGTGCCTTTTGCAGTAACAAAATACATGTGAGTTATAGTTCAGTGTACTAAGCCTAAAGCCTGCTTTTTCACAAGGATTCAATATATGTAGACGATTTATTTTTCTGGAACTATAAATTGGGTAATTTGTTTAAAGTGGAACTAGACGTGCGACTACTCGCCTATCCCCATTCCATCACAGGGCACCGCCATCTTCCTTCATTACTTCCTGAAGGCAATTTTCAGCCATCTTGATTGGTTGTGCTGGGATGATACAACTCCCACACAAACATATGGGACTCTATTGTTTCCCTGGCAACCAGTGCTAAGCTGCGCATGCACTCCTAATTGGGTTACATGTACAGCTCAGCACAATCTGACAACTGGGCAGTTTACAGGCGGGTAAGAGCAGTTATTGCAGAAGAAACATTGTCTGTCCCTTTCTGCAATAACCACTGTTCCACTTAATACAATCACTCTCTTTCTTCTGATTTCATTTTACCAGAATAAACCATTGTTACAATAAAGTCTTAAAACTATTAAGCGTTGCTTCTCTTTAAAAGATGGGAGCGCTTAGTTTGAGCAAATATTCCACTGTTTTCTGTTAAATCTTTTTTAAATGCATCTTTCACATTTTATATCCTTGAAATTTTTTGCTTTGTTTTCATCAAATGTAGAGATTTCTAGATTTACTGCTAGAGGTGGCTCAGGACCTTGGTGCAATCGCTGCAGCCTCCCTGCTTAGCTTATGAGGCCAATATCTTAATTTGGTTGTTAAATCCATAAATGTTTATTGTGAGGGGGGGGACGTAGTAAGGACTCTTTGTGTAGTGTTATAAAACTACATCCTTACTAGTAATGACCGTCAAGATGTACATAGCTCATGGATAAGACTTCGGTCTTTACCATTTATACATTCCAAAAAGTTATTTCTTTAACCGCTACCTTTTATACTATTTTAGGCGCTTACATTCTAATATAACAGTGATTATATAAAGTAGATTTGATGACATTGTAAGAAGTATTTGTGGTAACATATGACTTATTCTGGCTCCTTGTTTCTGATGTAAGCCCTTCTACTATATCATATCCTTCTTCTACCCATATAAACATTTATGTTTAAATCTTACCCAGAGCACATTCTGCATGGCACTTGTTTTTGACTTGGTTTGGCATGGGCTGCATATGCTCAGATGCAATCCCATAATCCTAAAACATACTGTTAATATAGTTGACTTACTGCCAGATTGCAATTTCTGTGCATGCCAATGTTTTTGGGAACAGCGACTGGGCATATATAAATACATATATGTACTCTAAAGTGCTGCCTAATGTCACAAGATCTTTTCTTGGCTTAGTGCAGCGTAGTCCAGCATACTGGGATGTAGTTATTCCAGTACTGTGCCAATTATCTGAAATAATGTATGTAGATAATATATACACATGGTTACCGTGTAAAGACACCTACACCATTTAGTAGTGTTGTGTTCACTTGAAATAATGTTTTAATGACGGTAAAAAGCCTGATTGCCAAACTGATTATAAGATTATAACCTGAGTGTCTTGAGTTAGAGTTTGGGTTTAGGCTGCTTTAGCAGTCTTTACGTTGTCCTAAAACCAATAACTGATGTGATATTCAGGGGATTTTGTGTAATCTATCCTACCAGTATTTTCTTGTTTACTGGCACAAGGTGAATGTGTGCAAGGATTTTTCATTTACTTTCTGAGAACAGATGAGCTTTTAATAACTTTAGAGGGATAATAGGGTGAAAGTTTAGGAATACCACTCGACTTTGGGAACAAATTTAAGCCACACCAATTTTGTGACTTTACATAGGGCTCACAACCTAATGAGAAACAGAAGGCAGGGTTGCTTTGATGGTATTGTTCAATCCATCAAATATAGATATATGCTTTCTATATTATTCAAATCTATGTAAAATAGTTTTCTGGTCTCCCTTTTGATTTTCATTATGATAATATAAGTTTATAATGCATCAGTAAAATACTGTGAGTGAATAATTATTGGTATACATTATTATAACTCATGCAATGGGTAAATTAAAAAAAAACTGTGGACTTTAGCCACTAGTAATTCAAAGTATGAATGTTATAATGGAGTGGATGAATGCAGTTGTTAGTATTTATATTCGGTAAATGTGGTTTAAGAAACAAACTGCAGTTTTTTTTTATTCATAATGCTCAGCTGGTAAAACGATCTCTTAAGGTTTTTCAGGTTTTATATATGAGCTACAAAATAAATATCAATCAAACATAATGTTTTCATGTTAACGTTTGCCATCTTATCAACTAAAGATACCACCTGCATATATGGCAAGCATGCAAGGTTTTTGTTGAGGCCTTCTGCTTTGTAGTTTTGAATCAAACGCAGATCTGGATGGAATGCTGACTGCCACTTCAAACAAGTTGCTAGTGGGGTATAGTAATCTTCAGCTCCACTGGTAGCATGTTAAGTTAGTTGAAGACTTCTAACAACTTGCTTAAATTGGCGTTCTGCAATCTAATTAAGATTGGTTTTCAAACTGAAGTTTTTTAAGTTGCAGTTCACACTGCCTGTAGCGGAGGGCCACATGAATAATTCCTTGCTAATTTTGCCCACTATTTTGAAAGTTCAACAGACTACAAAACACAGAAAACCATAATTGATCTTCTTATCAGCTGAGGAATGTGAACAAAAAATATATTTAGTGGAAATCCCGTCTAATATTTTTCTTATCCTTAGAAAGTGTGGTGTGTTGTTGTATGTTCATTGTGCTTCTTCTTGAATCCTAGGTTACTGCAGTAACTGGAGGATGGAGTGTATAACACACATGTATACTTTGTAATGCTTTATAACCTTTCTTTACCTTTACCCTTTGCTTATCTGCTCACTGTTTGCCCTTCTTCATTGCCCTACACACAAAGTGAGAAAACGCAGCATGGTTTCCTACCCCCTTCCTTTCACATTGTCAGCCTCTGCCAAGTTGACTGGCTGTTGTATATTGGTTAGATGAAACTTTGTCCTATGACTTTTCACCTATTGCATGGAAAGCGAACAGTTCTTGCTTTAAGATACCAGGTTAAAACAGTTATTTGTAGATTTTTTATAAATGTTCAATAGTTAGGTATTAGATTTTGAACGTGGGCCAAAAGTTCATATTTTCAAGTATTTCACCTGTTCTGTTTTTTACATGTTCCAAGGGAAGTGTCTGCACACATGGTGTTCAGCAGTTTTTACATTTCTCAAAGGACATGTTATCCTAATATATTCAATGAATATTAGCAGTTTGGGAAAAAAAAACTTAAGATAATGCTTATTGAATGTGAAAACACATTTTTGTGCCTTGCTATCAGTCCCGTGGATACTTGAGATCCTTTTGACATTTGTACAATCAAAAAGTGTGTAGTGAGCTCACATAATTGGGATAAACAATCTCCCTTAGATCTGCCAACAATGTAATGCAAGAGCCTTCCTGATTGGTGCAGTTTGGCTAGATTGTTTACTTGGGTGTTAAGATTGCATAGTTAAACTAAATCTAATGTTGATTTTATGGCAGAGTCTGATTTATATGGGAAACCTTGGACCCAGAAAAGTTGGAAGTGATCTCACTGGGTCAACGTAATAATCCTAAAATGTTGCAGGACCTGATCTTAATATATAGATGAGTAGACCACCAGATTCTGTTCAAATACATTAAAAAGTCATCTTTAAAATAGGAATACTGTTCAATGAGTTCAGTTGCCTGTTTTGAATAGCAGTTAGGACCAAGTTAAGCAGAATAAGTTGTATACCAAATGCACCTAAATAGATAAAACTTCAACCAGTGCACGCTGACAAAATCCAAAGCACTTGATAATTTGATTGCAGTATAGTTTGTTTGACATGGGAAGTTCATCCATTTGAGTGATATCTGACTAATAGAACTTGGAGAAAAGATGTTGGCCTGTGGCCTTTTAACGTTTTGGTTACCTGTTATAGGTCCTTTCTTGTTTAGGGGTTTTGCCCAGCTTTCACATGTTTATGCTGTTGCACCCTATCTGTCAAATTGCAAGAATATTTTGAGTGACAAAATCTACAGTTTGGTACATTCTAAAAAAGTGTGCAAAAGTGCGCAGTTGAACTTGCCAACGCAAAGGCCTGGACGTCCAAGGAATGGGTTAAGAAAAACACCGTCGCAATATCCATACAATTGAAGATCACCCTCCAGGAGGTAGCTATATCAATATCCGAGTCTACCATAAAGAGAAAACTCGATGAAAGCAAGTAGAGGATTCACTGCAAGGTGCAAACCACGTATAAGCCTCAAGAATAAAAAGACGGGATTGGATTTTGCTAAAAAAAATCTAAAAAAGCCAGCACAGTTGTTGAAACGGCATTCTTTGAAAGAAGAAACTAAGATAATCCTCCACCAGAATGATGGCACGAAAAAGTGTGGAGAAGGCTTGGAACAGCTCGTCCAAAGCATACCATGTCATCTGTAAAACGCAGTGGAGGCAGTGTGATGACTTAAGGCATACAAGGCTTCCAGTAGTACTAGGTCACTGCTGTTTATTGATGATGTAACAGAGGACAGAAGCAGCTGCATGAATTCTGAAATATACAGAGCTGTACTGTCCCAGCCAAATTCATTGGGAGTCTCTTTGCAATACTGATGGACAATGACCCAAAACATACAGTGACCCAAAGCAGGAATTAATTAAAGCAATAGGATGTTCTCCCATGGTCAGTTGTCACCTGATCTTAACCCAATCAAGGATGCATTTCAGTTGCTGAAGACCAAACTTCAGAAAGAGCCACAAACAGCAACTGAAAGCCACTGCAGTAAATGCCTGACGAAGCATTACAAAGGAGGAAACAGTGTCTGGTCATGTCCATGGGTTCAAGACTTCAGTCAGTCTTTGCCTGCAATGGATTTTCAACAAAGTATTTAAAATGAACATGTTATTTTCAACTATATTGTCTCCAATTACAGTTGTATTCAGAATAATAGCAGTGTGTTTTAAAAAAAAAAACTGAATAAAGCTCAAAATCCTTATAATAGCTTTTGTTTCCATACACACAAATGCATTGGAAACACTGCACATTCTATTCCAGATCAAAAACTGAAAAAAATGTATCAAATTTGTGATATTCGATGTGTGAAGAAGTGAAGAAGGAATATTGCGCTGTTCAAAAAAATTCCCTTGAATTACAAAATATTTAGTTGTAAAACAACTGCTTTGTGTTGTATGGAGTTGACTAATTTTTGGCACCTGTGGACAGGTATGCCAGCCCAGGAAGAACGACTACATTCCACAATTCTTCTGCATTTTTTACTTTTTCCTCAGAATCAGCATTTTTGATGTCACCCCACAAGTTTTCTATAGGATTAAGATCCAAGAATTGGGATGGCCACTCCATAACATCAATCCCTTTGCTTGTTTACTAGTGTGTTTGGGGTTGTTGTCTTGTTGAAAATTCAAGGGCATTTTCTTTTCGGCAAAAGGTGACTTGACCTGTTAAAGTATTTTGATGTATTAAAACTGATGCATAATGCCTGGTATGCGATAAATAGGCCCTATACCATAATAGAACCCTCCCCATATCATAGTGCTTGTACCTCCATGCTTCACTGTTTTCACAGTTTACTATGGCTTTAATTCAGTGTTTGTGGGTCGTTTGGCAAACTGCATGCGGCCCCTAGACCCAGAACAATCTTGCTTTCATCAGTACACAAAATTTTGCGCCATTTCTCCTAAGGCCAGTCAATGTGGTCTTTGGCAAACTGTAACCTCTTCTGCACATGTTTTTTTATCACTACTTTAGACCTTTCTTTGATATTCCTGGAGCGGGGTCTTGCCATTTTGGCTACTGTTCTATCCATCTGAATGGTAGTTTTCTATTTTCTTACACTTCTTTCAGGATTTGGTTGCTGAGCAGCCTATCCTTTTCTTCTACGTCTTCTATATTTGTATGTTTTCCCTTCTCCAGTCAACTTTTTCATTGAAGTACATGTTTCTTCTGAACAATGCACTATAACCAGCATGTACATTTGCTGACTTCCTTCCTTAAATGAGGGCCGTGATTGACACCTCTTTTATCACAGACTCAATGACCTCACTAATTGAACTCCAAACTGCTATTATTTTGAATGTTCAATTTATGATTCAGTTACACAGAATGAGCGACATGCATGTCGGGTCTGTTTGTTTTCTATTACTCTACTACACCTACTATAAATTGTCATATAGAAATATATATTCCTACACAAAACAGTCATTGATCAGGCTAGTAATGTTGGACTGCTGAGATTCTGAACACAACTGTACATTTGAGCCTCCAAAATGAGGTGATTGTGTACAAAATTTACCCCAGTTCCTAAAGTGTTTTTACAATATTTTTGTTCAACCAATAAATTAAAACCAAAAGTCTGCACTTCAACTGCAACTTCTGCATCTCAATTCTTTAATTTCAACTCCATTGTGGTGATGTACGGAACCAAAATTCTGAAAACTGTGTCAGTGTTGAAATATTAATGGAAGTAGTTTGCCTATTATTTTCTTTTAGGTTTTGAGCAAGTAAAATGTTTGACATCCCTTTGATGATAGGAAGTTTGGGGGGATAGTGTTAGTTGTTGGCCAAAACGGTTTAATAAATTATTACACACTACTGATTGTCATATCGCTTTCATAATTCTTTGCTTATTTGACAAATTCTCCATTGTCTCACCAAAAAGTCAGAAGAGAACACCCTGCCTTGTCGCATAATGATAATTTAACAACTATTTTTCCAGCACTTTGCTGTTTTAAACTGATGTGGAGTTGACAATTCGTATAAAGTGTTTAGTTACTTTGTAATAATTTAGTCTGACCTTTTGTTGGGTATTAGGGGGATGATCAGATGTGCAGGCACTTATTCTCTTCCCTGAAGATTTTGTGAAAGGAGCAGGAGTGTCCCCACATCTCTGGCTTATCCCAGGAGACAAAAAAAAATGCTGATCTTGTTTTTTGTTTTGGGATTGATTGACTCGAGTTGTTTAGTAAAGTCCTCTACTTCCTATGGACCTGAGGCATGGCCTTCTATGATTATCCACTTACAACGAGGAAAATATGCTGTTTTATGCAAATGTAGTGTCTGCACATACCTCATTTGTTTCAACATTTTAAAAGAACAGGTTAGGCCTACTTTACACCCAACTACTTCAAAAAGGCACCACTTTTAGATGTACTACTCTTGTCTAACCTTCATTATATATAAATGGAGTCCACTAGGGTACTTTGAGAAAGAATCTGTAACAGCCAGGGCTTGCTTGGTTCTCCATTAGTTTAACTAACAATACTCTAAATCAAACAATTAAAATTGAACCCTTCCCCCAACTGGTAATTTAGTTGTGTTATTGGAAATAGGATTACTTGCCTTACTTCCATTTTTTGAGACAGCCGACGGGTCTTCCCTCCACTCTAAAGCACCGTAATGTGGGCAGGCACTCCTACCCTATTCTGTACAATGCAAGGTCAGCATTGGCTGTCGGTTCACTTTGTATAAGTTTATATGATGAGTTGCACTTCATAAAAATGATTGGGTTTTTGGGACAAATTGTCACAGTTTTAACCAGTGAGAATGAGGAATACATAGTGAGGCAAGTGATCCTCTGTTTTAGATCATCCACCAAACAAAACGAAGATTATTTGTTTCATAGCTTGGGGCTCTAATTTAATTGTTTGACTTTTTGCCCAGCCTGGGGCTTTAAGGCTACAAGCTAACAAAGGAATTTCAGTCTGCTTTCCCTACAAACTGGTGCAGGTAGGAGTTTGGGGACCATTTTCTGCAGCTGTCCCTGGTTCTCCTTTACTATGTACAGCAGCCAAATAAGGGGGAAATGAACATGGTGTTAGTTTCCTTTTAAATCTCAACCTGGTTGTACGTGAACGTATGTGTACTGTGCCAGAAGATCCATGTTTGTGTCTACAGTGTTTGCGTTACTTGTGTCCTGTATGAGCATCTGATTTCTTCAGGTGCAGATGCAATGCACTTAATACTAGCAGTTATGTAAATTTATATTTTGTTTGTGCTGGTTTAAATGGCATGTTTAATGTGTTACCACATCTGTTAACCTTAAATATGTAGGTATGTGCTCATTTAGAACATTTGTAAAGTCCTGGCTACTTGACTGTAAGCTCTTAAGTCATTCTCATTACTGTCATCTCCTCGGCTGTGAAGTTTATCAGTAAATGGTGCTGCTTTCTTTTTTTAGGCTGGCATTCCTACTGATATGCATGCAATAGAAGCTGCAGTCACTTAAATTCATGTGTAAAATATGTTACTTCTAATGATGAGTGAAACTAAAATATATTTTTTTTTCTCTTTTCCAGGCGAGCTTATACAGAGGGGGTTACAGCCGATTTGCTCCGTACTGAAGTGACGTAAACAATTATTTCCTATAAAATCTGGACAAAACTGCCCGTCTCCCCATTTGCTGTTTCCCTTTCTCTCAACTATCAAAGTTCACGAGGCCCGGCTTTTGCAATACTTACAATGAAAATCTCCTCTAGGAATTTTCTGGCAGCGTAAGATGGATGAAAACAACTGAAATATATTGAAATCAAAAGACATTTTTTATACCTCAGCTTACTTTTGAAATCTGTATTTTTTATTTCTGCATTTAGTTTTTTTTTTTTTTTTTTTGTGTTCATTTTGTTCCAAAGATTGTTACTTTGATTTTTAAACTGTTAAAAAATGCGTGTATATAAGTGTGTGTGTGTATGTACGTGTGTATGTGTATATATGTCTGTGTGTGCATATATAAATATATTCATACACATACATATATATGTACATATATTTACATAATTATGTGCTGTGAGCTTTTTTTTATCATTATTTTCTATACTTTGAAGGACATTCTCTGAAAGTGGGATTATTCAAAATGTGGGGTGACATTCAGGAAATACAATAGTTAGATCTAATATTTTTTAATTAAACGTTTTTATCTAGAAGCCTCTGGCATAGTGAGGGATGATTGGAACAAGCTGTTGGTCCATTTTGGTAAATGTATTTACCAAATACCAAGACTGTAGTCAAAATAGAAGCAAAATGTAAAATAAGTACCCATTCTGTTAGGGGACATAAAAACTAGCTTGTCCTTTTAGTTCTGATAGTCCTAAAGCAGTTCGCTTGAGGCTCCCATTTACATGAGCTGTACTTGCATAGTTAGAAGAAAAAAAAAATCAAGCCAAGTGCAGACGAATGACGAAACAGTGTTCAGGCAGAGATGCCCACCGTTTACAGCTTTACTATTGCAAGAATGAACAGCTTTTGATTCAGCAGTGGTTAATGTCAACTGTTATCATTTGATAAGCATTTAGTAGAAGCTGAGATTGGGTGAGATGATGCTGGCCCCTGGTGACAGAATGAAATTGCACAGACAATTAACAGGGTTTCCACAGAAGGCACAGCATAAGAGATCAGAAAACCTTATCAAAGGTTAGTTTAACTATTATATGTTAATATTTGCTATAAATATATATTTAACCATGTTATAATCTTCTCTACATGGCACTAGGTCAGCTTAGGGTAAATGTGTGGAAATGGACTGTTACCCAGTAATATTTGGGGTTCCATGCCATTATCCAAGCTGTAGAATCCATGAGAGAGAATGGGGATAATTCTTTCTAAAGCTAGGAGGCAAGATTACTTGCAGGAGAAACCGAATATGAACATGAAATCAGGTTCTAATTACATACAAGTAAAGGAACGTGTCCTATACATATTATCATATATATGTGTGTGAGTGTGCGCGCGCGCGCGCGTGTGTGTGTGTGTGTGTACAATATAAAGCATGGTTCTTCATAGAACAAAAGAAAGGTGATCGCAGTTGTATGTTTCAGTACTTTCATCTAGTTACAATAATTTTGTTTCATCTCCAAGCCAAAATAATATATGCAGAATAAAACATTAAGCATGCTTGCCATTGCTGAAACTTGATCTAAATATGACTGCATCTGAGGCATGTTCTATTTCTGTATCCTTATTGTTCTGTTTTAGGATTATTATAAACAGTAACTAGAATTCTAGAACTGTATTATCACCATCTATACTTTGTATATTGTCATCCTCTTTTCGTGCTGGTCACTTTGTCCGTCCTAGAGAAAGGACTTGACCTCATTGGCAGCTAACAATGAAATAAGCTGCGTGATAAGGTATTGTATATTTAGTCAGTCATTAACCCGCATATACAAAATCATACTTTAGTGTGCATATTGGGCTATTTACTGTGTAAGTTGCTAAACTCCTTCAAAGCCAGAGGGAAAAGGCAACATGTATTCTGAGGAGCTGTAATAACTTCCACTAACTTCTAGTGCTGAAAAAAAAATTCTAATTCCTTGAAATTTAAGGGATTAATAGAGCAACTATGTCCCTGTGAAAGGGAAAAAGGAATTCTTCTGGGAGGGGCATCCCATTGTTCCTCTGGACAATATTGCAGCTATTCATTAATCAGTCAGGTAAAATTTGAAACTTTCCACAATAGTGGATCGTCATTGTCTTCCTATAAATACTATAAATTGTGATGTACATTATAATTTGCTACTTTGAGGTAATCATTACACCATTTTGCAGTGGAGCCAATGTCTTTCCATTGTGCACTGCATTTTATTGTATTAATCAGTGGAGTGTGCTGTATGCCTGCAGAATGTTCCATTGCACACTGTATTATAGATCTGTCATATTTCTAGTGTCCATGCATCCCAGTTTTCTTATGACAGTCCCATTTGCTGCCACTTGAAATCTTTTAATTGCGAAAACAAACTTGTCAACAAGTTGTACATTTAATAAAGCCAACATTTTGGAATAGGTTAGTACAATCTTTCTGTTTTCTTTGGATGTTGACAAGTAACGTCAACTAAAACGTTCTGCACCACGGTTTTCTTTAGGTGCTACATGGAAATTTCCAGTAGTGTTTTCTGCTTCTATGGATGACCATAAACAGCCCGATCTTGACAAGCTATATTTCAATTCAGGCATCATTTGCTGCAGTTGGGCTACTAATGACTAGCGTAGGGGGCGATAACAGGTGTTTGGAGGCACTTGTTGTCACATACAGAGATTTCCCAACTTTTGGAAAATCTCTGTATGAACAGGGCTATTTCTTCACTTGTATGTGAAGGAAAAAGAAGGCTTAACTACCGTGTGTGAACTGCTGTAATCATAGCAGGTCCATGCACTCCGCTGACTTGCTTAATTACCAGCGGATATCCTCCCACCTGCTGTTCTCAGGGAGATGTTTGCCCATTTATGAGCAGCCTAAGTTATGGGAGACCTATGCATAATATATTTCATATGATATAGTGAAATAGTGGGTAATTGTTTTTACTTCAGTTTCTTTTGTTTACACAGTGCATATTATTCTAGATAGAATTTGTGAGAAATTGAATCTGTTAGGATAACATTTGCACACCTGCTATTTAATATGAATGATATAGGGATATATTTATTACAGTAGAATCATGTAGTAGCACAGATGGACAGCAAATACAGACTCCTTTCATAGTACCCCTTTACTATTACATGCTATTTGTGTTAGCATACCTAAACCAAATTTCAGTATACCTGTACAAAGAAAATGGAGCACTTTTTTGCTGCCCCTTTTTACCAGTAGAGCATGGATACAATGAACTACACCCATATGAGCACAGATTTTCTCACAGAACTTATAATTTTTGCTTAAAACACTTTTATTTGAATAGGTACGTTTATAATATGCAATTTGTTTTAGCCATGTTTTTTATGTACAGTGCAGTTGGTTCCATGTTTGTATTAAAGCTCCAATGTAATCTAGTGTACCATACTGTAAATACATAGCTCCCCCAATGCAGTCACTTAATACACTTACATCAGTCCACCATGCCAAAGTCATTTGCAGTTTTCTTTTATACCCTTTGCTTAACATAAATTGTTATCCTGTCTTTGCTTTAATGTTATATTTACCTTCTAAAGTTTAGGTTCACATATTGATTAAAGGGAAACTGTCATTCAAATGTTTGTCATGTACCTTTCAATGTATAGCTGTTTCATGTAGTGCAACATTGCATTAAATTAAATAATTTTTTAAGCTTTATTGATCCTTACTTGTTTGGTGTATGGGCAATTTGTAAAAGGCTAAAGTTTAAAATGCAGCTTTAAACCATTTTTTGCTGATGTTAAATTTTTTACAGTGAACTTACCATTCACCTCCTTTCTTGTGAATGTTTTCAACAGAGAAATGTTGATGGCTGAATTGTTGGCAATATTGGCTACAAATATTATTGCCAATTTTTCTTGGTATAGAAAACACATTTCATAAATATAATTCAATGGCTGATAAAATTGTGATAAATACACAATAAACCATGCAGTTTTTTATGTGGAAAACAAAAGTATCTACTTTACTAAACAATATTGTTGATGTCCTATTCTATATATATAATATACATATATATTAAAATTTGAACTTCTGCCAGTGTTTCATGTGAGTTTTTAGTGCAGAGTGCAGTGCCCAGGCTGATTAGTCCTTACCGGACACTTACAGCACATAATGCCAAGCCTTCTCCAGCTGCAGGTGAAATTCAGTCCTCTCCCATGTGTTACAAAGAGAAATTGCAGTTTTTAATTTGCCTTCTGGCGGATCCAGCCAACAGGAAATGATATAGAAGAAATGTGTGCATCTTCTGTTTCAACCTTTTACAGCACTGGTCGCCAACCTTTTCAAACCTACGGACTACTAAATGCATGGACTGTGGACCGCGCATCATTTAGAGTGACTTCATAATGCCAGAACCCACCCACTACCCAGACTCAACCCGCACACCATTCTGAGCCTACAATCCGTACGGGAGACATGGTCTGCAGCTCTGGTCCATGCACCCACCCAGTGGGGTCCCTTTCCTGACCCTGCTAGGGGGGTGCATTTCCTGTCTTTAACATTCTTCACTACTACGTCGGGCCCTGTGGCATTTTCTCATGCAGATAATAGGCTTGTTAAATATTACATAGTGTATAACATTTTTGAAGCATTTTGATATTCCTACTGTTAAAGTACATGTACTGATTACTACCGTATATTTCAGCAATTTTGGAATACTTAAATGTATGTACTGTACAGCATAGTAACTGTACTGTAATCCATATCAAAATATAGAATGACATACAAATGAATGGCTTCACCAGAAAGCAAATTACATTTTTGGAACGGTCCAGATCTAAATCCAATTGAAAATCTTTGTGTTTACCTGAAGAGGGATATGCACAAGCAATGCCCTCGTAAACTGACAGATTTAGGTCTGAGGGAAACAATTGTTACTGCCCATCATTCTATAGAGTTAAAAGACCATTTCCAAACAATCTGAAGTTCATGTTACATTAAAGAAGAATATTAATTCGTTGCCATTATTCAAAACCGTTGCCTGTCTTCCCAGGTGTGTTTGTCCCAACAAAATCACTCCAAGGTCAAACTGGGCAATGCCTAAAGGAAATGCAACAAACCCAACAGATACAGCTTAGACTTTACAGGCCCAAGTTGGCACATTAAAATTATGGTAGTACAATAATAACAGGACTGATCAAGTATGGCTTGTTCAGAGGGGTTGCCAGAAGCAAGCTGCTTCTCTCTAAAAATAACATTGCAGCACAGCTTATATTTGCAAAATTGTAGCAGAATAAACCAAGAGACTTCAAGAATAATGTCCTTTGGACAAGCGGGACCAAAGTGGAGAGGTTTGGCCATAATACACAGTACTGCACTTGGCAAAAACTAGACGCTGCATATCAGCATTACCACCCCAAAATACAAATGTTAGGCATTGTAGTGGAGGGGTGATGTGTTGGGTTTGTTTTGCATTCACAGGACCTTGCTTGGCACCGTGAAATCATTAAGTGGACTGAAATCCTCTGTGTACCAAAGTATTCCAGAGTCAGTAGTGAGACCATCTGTGCAATAGCTGAAGCTTGGCCAAAATTGGTTTGTGCCACAGGACCAGGATTCCAAGAACACTAGCAAATCTACAATAAAATAACAAATAGAAAAGCATCACTGTTTTCCAATGGCGTATAAAACAAATGCCCACAAACTTTATTATTATTATTAAACAGGATTTATATAGCGCCAACATATTACGCAGCGCTGTACATTAAACTTTAATGGGCTGAAGCAGTGTTGCAAAGAGTGCACCAGTATTCCTCCTCAAGGATATGAGTGACTGATAAAGTCATAAGGAAAACAATTACTTTTCTGAACTCTCCATGTCCATATGATGGGTTAATCCCTTTCCACTCCCACTCAAGATCTACATAGATAAATTCAAGGCAGTCCATACACCTGGGACCCTATTTAATGTACAGTGCTGCCTAATATGTTGATGCTTTTCAAATCCTGTTTATTAATAATAATAATAATAATAATAATATTATATATAAATTATTCCCCTGCCAATTTGCTCTAGGTTCACTTACAATACACTGATTTATCACTACTGATTTAATACACTGAGCATTTATTACTGTGACAGCTGTGCACTTTTGAGATTGGCCACCAGATGGCAGAATGAGTCATTTTTAATAGGATCTGAAAAGATAGGCCTAGACCGGGGGCGTCAAACTCAAATACAGAGGACCAAAAAACAGACCAAGTCACAGGCCAAACTTGAAATTTATTGAAAACATTAAGGAAGTGTTTCCTTCTCATTAGATTTAAAACATTTTCATAAAAAAACAAAAGTTCAACATTCAATCTGGAAAAGGCCTATAATAAAGAAAGAGGCCTAAGAATTTTTTTTTTTAATTTTATTTAGGAAAAAATCTTATGCCTCTTTTTCTATTTGTAGCCCTGTAGAGTTAAATTTCAATAGGGTTACTGTGCCAAGGAACAAATTTAGATAAATCCAATGCATATTACTGCATTCTCATGTGTTCTTGTTTCTTCTTATTGAGATTATTTGTTTTACTTTGTCAAAGAATGCAATGTGAAACCAAACGAATTGCTGCATGCAATAGCCCTATATTAATTCCTGATTATTTCAACATTTTGTAATGAGCTTATCTGTCAGTATAAACTCCAAAGGCCATAGGCCAAGAGAGCTGTTCTATAGACACGATTGATGCCGCTACTAAAATTCCCAGCATTACTTGCTTCTATAGAACAGTCCAATGGGGGGCCACGCATAGATCACTGGTCTATAGACACAAGTGATGCCGGGAATTGTAGTAGCGACATCACTCGCTGCAATCCGTAGTAGCAGCGGGCCAGCTGCAATTCATATTAAGAATTCTTTTGGGGGCCAGAAAAAAAGGACATTTCGGGCCAGAGTTTGACATCCTGGGTCTAGACGGATACGACCATCTGTCTGCGCATTTCAGACAAATTGATAGTAAAAATTTGTAAATAGAGAACCTAGTGTCCTTTTTCCTCCTGCACTGGTGTGACCACCTACCTGGCTGATGTAAATCTTTGGCTGACCACTGGTAAAGTCCCCCTGTATGGTTGCTAAAGGTGACCTAGCAGGAGCGCCCTGCTGCTGGTCCCTCAGGACATGTTATTGTACCACAAATCTTTGCACATACTCCATCTGTGGCTCAGTGGTATGGTAATCTATTCATATGTTTAGATCATAATGTGAATCCTGGAATCCGTCCAATGGGTATGCTGTTGAGACACCTCATTGAAAGCTCTATATCTTTTTCTGTATACCATAGGATTCTTGTATGTGGAGCCACAGGGACAATATGTGAATAAATACTTTGTTCCTAAAGGAGCAGACATGTTGCAGGAACACTGTGTGCAGGTATACAACAGCATCTGTTCAGGTGTGTCTTGTAATGCAGACAGGAGTGCACTGAGTCAAGTTTTGTATTTGCCTAAACATTTGGTGGAGGATCTAAATGATATAAGTAGATCTGTTTAGGCTCTGTGTCATGGAGCCATCGTTCAATAAAATGTGTTTGTGTGCAATGCTATTAATGGCAATGTTGCTCTATGAATTACTAGAAACTAAAATTCACCTGGTGTAAAGAACCAAGCCATGTGGGAAACACCTTTACAGATGGACGTCTTGTAGTTCTGTGTGTGAAACAAAGCATGGTATGGCATGAGTGCAATTTTCTGCACTGAAATGGTCATCTTTGTTCTGTGCATTGGATAAATATTAGGTTCCAATACTGTGCAGGGGTGGGCAAAGCCAGGAAGCTATTTCACTAAGCAATGATAGCCTAAGGAGAGTCTGTCAGCTGGTATAGATAGTTATCAAAATGTACATTATTATTATTATTATTATTATTAAACAGGATTTATGAAGCACCAACATATTACGCAGCGCTGTACATTAAATAGGGATTGCAAATGACAGACTAATACAGACAGTGATATAGGAGGAGAGAACGCTACCCCGAAGAGCTTACAATCTAGTAGGTGGGGGAATTTCACACAGTGGGAGCCAGGATGCAAAGTTATCCACAAATTGTGATACTGGGCCAGGGGGGCGGTAGACAACAGCAACAATGAGGATATCAAAATACAGTCAAACTGTGGCTGGCAACAAAGCCAAAAAATAGCCAACAGACCCAACAAGAACACTCTCTACGGCTGGCATCATATGAGGCAAAGCATCCATCTGGTAAAATATGGGAGAATGTGTAAACATACGACCAGTTGATAGCCCTACAAACCTGGAAAAAGAAGCCGGATAGTGAAAGGCACAGAAAGCACCCACAGCACTGGGAAGTAAGATAAACCGAAAACAGGGGAACCCAAGCTTTTGGACTACAAGCCAGAATGTTTGTCTGCCAAATCCACCTTACAAAAATGAAAAAAAAAAAAAAATCAGAGGCACCTTTCCTTGTTCACCTGGAAAAAAAGAAAGGGAAAACTGCAGCTGAGACATAAACTAAGTGCCCAAACCACCGAGAATTCTCCTTCTGATCAACTAAAGTTAGACACAGGGATAGCCTGATTAAGGTAAATGACAGAGACCGCCTTAGGAAGGAAGGCCCCCAACCCCACACCATCATACAATGCATTGAATGCTGTTAGAAAATGAGCCATAAAATCCAAACAGTGTACCCACTAGGTACCATGGGATTTGCTTCTGTGTAATTCTTAACAGATATGTATATCAGGAACCGTTTATGTATACGTCATTTCCTCTAGTTATACTATGTCCAGGTTGGAGAATTCTCATTTTCCTAGATGCAGTGGAAACATTTTTACTGATCCCAGATATAAGCCGCTCTCAGCAACTCTTACCAGGAACTGATCTATAAATTGCTCACGCGGTGGTACAGAGTGCCGACTGTGTTACCCAAAATGTATCCGGGAGTAGATGATAGATGCTGGCGTTGTGAAGCGGCTGCTGGCAGCCTGTTTCATATATTCTGGGAGTGCTCTAAGTTGCAATCTTTCTGGTCAGGGGTGGCAGCGGGTATTGAAGAATTGACAGAGGTAGATATACGTAACAGCCCGGAGCTAGCCCTTTTACATTTGAATGATTGGTCTAAAAAGAAATACCATGCTTCTTTACTCAAACATCTTTTAAATGCTGCTAAGGCCTGTATTCCAGCCCTGTGGAAACAATCCTCTCCTCCCACCTTGTTACAATGGTTTAGAAGAGTAAATGACATAATGGCAATGGAAGACCTTATTACCAGCCGGGACGGTAGAACGGATAAATTCCGAAATACTTGGTTCTATTGGATACAGTATACCACTACTCAAGCGTACCTTTCAGTATACAGTGCGGCTGATAATGCTGACGATCTGTTTTGAATGCAGAGGATATCATTGAATTATTGCTATGTGTTCCCTACTGTGTTAAGTCTGGCCTTTATTCAATCTGGCCTGCAATGCCGTGCCCCTCTCCCTTTATTTTGCTTTCTATTTCTCCATTTCTTTCTTTGGTTATTTTTGTAAATACTTTGAAAACTGCCTGTGCTCAGTCATTCTGCTTGTTTGTTCATGATATGTTTGTGATGCAGAAGATGGTAATACAGTTGGTGATTTGTATGTTTTGATGTTTTATGCCAGTATCTATGACTGTTCACTGAATAAAAAATAAAATCATAAAAAAAGGTATGGTACCCTTGTATCTGGGTTGTGGGGCTGGATACTTAATGCCTCACGGTAACAACTCCAGTACACAGATAAAAACAAAAACAACTCCAGTACACAGATAAAAACAAACATTAAATACTGCATGTAAGAAGAACATTTAGGTAGCATCCTTCAAGTATAGCTTTTGTTTACTTAATGGGGAAAACCTGAGATAAACTGTAACAGATTAACACAGAACAGAAGGTAAAGGAAAGACAAAACATGAAAAAGAAGGTAAACTAAGCAAATGAAACAGAGATCCAGGAACTAATCAAGAAAAAAAATCTAAGCTCCATTACTCAAACACACAAACTTAAGGAAGTGCAGGACGTGGCACACACAGCCTCGGACTACTCAAGCTGGGCCCAGGTGGCATCTATATTTAGGGGACATGGATCCTCCATACCTGTATTTTTGTTAATCATGGAATTTTGATCAAAATGTAGGGAGGAATTGTGATGTAGCAGGAACAAAGCAGGGTCACTTGGGACAGTAAGGTCTGGAACTCATTGCATGACAACTCTAACCGTGGTCCAGAAAGATCTCAAAGAAAGCAATCCCAAAATATATGTAATGTGCTGACTATTGCTTCACATCTCCAACAATGAAGAACAGATACAACTTCTCTGGTGTGAGGTACCATTCTGACACCAATTTATAACGGGACTCCTGAAACTACTGCTGAGCGAGGCATTTTTGGTCCACAACAGTATCTTCACACACTGAGGATGAAAAAGGGGGCCCCAACTTAGATTTCCACACCTGAAAAAAAAATGGAATGTCTGTAGGTAGCGACTGAAGAAGGAAAATTATGTAAGAAAGGGTTTGTCTAAGTCTGCCATTCTCTACCTATACTCTTTTGAAAGGAGAAAGGGGTCTAATATAAACACAACTTGGAGGAAGCGAATATAGAAAATGAGAGAGCTGCAGTGCCTTCAATGCATCCAAGTTGTAGGAAGGAGTCAGAGGGCCTTCCTTCTCCACCCAACCCTGAGCATTTACAAACTGACAAGCTCCACAGACAATGATAGATAATAAATGCAAGAAACTAGATTCATCCATTCCCGGGCTAAAAGCTGGGTTGCCCATAATGGGGTACAAAGAAGAAAAAGATAGCGACAAACCCAAACTGGCATGATACCAATAGACTAGTGTAAGGCCAATGTGGTAACTTTTATTAAAAATAGAGCGAAGTCATTACCAAGTAACTACAGACCGGTAAGTTTAACTTCTATAGTTGGAAAGACAAGAGCGTTTGACATGTTTTTGAGTCTTGTGTATCTTTATCAAACAAATGTAGTCACTTTTTTGAGGAAGTTAACAGTTATATATATATATATATATATATTATACTTGTGTGGATTTAGCGTACTTAGTGAACTTTTGCAAATGCATTTAACACACAGTTAAGATGCAAGTTAGCGTCTATAGGTTTAGAAAATTTAGAGAACTGGCCTAAAGACTGCATCCAGAGAGTAATGATTCATATTCCTAATAGTCTAAGGTTATTAGTGGTGCACCCCAGGGTTCAGTGTTGGGACCTTTACTGTGTAAAATCTTAATAAATGATATAGGGTTTGGGATTAAAAGTACCATTTCTGTGTTTGCAGATTACACCAAACTATGTAATAGAATAAAGTACATACAGGTTGTCTATAATCTACAAGCAGACCTGGATGTACTGTTTGATTGGGCAGCCAAGTGACAAATTATATTTATTATATAGAAATGTTAAGTTATGCACTTGGGGCCTAACAACATGCATGCTTCATACTGACAATGGGAAATAGATTTGGGGGGAGTCAGAAATAGAAAAGGATCATAAACTTATTAAATAGCATGCAATGCCAAGCTGCAATTTCTAAAGCTAACAAAGTAGAAAAAGAGGTATAGACTGCAGTGAATGAGGCATGATCCTGCCCAAAGTATTGGTTAGACTTCAGCTGGGCATCTAAACTAATAAAAGCAATGGAGGAGCTCAGCTATGAGGAGAGATTAGCTGAACTGAATCTATTCCCCCTTGACAAGAGACGTTTAAGAGGGGATATGATCACCTCACTTCTAACTCTCTTCCCAATTATTCACTTTTAGACTATTACAAAGGACAAGGAGGCACTCTTTGCGTCTGGAGGAAAAGAATTTTAATCCCTGGATAAGGGATAATGTACTAAAGTGTGCATGAAAGTCAACTGGGTAGCTAACATCTTGGTAAAAAGCTTTAAGTCTTGGTTAAGCATATAGGATAAAGCAATAAGATATAAGGCAGTAACTGGAACATGATGATGATGATTATTAGAAAGAAGAAGTACTGCATAAGCTGCCAAAGATTGGAAAATACCTTATGCATAATAAGGCTGCTAGTTTACACATTCGTCTAGTCAAAATAATAGTTACAATTAAAGTCTAAACTCATCAAATACATTTTTGTCAGACTTAAACAGGCGCTATATATGATTCAAAATGTACAATTATCAAAAAATCAAAAGATAGGGCTGGAGCCCATCTTTAATTATAGCTGAAGGTGTTATTTACGGGTAATTCAACCTGCCCAGGAAACATTTTTGTTTATATGATATTAGGGCATTGAGACTCACTGCTTTTCAGCAAGGTAGCTCTTTTTCTTATCATACACAGTATATGCTGGTTCTGAGATATATCCACATACTGAAGTAGAGTAACGGCAACCACAGAGCTATTTTTAATTTTGTGCATCTCTTTCCTTCTGAACTTTTGACATCCCATTGTGTCTGGTATTCCATAAAAAATTGACTTATTTTGGACATAAAAATGTGTAACCGTTAGCGGTTTTTTTTTTTTTTGTGAAAATGGGACATATACAACTCTATTGAAACCAAATATTTCCTATTAAAAAATAGAAAGCATAGCAACTGTCCATACTTTTTCTACATACATTTTAATATATTAAGTACAAAAAACAAAAAAGGTTTAGTATTGTATTGTTTGCTATAACATTACAATACTTGTAAGCTTGGTTAGGTTTCCCAGCCCTTTCCCCCGGGTTGCTGTGGTAGCTTGAGGCCTACAAGACCAGCCACTTCTTCAGGGGAACGTTCTCCTTTAGCATGGAATTCCTCATGTAAGGAAAGGTGATTCCTGACATTTTGGAGAAGGCATGAATAAGTGGAAGCTTGAAACTGAAGTTCTTGCTGAGCCAAGCAAAGCTTTTCACTTGTTACCTGTGAAAATAAAATGAACCTTTAGGTATTGCCAATCATGGTTTTACAGATCTGATTGTTCTAGCAACTTCAAACACATGCAATCAGCTTTGGAAAAAAAAAAAAAAAAAAAAAAAAAAAAAGATTACAGTAATATATAATATATAATAAACCATATTATAAAATTATATGAAACCATTGTAAAATGGAAAACGTACAGCTAGCCCTCAATGTAAGGTATCTGGTAACATAAATGCTTATGTTTTCATTTCACTAAATTTAAGGGGCCAGATAAAAAAAAAAAATGATTCATGACATGATAACATTATAATAACAAAGTTTTCGAATAAGTGATATCTTGTGCATTGATACCTGCAATATAATTTGATAGTCAAGCCCAAAACATGGCACACGCATTAAAAGGATCCAGGGTAAAATAATTTTCTAACCATAGTTCGCTGCTCAGATTTATTAGACGACATAGGGTGGAGTAAGTAGAAATTGTATGTATATAAAAATAGATAACGTTATACCAGAGTGGTAAAGACATGGGTGACTACGGTACAGTAAAAAAAGCAAAGCCTATAGTTATAACAATGTTCATATTCCAAGAAACACAAAGAATCTAGAAATGGATCTATTTGTTCAGGTAAGTACAGTAAACATTAGGTAATGATTGGAAACGTACTTTAAAATATTGCTCAATAACACTGGGGTCCTTTATTAGGAAGGAAGCTTTAAAATAGACCAATGATCTGTTTGGTATGAAATAGTTAAAGAGAGAGGGAGGGAGAGTGCAAGTATAAAAAAGGGGGAAAAAAACTGTTCCATGAAAAATGCGCTAATTGGTATGCTTTAGGGATTGGATAGGTAAGGATTGCTGTTAACGTTTGGTGAAACATTGGCGTTTCCTGAATTTTAGTTTGGGTAATTAAATTGTTCCTTAAATTGTAATTTAATTGTGGCACCAGGTTTGAAAGGAGGCTAAATTTATGTTTGATGCAGTCATTTTCTACAATTATGGAAAAAAGTATTTCTCCTTTCACTTCTAAGATTTTGTGTATTAGGACATAAAACTGTCATTTTACATTTTTACATCATTATTTATTATGGTTTTATCGTTTGTAAAGAAAGTTCAGCAGCAAAGTGCTGTAATAGAACAAATCAAACGTGTTAGAGTGGATTCTAACAGAGAAGTCAGTGAGAACTCATTGAGATAATACACAATTGGATGACGATAAAAAGCAGGAAGAATGTTGGGTTCTGCTTTCAGGATGAAGATACTAATACAAAGAAGTTTACAGGGCAACAAAGCTTAATAATGCTTTATAAAAATGTCAACCCCTTACTTTTAAGAATAGACAGTAATAAACAGAAAGTTTCGACAGACAGACAAGTCTCACTCTTTGCACATTCAAACTACAAAATAGTAACTTGTGCTGGCACCCAAAAAGCCTTCCCACAAGAATATTTCTGTTCACAACCTTGGCTCAATGTGTAATGTAAGCAGTCACAACACAGTGTGCGGGAGATCCCAGGCTGGGATGATCGTAACAGATTGGAGGAATTGACTGATACATTACCTCAGGAGGAACTGATGATAGCATCTCATGTCATCAAGCTGGGAAAATCTCTTCACCCAGTGAAGTAGAGGTAAGGGGTTGTGAGACCGAGGTTAGTGACACTCAGCAGCATACAATCCTTCTGGGAGCCACATGTGGTCTGCAGCCTGGACATCGGAGATCTAAGTAACTGAGGCTTTCAACCATTTGGCTGCTTTCACAATATGGCTGTGGTCACTCCCGAAAAGCAGCTCTGGAACACGGTCATACAGTGACCTTCTGTTACAAGTCACCCATTGTCACTAATAGCCTTCAGGAAAATGACAAGGCCAATAGTTCCTTAGGCCACCTCTTACATGATGAGTGTAATCTCTAGGATGAATGATCCTCTTTAGAAATGTGGTGGGGAGGAGGACCACCTGTGATAGGATCTCTGTAATATCAAGAAAGAATGGTCACATCTAGAGGAGTGATGGAATTGTGGAATGCCAGATCATGGTCATCTCTGCCAAGGCTATGGACAATGGTAGAAGAATAAGGGTTGTGCAGTCTAAGAGGTCTCTTCATAGGGTAGTAAATCTGACATTCACCGAAAACTCCTATGGCAGTAACCGCATCTCCACCAGGGAACTTTTCAGTGAATGTCAGATTCACTGCTTTATAATATATCTCTAAATGTGCAATCTTGGTATCAAGTACATCCAATTCCAGTGGCCCCTTAACTAACAGGTGAATGAGAATGTTTGTCAGATTCACTGCTTTATAATATATCTCTAAATGTGCAATCTTGGCATCAAGTACACCCAATTCCAGTGGCCCCTTAACTAACAGGTGAATGAGAATGTTTGTCAGATTCACTGCTTTATAATATATCTCTAAATGTGCAATCTTGGCATCAAGTACACCCAATTCCAGTGGCCCCTTAACTAACAGGTGAATGAGAATGTTTACCACACAGTGAGATATCTATAACAAGCACCTAAATGAGCCGGAGGCACAGCACTATGGCAAAAAGATGACCACATTTACCTATTCACTGGTGAGAAGAAAAAGCACACCCTGAGGTTTAGGTAAGTAAAACAAGCAGTACCCACCTACCTGGACATCAAGTCACCCCAAATTTTCAGCTTTAAATGACACCAAGTTATACCCTGTGATTTGCACCTGAGCCTAAAAACGGGCTATGCCAAGGAGAACGCACCGGAAATAATGTCACAGAATGGCTACAGAACAACAGCTTGGAGAACACAAGGAACAGAACAAGCCCCCAGACTAAGAAACCACATAGGTGGCTAAAAAGTATGTAACTGTGTATGATACCAGAAGTGCAGCGTGAGCAAATATAAAGAAAAATAGGTACAGAACAAGAATACTGTATAACAAGAAGATACCGCTGGTAAGGGTACAGACATTACTTAAGGCGGAACTAAACACAAAATAAAAAACACACGCCTTTAATGCTGCAGATCTGTCTATTCGTTGAGAGATTTCTTCATTTGCATCCCGCGTCGGCCCAGTATCTGTCTTTGGTCCGGCACCGACATCTTCCTCTCTCCTTCCTGTGTCACATGATCTGGCACTGTGCAGGCAAGGGATCATGTGATATAGATGGGGAAAAAAGACTGTCAATCTCACTGCGCATGCGTGGAAAGAAGCTGACAAGAGCCTCCTGGGATGTGTGACGTAAGTATCCCGGGAGGCTTTGTGCTCCCATTCTGTCTTGATCAGTGGCGGCAATCAGGACAGAAAAAGAAGGTGCTGTACACTTTTTTTTTATTTATTTTTTTTAAAAGGGTGTTGCACTTAAAAAAAAATAAAGGGTTGTCTACCATTTTATGTAAAGTAAAAACTTTGAGTTTAGTTGCGCTGTAAAGCATAACTTAGAATGAAAAAAAAAAACTCACTTTTACTTCTGCAGATCCCTGAATCCCTCTGAAGCTTTCCCTGATTGGGTCCTGCGCCGTCCTCAAATTCTTCTCCATCCCGGTATGGAGTGCCAGACGCTGCCATCTTCTTCCTTTTTCTGGCTAAATTCTAAATTCTGGCGTGCTGATTTCACTGCACATGCATGAGATCGGCATTTTTTTCCCCACTGCAGGAAAAAGCTCTTTCTATGCATGCCTGAGAAGAAGCATGCGCAGAAGGAACAGCCAGACGTCTCTACCTGTCTACCCTTTTATGTTTTATAATGGCAACCACCCAAAAGATTCCCAAGACTTCAGACCTTAAAGGTGTATTTAGCTACAGAAGGTCCAGGACTATGTCATGGGGCAAGTTGAACTCGTATATACGCAGCCAATAGGGGGCGCTTACACCATTGGTGGAGGTAAAATAAAAGGCTTACTTACATATCACCAGTCCTGTCAGGATATATTTCATGGAGGCAGCAATAAATAAAGGAACATCACAATGCATACCTTATCACTCCTAGGGCTGACATACCCCCAGCCTACATGCTACAATATAGATTTCACCATATATTACAACCATATAATACACATGTGAGCACTAATAGCACACAGGCCGTTTAATAATCACCATTACCTGGTACTTTCTGAATTGCTCTCGAATATAATTGCAGGCAGCGGTGTTTTTATAGCGCTCAGGGCCATGCAGATGGCGTAGTTCCTGCAGAAGCCTGCGATATACGTGCAGAGGACTTCCAAGAGCAGCCATGTTTGACCTCTATACAGCTAGCAAGCAAAACACAGGCCAGGCATGAGTAATCGATAATTGAATGTCCAGATCATATCACAATGCAACGTGAGCGCCATCTATTGGACATATTCGGTAATTCTATTACTGCTCCAGTTTTTTTTTTTCAAGAATTAGATTTTTTTACGTGTGAGCTTTACTAAGCAGTCCCATCTGATGTCAATTCAAAGTTGTCCGATGGATATAGTACTAAACTTAACTTTCACCTCAATTTTTTTGTAAGAGTAACTATGCTGCATGACTAAACAGCCGGCAGATTTTGTGTGAATTATTATTAGTAGTAATATTAAAAAACAGGATTTATATAGCACCAACATATTATGCAGCGCTGTACAATAAATAGGAAATAAACTCTAAGTGACCTATTCTAAAACATATGTCGGGGCAAAAAAAAAACAAATGAAAAAAAAAAAACATGTATACAGTGCAACATTACCTGCTTGTGGTGCTCAGGTGACTAATTGAAGGCATCACTTTTTTGTGTAGTGTTAGTGAAGTCGTGGTAAATGTACTTTTCTCTCTCCCACTCTCCTACACATTGGGAAACACACAGCTTCTCACATAAAACAATTACACTATCTTACCTTGTTGTTTTCAAGGTAAGAAAGGCGTCAAGCCTTATTGTTCATTCAATTGTTTTTTCAACATTTTTTTAATGTATTAACAATAATTTCTAGATGGTAAATAAAACTGTCACCGATTGGTCCATTTAAACCCAAATGTCCCCAAATAACACTGACCAGAGAGTTGGCTTTATTTTTGACGTGATAACTTACCAAGAACAATACTTTGCTGCTAGCTAGGACAGCTGGTACATCTCACACTCGGGTGCAAGTTCTGGTACCATTTACCACAAAATATTATTTCTTGTTGCAACATATTTTACAATTATAGGATCCTCAGTCTCAGATTGATGAATGATTGATCAGGAATGAGCACTGTTCACCCTTAACATTTGCCTGGAGTCAAGCTTAAATGTAGAGGCAAAATATATGCACTTGAGTTTTCTGTTGATAATGTTTTAGTTGAATGTCTAATTATATATTTTTGTATAATTGCACTATTATTTGCAGATTGAACTTTTTGTATGGTAATTAATATTTTATCTTGTGTGTATTACTGTTCACCAATATGTGCCAAATTGTATGTTATGGTAAATGCACTGTTAATTGTCATGAAGTTTTTATATGACAATGTTTATTCTACTCCATGTGTATTACTGTTTACCACTGTTAAACCTCAATAAAAATATTTTGAATAAAAAGGAGAGGGAATATGATTGTATACAGTAGAAATAGGGCACTACGATTAAGATTCTTTTTAAGCCAATAAATGACATGTCTACATTTGTTATAGCAAAAAGTTGTAAGAAAATTTGTATGAAACAAATCTGATTAGGTGCATGGGCGAGGCTGTGTGTACTGAATCAGCTCCATGCCTCCCAAGAGTAATTTGAAAACAAATTCACCCTCCTCTTCTGCAGGACTGCTATTTCATCTGCTTGGTATCATTGTCTTGGCCTCTTGGACATAGCCCACCTTTAACAGAAGTGTGAAAGTTTCCACTACAAGCTTTAGGATATGGAGAACCAGGCACACTGCTCCAACCTATATAGCTCAGCCACCTAAATGTATTTGCCATCTACTATTACACCTTTTTTTAGAAGCCCTCTTCAGCTCTACTTATCGGCCATCTTGAACTGAAATGGGTCCACAGGTCCCTGACTTAAAGACAGACAGAGGGCCTCCAGAGGGAAATGACACTATACATCCAAACACTGCAACAATACCTTATACCGTACAGGTGGGGTTTCCATTCAAATTGCCCATTTACCTGGCAGGGACTCTGTGCCCAAAGCACTAACTACGTAACTAAGAAGATTACTGCAAGTTAGTTACTGGCCCCTTTATGATTTTCACCGGTGAGAACACATTCTATCACTGATATTGCCATTGACAGGAGTTAAACGTATGTGTAGTGAACAGAAACATATGAGGTAGGCTGGAAACATGTTTTATATCATGAAAAATAACTCTCTCTTACCTAACTGCCCTAATGACTTGCCCCAAATGACGAAGCGAGAAACGATCCTAGGCCTCAAAGGGACTACCTGGAAACTTTACAACCCCCCATCTTCAATTTGGTTTTAAAGGGTTAATAGCCATTAACTATAAAAATGTGTAAACACGTTAGTTCTCCACCTAAAAAAAACCTTTAATATCTTACTGCACAATGACTGCCCCAGTCATACCCTTACAGGATTGGCATGATTCCCAAGCTTAAAACCGATAATGTATCCTGATCTGATTTCTGTCCCATTTCTCTTATTATTCTGGATGTTAAGCTGCAAGCTGAAATAATTTCCCAGTGCTTGAATACAGGTAAACATTCCCTAATTGGTAGGGAACAAGCAGGCTATATACCAAACCAACAAGATGGGAATAACCTAAGACGGTTGTGGTAACTCGTCCATCTGTCTTGTCTTATGGAACAGCCATCCTTTTTATCTATATATATATATATATATATATATATATATATATATATAAAATTGTATGTGTGTATGTATGTATGTATGTTCCAACATCACTCGTGCACCACTCATCTTTGTACAGTGCTGTGCTATATGTCAGAGCTATATTTGGATGTATGTATGTATGTTTGTGATCACTAGGAAACGCATGGAGACATTTCCACCAAACTTGCCATACATATATAACTGAGACTCATGTGAGTGCACCAGTCATCTTTGTACAATGCTGTGCTGTGTCAGAGCTATATTTGGATGTGTGTTTGTGATCACTAGGAAAGGCATGGAGACATTTCAACCAAACTTGCTAGACATATGACACTGCTGATCTTTGTACAGTGCTGTGGTATATGTCAGATGCATATAAATGTATAATAATAGTGTGTGACTGTGGGGGGACATTAGAGAGTCAGCTCCTCTGTACAGATACTGATGGGTCCAGCTCAGTGTTTCATTGTATAGCATTATGGTATATGTCAGAGCTATATAAATCTATTTATATAAAATTGTATATATGTATGTATGTATGTATGTATGTATGTTCCACCATCACTCGAAAATGCATGGGGGCATTTAAACCAAACTTGCTATACATATGACAGAGACTCATGTGAGTGCACCAGTCATCTTTATACAGCGTTATGCTCTATGTCAGAGCTATATTTGTATGTATGTGTGTGTGTATGTGATCATTAAGAAACGCATGAAGACATTTCAACCAAACATGCTAGACATATGACTGAGACTCATGTGAGTGCACCGCTGATCTTTGTACAGCGCTATGCTATATGTCGGAGGTATATTTGCATGTATGTATGTATGTATGTATGTATTGCTCAGTGACAGCGTGCCTTTTGCTTATAATTTTACATACTTTTCTTTGGAATCTTTTACAAATTTCTGGCCTGTAATAATGCCATAGAGAAAATATAAGGCAATTGGCCGAGTGCAATCAAAGGCAAAAACAATGAAACAACACAGTAGACAAGAAAATCATTATAGCTTTATTTGATTTATTTCTTGTATAATATAAGATTGCAAATAAATAAACAATCCGGTCAACGCCGAGTAATCAACTAGTTCTCTATAAATATTAGGAAACTATTTGACGTGTTTTGGTCTTATCCTACTTCATTTACAAAATTCTTGCACTGCCCTAGCTGGTCTCCATGTTACCAATTTAAATCGCAGACTCTAAACATTAAACTCATGGAGTCACCAGTTATGTCTCTGAAGGTAACTTCTTCTTTCAGCAGGAAAAAACTTGTCTCTCCTATGTGGGAATATACATAATGGCTTCCACAGATACCTTTATATACAAACTATGACCCTTTCTTAGCCTCACTAGGGAAAGCTTGGATTTATGTAAAAAGTATCTCCTAGATTGGCCAGATTGAGAAAATTTCACTTAGAAATTTTCACTTCTGCCCAAATTGTATATTACAATAATCCTCCTCAACCCTGTTCCAATGCATATACATTGCTCAAGGATAAAATACAGAGGTGCTCTTGCAGTACTCCATAAACCTTTTAATCAAGCAACCCATAGCGTGTTAAATTTGGCTTTTGTGAAAGCCATTAAGAAACTGCTAGGTAAATGTTAAATGGTTCCACAATGAAATTCAATTCAGAAGTGTCAAACCAGTGTTTTGGTGGCTGTGAGAAAGAACAAACATAACTGGTGGAACTATCCCAAAATTAATTTATCAAATAATTTACATGGTCCTGGGTAGAGGTTTAAAAACATTAAAACATCCTACAAAGCCTGCAAAACCTCAAGGGCTGAAAAAACAGTAAACCAGGCCTTCCTTTTATTTTTATAGCCACCAAAGTGATGTTGGCTAAGGCTTGTTAGTATACTATGAATCACTCAAATCAAAACAAAAATTGCCTGTTTTGTTTCTAACAAGTGAAAGGCTGCGATTCTCAGGTCTCTATACCCACCTGAAATAAAATAAAAAAAATTCAAAACCTATTTTTTTCTCATTTCTTTCTGGGCTATTTTGATGGCTGTTTATTGAGAATTTATTAGTTACATGCCCCACTCCACCTCAAAGTCTCCCCCTTTTTTGTCCTTCTCTTTTCCCCTTTTTTTATCTCACTACCATCCCTTTCTTTCCATCTTTTAGCCCTTCACTTTTAATTTTTTAAATACTATCTTGGTATGACAATTCTGCAAAACAATATCATTACACAGCACACTTTGTGTGCAATTTTGTTTGCAACATTTTTGTTTGGTTTGGCCCTTTGGTTTGCAATTTTGAGATCGATGTCTTCCTAACTCTCTTTGTATTGCCTTGTTATGGCCCTTATTTGTAAAACTTTGATAAAAAAAACTTACTGAAACAGAAATAAATTCTATTTGATGTTAAGCCATTTCCATTGTTTTTACTTTTATAAAAATCAGACACTGATTTTCCCTTTTGTGGCTCTGAGTAGCAATGCTTGTTTGGTATATCACTGTGATGTTTGCAGCTGGAGTAATAATTGTCTTTGCAATGCCTTCTATCTAGCAGAGCTAATGTTCACACAATTTAGACTGCATTCAGACTGTACAGCTGTTAAAATAATGATTTCAGTTACAATATATTAGGATTCATTACAACAGAGCAAGGAAATGCCTTGGACTTTCATATGTCAGATTATATAATTATTAACATAAACAAACATTAAAAAAAAGTTGCAATCAGCAAAAGAAAGTTTCTGCTTAAATTAAATGGATTAGCAATAGGAACTGTCTATGAAACTTCTATGACAGGGGTGTCCAAACTTTTTGCAAAGAGGGCCAGATTTGGTAAAGTAAAAATGTGTGGGGCCATGCCCACCAAGGTGACGTGAGGGATTCCCTGTGCAGAGTCCAGTGTCAGTGCGGTCTCGCACAGCACACACCCAGTATAATGACGTAGGGGATTTCTTGGCTGCGGACATGCAATTATGTATAGGGGCTCTGACTAGTTACATCTAGACATTGGAAGGCTCTCTTCAAAAGTTAAAAACAGTCTATATATATATATATATATATATATATATATATATACACATAAATATAATTATATTTTATACAAATTATGCATGCTACTGTACAGTTATATTGGAAGTTTTAGAATTTTTTTTAATTAATAAATGTAATAAATATTGAACATATTTCAGTGAGGTATGCCTAAGAATTATAGGCCTACAATGTAAAATAAATTTCCATGCAAAAAAATGTAACGCTTTTTGCATGGAAATACAGAAAGAATTAGAACACTAGGGGGGTAAATCTATTGCCCATGGGAAAATATTTTGCAGTATGTGGTTGTGAAATTGACGTTAAACATTCCCATTTCTGTTCTTTGTTCCTTGAGTACAATATTCCTTCCTAGTCCAAGTCATGGACACCAGCCCTTAACACTGTAAAATTACAATTCAAATTAAATCATGCTATGGTCACTGCTACCCAGATATTCTTTTATTTGAACATTAGTAATAGGCGCCACATTGTTTGAAAATGCCACATCCAGAGGAGCAATATTTCCAGTTGGAGGCTTCTATAAACTGTACCACAAAATTGTCCTGTTGTATTTTTATACATTGTCACCTTTATGTGGTACCAGCAGTGCCATTACTCAAGTCAATATCTGGTTAGAGAAAATCACCCATTATTACACTTGTCCTAACCTGTGTAGTTGATTTGTGAAAGGAGCCGATTTTCTATCTCTTTAGCATTTGGGGACCTATTGTGAACTCCAATAATTATTTGTGCATTATGCAACTTGTATTATGTCTCAGCATCACCACACTCCATCAACAGATATTTTGACATTGGTTTCAACATGGACCAAGACAGTTGGTCATGTTCACCACATCCTTGGGTCTGGCACCAGGGAGACCGCAAACCATTTGGTTAAGCCGAAATGATTCTATTCCTCCCAATTATAGAATTCCATATTACTACCAATTGCGTAGGCCTTCCTGCATTACCTTCCCCACTCCTGCTAGATAGGCTGCTCCCCTGGATGTTAGGGGTAGCAAGTGACACCCAGGGCTGGGTTTGCCATCAGCTCATCTTCACACAAATTGGAAAGATTTGGGTGCTCAAAGGACTGGCCTTTCCTGTGAGCCCTTTCCACTCCCTCATACTACAGTAACCCAGCTCTGTCTGATCATCCTTACTTGCCTCTCCACCCTTCCCATCTATCTCATTATCTGCCAGCTCAGAGAGCAGAAGTCTTCCATTATGGTTACCCAGTGTTTTCAGTGTTGCAATGCACTTTTCTAGATATCTAATGTGAGTTTTCAGAAAGGCAATCACATAAGTCACACCCATTATTCATTCTAGAGCTGCTCCATTTGTTCATACATATGGCACACTATGCAATGAGAAAAGGTTTCAACCTTGCTAGCACTCATAATTCCAGTTACAATATGTACATTATTTACAGGGAGTTAAAAGAGCAACTTACCAGTTAGACTTTTTTCTAATTCTTCCAACTTAGTTTTACAGCATTTTGTTCACAAGCCAAATGTGAGCAAGCTAAAACTTTTCCCAGAACGTTTATCACACTTGTAAACACTTAATCACTCCCCTTAATTAGCATACTAAAAGAAAGGAAAAGTGTTATTTAAAAAAATGACAAAAAAAGTAAAGTAGTGATTAAACGTAAATGGAAAAGTAACACAAACAATGAGGTACTACTTTTACTGGGACTACTATACAAAGTAAACGTTTTATTCGACAAGTCATTTTGAGCAGTGAGGAATAGTGTAGGAGTATCTTGACCATATGACAAATGGACAACAATATACTATTACCTCTTTTCATGGTACTCTGACATTAATCAAGCATTGCAAGGGTAATACTATAGAAAGACCTCTTCAACACAAATGATTGTTTCATACCCGGCAGATCTTTACTATTACTTCATGATACTTTGGGCATTTCAGGGGCAATACTCTTGTTTATACTCTAGATCAGGGGGTGGGCAAACTTTTTGACTCAGGGGCCACTATCTGAAAAATTGCTGGGCCGATGGAGTGGGTGGGGTTATGCCATCATGACACCACTAAACAGGATGTCATGATGGCATAACCCTGCCCACTCTCCCAGCACAGATCTGAGCTTGCGATGGGAGAGTGGACAGGCTGCGTCACTTGCACACAACCCGCCCACTCTTCCATCACAGGCTCAGATCTGGGGTACATGTTCCACGGCTCTGGCCATTGCTGCTCCCAGCTCGAAGTAGCACCGGCCAGGAACGGAGAAACGTCCCTATTGGGCCATAGTTAGCCCATGCCTGCTCTAAATAGACCTGTCCCATAAAAAAGGATTGCCCTTTCATACTTGGCAGATCTCCCTCTGCCCATATTGTCTAGAACAAATGTTACAAGTTTCTTGTTTGTGTAAGAAACATTTTGCCATTTCCCAACAGGGAATACCTTAGCATAAATACCGCATGCCTTTTAAGGGGTTTGTTTTGTCAACTTTTTACCCATTTTATTAGTTGCCAAGAGAAATTCTCAGCTTAGGCCAGACTCCATCTTTCTGTGGAAAAGTAGGATAAAATTGTACTCCCCCCCCCCCCCCAAAGTTTATCTATCCTGCAATTCAATTTCCTGTTTATTAAAGAGGTTTTGCTCTCTGCTCCTCAGTTTTTCTAGAATAGGTAGACTTAAAATCTCACTTTAGAGGCTTGGCTCCGCCTAGTTGAAATCAATTGCTTGATTTCTCTACACAAGCGCCTATTTTTTTTTTTTGCGCAAAGCTTCACTCTGCTCCACCATTTTTGACGTTATGAAACTGCTCTTCCATTTTGTAATTTTTAACCATCTATGGGGAAACAGACCCTTTAGAAGATGCTGGGTTCTTGGTCACCTAATACAAGATGGCACCTTTCTAACAATTTGTTCTGCTTTAGGGTCATTTTCACCTATACTTCAACCCCATCACACCTTTACTTTGCAATGTGCAACTGCAACTAGTTATTGTGTGTCATCTATTCCTACTTTTTGTGTAAATCCCTACTTCTGATGATGCGGATTAGGAAATAGGTCTATAGGATCCCCATAAAGTGCCATATTAGTGACAGGGTCATGCAAACTTCGTCAACACTGCTTATTTAAACACACAATTTGCTGATGGATTGCCTTTGTTAATGCTTCCTTATTAGGCGTTAGTTTATGTTTTCTGGGGGTATTTAAAAAGACGCAGGATGTCAGATTGGAGTAACCTCCATTTGGCTCAAGGTGCAACCCCTTTCTCTCATCCATTTCCTTACAAAAAAACCAGACAAACACACAAGTGAAGTTTTCTCAGAAACAGGTTTATTTCAAAGTCCACCATGATGTTTGAACATGGGTAACACCAGAATGTGTTAGTTTTAAGACCATTCAGTAGTTGTTCCCACCCACTCTGATGCCTGAGCTGTTGGCGCAGCAGACCAGTCATCTGTGCTGGCTGGTTGGGAGCTCCAATCTTCTGCTACAAAAAATAAATAAAGGAGGTTAACATGATGATTACAGTGTTGCCCACACAACTTTGTCTACAGATTAGCATTTATACAAATGTCTAGTATTAAATACCAACATAACACCACATGACACCATCTACTATTTGGCAGAACAGACAAGGTCATAAAATTGCTACATATTTGCAGGGTAACAAACTGATTTTAGTCACAACTAGAAAAAAGTTGCACTTGACCTAGCAGGATATGAGCAAAATAATGTTCTGCTGCTACAAACAGCAGGGACAACAACCTCAGCTTTAAACAAAATTAGGCTGGTATGGAAAGCTAAAGAGCATGGTTTAGAGAGACATAATTTGGGCATTCAATTATATGAGACAATGCTCAAGTCTTTTTATTAAAACATTGGCACTTCATTTTTATCTGCTGCATGTAGTTGCAAGCTGTAGGTCAGTAGTAAACAGGTCCTGTTAGCAACTGTTTCCTGTTGCTGGCTACTAGTAAACCTAACTTACTACCTAGCTCCTTGCTAAACTGCTTGAGTCAACACTGTAGGAGCAAAGGGGAAAATGGGGGTAAAGCTTTTGACCACCTAGAAATAAGCAATGAACCCTTGCAGTGTAGGGTTATCCCCACTTGAAGAGATGTTTTCCACGAATTTATCCTTAAGAAAAAGCAAAGCATACAAAAAAATATATTACCTGCAGCTTTGGGAGCTGCTGGGAGATCTGTACGTTCTGCAGCAGCAGCCGCAGCGGCAGCAAACTGCTGAATGGGCACAGATGGGACCTGTACGCCTTCTGACCAGTCAGGAACTTCAGGCTGAGGAAACTCTGGAACATTTGCAGACCATTCACCCTGATATTCCTCCTTTGTGGTTGCCTTCTCTGCGGCAGCCTGTTCTTCCTTCTCAATCTGAGAGAAATTTAAAGAACATATTTAAAATTCTCAATTTAGAAATAGATTAAGCTGCTAAGAACCTAAAGCCCTACAGCAAAATGCAGGTTATATTTGTGAAGGTTTTAATAAGGAAAGTTGGCTGGCCCAACACCTATAAACACTGGCTAAAGACATACAGATTGCTACTTTCCACATTAATTTTTCTATTCCTTCCAAAGTAACTTTTTTTTTTTACATACCTCTTCAGGATCACGGTAGAAGTACAGATCAGGCATGACTTCCCAAGGATGTTCACGGGAAATAGTTCCTCTCATGCGCAAAACTTCACGGGCCAGCATCCACCACATAAGACCAACAGAATGAGCACCCTAAAACAGATTAAATCACCACAATAAATAGTTGAATGTTAGGTATATTACAGGTGAAGACTTAGAAGATATATTTAACATTATTACCTAGGTATACCAATTCACAAAAACTACAGAACAGCAAAATATAAAGTTGATTTCAAACATTTGAGTCCTGCTAGGTCCACTAAAAAAGCATTGGAAATTTTGAGAAATACACAGATTTACAGTTTGTGTAGTAAGAAAGTTAAGAGCCCAGATAGTGAAAGGTCCAAAAATCCCTGTATATGAGTTTTACAAAGAACCATTCTAAAACAAGTTAGATCCTTTGAGCAGTAAGGTTTTCTATGGAGATTTTAGCGGTTTTCTATTTGAATGTCAATTGACAATGACAATTTGATTGAACAGTCTAAACAAGGATGAAGTAAAGATGTCACTGCAAAAACTTGTGTATGTGTAATTTTAGCTTGAGTTTCCTTATGAAATGCAGATATCTGTTAAACATGAAAAGGGAGTTACCTCACACTGCATGACAAAAAGAGCCAGCTTGGAAAAAAATTTCCATGACAATTTTACATCTTTTATTCACATAAACATCGCATTTATTGAATGTGGCAAAAGAATACTTCAAATGCCAGCAAAGCACAAGTGCTACTACTGGTGTGAAACATGCCATATCAATGTAGCACACTTCCTACACTCAGAAGTTCATGGGCCAGAAAAGACCTCATCTCCAAGCTCTAACAGTGTGCAGAGACAGAAGAAAATCACTTTGAAGAACACTTCTCACCTTGTTGTTGCAGGGAATAGCAATATCCACATAACGCAAGGGTGAATCTGTATTGCAAAGGGCAATAGTAGGAATATTGACATAGGAAGCCTCAGTAAGTGGTTGATGATCAGCACGTGGGTCTGTCACAACTAACAAACGTGGTTCACGGAAAGCAGCTTGAATCTGATTGGTGAAAGTACCAGGTGTGAAGCGACCAGCAATTGGGGTGGCCCCACAGGCAGAAGCAAACTTCAGTACAGCCCTCTAAAAGAAATAAAAGATTGTATGCAGTAAAACTACTTTATGCTTTGAGAACCTAAACCACAAAAAATATAAAATGCTGCCCAAAGATTCCATTTTTAAACAGGCATTTTATGGGAGCATAGACAATTATGCTTATAAAATAAATGAAAGCATTTAAAGCACAAGGTATCTGATCAACTTTGGTATTGACCTTCTGTAAGGGATATACAGTAAAATTAGGGGCCAGTCACACGTGCTTGTAAGCTCATGTGCTAGGAACATGGTGGCAGGAATAGAATGGACAGGGATGAGTTCAGTTCTTGGGTCTCATTCATAGAGCATTTGGAGACATCTAGCACATACAGAAAGGTCAGAAATGGCAGCCTTTATCTCTAAAGCTAAATATTAAAAAATACAATTGAGAGGCAATTAAAGTTTAATTTGAACGTTGAATTTCTCTTGGCAAGCAAGACATTTTGGTAGCAAAAATATGGCGTATTTATTAACCAAATATTAGGCATCCATGCAAGTCTGGACAGGATTTGCAAAATGATTTATCAGGTAAAAGGTCTGGAAGAGCTTGGTTGCCATGGACAAGTAATGCATGAACTTAACCGGTTTATTTTAAGAAAATTATGCCATAAACTAATTTACATTGCACAGCAGGGGATTTTAGAGTACCTGGCCAGTATTTCTGGAGGAAATCACACAAACATCAGCTGGGTTCTCAATGGCTACAATGGCACGTGCAGCAAGCAGAAGCTTCTCCCATGTCCGTTTCAGATTTATAATGTAAATACCTTAAGGGGAAAAATGTGTTTAGACTTATTTCAAAGTTTTCGTATCCACCCCTTTTTCCTCCCTGACCTTCTATAATGAAATCACTGAGAAAAGAATCAAATGTAATAAAGTGGATACAGGGAGTTAGTGTTTAATCACTGATTTGTAAGGGACTGTCACTGCTGATCATGATTGAGGTCAGTGACAGATCAAGAAATAGGTCATAGGTCTGACTGTCCTGCAACATGTCTTCAGTCTCACATTCCTATAAATTTTTTCCCAATATCTGATATTCCACGGCATGTCCCCAGTATGACCATCCCTGATCACACAGATCTGGCCTTGTTGCATGCTTGAATTTCTTCAAAGCTTTCTGTAACATTTCACTTAAAGCTCTATTGGGCAGAATTCTCTTCCGTGTCATTCTTTGTACTTTTTAATTATGCAGGTTTGTCACTTGCAACTCTTAGCTACATTCAATATTCAGTATTATGCAGCTCTGTACATTTAACTATCATTAACATAAATGTGGCTGTTCAGTGATGTCAGAGATCCTTTAAAAAGAGTTGGCAACACTTATTTTCATGCAGGGGAAAAAAAGAAAGAAAACTAGCTTTTAATTACAAACAATGCTGCCCCTTTTCTGACCTTGCCTTTAGAGATCCTAGCACCCTAATCGGTAACACATTTATTGTCTTCAATATACAAGTAACTGGAATGGCCCAATGATGAAAAAGTTAAACTTTCAAGCAAGCTTTCAATGGCCTACTTAAAAAATCTATGTACTCCAATCTCAGCTCTGACATGGAAAAGCAAAGCCTCTACCAAGACCTTGTAGAATATGAATACATGCAGAACTGATGACAGGCCTTTATCTGCTGGCCCTTCTAGTGAGACTTCACAGCTAAAGGTACTTTATAAACTTCCTGCATATTTAGTGTGACATAGATCACTATCAAACCCCGATCATGGAGCGGAAAGCTCTGACGGTGTTAGCGAAAATCTTGTCATGTTACTTTAGCACGCTTCCGACACTCTAGAGGTCATTGGCTGAAAACTCAACCTAATCTCAGAGCTTTAACAGCGTGCTGTACAAAAGTAAAAGCTGCTGGACAGCGCTTCATATTACAACTTACCATCACTTTTCCGTTTGTAGATATACTGCTCCATTTGAAAGTCGAGGTTAGTGCCACCCAAGTGGGTTCCTGCTGCCAGGAACTTGAGGACATCTTCCTCCTTCATTTGCAGGACATCTAGACCTCCGGACATTGTTAGCAACCCCTGAAGCTACGATGGGGAAACTGCAAAAACAGATAGAACCAGTCAGGAAACACAGCTGTCATTGTTAAAAAGTTTAGGAAAACAGTATGGCAGACTATATAAATTATTAAGTATGGGGTTGCTAGGAAAATGTTATCCAGGTTCCCCTAAAATAATCCCTAGCATGATTTTTCTGTATTTTTAAGGATGTTCTAATTATAAGCCCTACCCTAAAAATAAGCTACAATATATAAATATATGGACAAGAGGTGCTCATTTAAGGAAAGCACTATTACTAGACATGAGAAATTGGGAGGAATGGTTCTAAAGGAAATGGAGTCACAGAAAATTGAAGTTATGATAATGTTCCAGAAGATGACATGACTATTTAAATGAATGCAGATTGGTTTTCATGAACAAATAAGACAGCCCCTGAAAAGAAGGCCTAGTGCATTTTATGTAACAAGAACAAAGACACTTATTTTTGGGGAACAGGGTACACTCAGTGGGTAGCACTCTGGCCTTTGCAGCACTAGGTTCAAGGTTTGAATCTCAGCCAGGAAACTATCTGCATGGAGTTTGCATGGGTTTCCTATGGGCACTCCGCTTGCTTCCCACATTCCAAAAACATGCAGTGAGGGTAATAGGCTTCCCCCTAACATTGACCTTAGACTACAATAATGACATGACCATGGTAGGGACATTAGATTGTGAGCTCTGAGGGACTGAGTGTCACATGACTATGGACTTTGTGCAGCATTGCATAATATGTTGGCAGTATATAAACACCAATAAAAATAATAATAAAGGAGCTACAAAGCAGCACTGTCATCAATACCAAGCAAAAAAAGCACACAGAATGCCTCCCATACAATTATGGCATCACAGTGCAGCACTGGAACCAGCACCTATGAGAAATAAGAAACTAAAGCTTCCATGGATATTAGACCCTCATCACCACTCATCTAAAGGGGCATGGAGGTCACCATATGTCTAATCATACCTGGGTAGTTTTCCTGCAATCTTCATGTAACTAGCTGGGTGTTACTATAATATAGCCATAGCTGGATGATGGCAGAGGGTAATCTGAGTAATCCTGACATTAGCACGAGGTGTGCACAGCATTAATAAAAGGCGGATATCCCCAGCCATGCCGCCTTATCACTCCCACCCGCCCAGCATCGGCCTGCACGTGGGCCGGACATGAAGCACAATAACTGCCGATTACCCCCAGCCTAATGAGGCCTAATAAGCCTCGGACTGGGGTACAACCCATAACTAGAGAACACAACGAGAAGCCATAATTCCGGTTTCTGCTAGTTCGCCATTTTCTGAGGGCGGAATGTAGGCCTGGGGCCTATAAACATGACATAGCGCTCGTAAACACTGCAAACTAAGTGACGGCCCACCCCGCGGGTAAACGGGCCTTTGTCAGCAAACAATGAAAGAAGCTTCAATAAGGTGCAAATACAGCAAAAGGCAACACTCACAAGAGACAAAGCCGTGTGGAGAGTCTCCTGCTGGAGATGAAGCAAAAGAGACCGTCAAGGGGCAGTGTTCGGTTTATGTAGTTCCACAACAGCCAGTCTTACGTCACTTTGATTGAGGGTGAATCGTGCTTATCCAATGAAGAGGCTTCTTTTACGCAGCCATCTTGGTACACCCATCATACGTCTCGCAGAGGCTCCTGGGAAGGGGGTTGTATCTGGGCTGTGGAGGAGTCTCCATTCATGCTCGGAGCACATTTCTGCTAACCTCCAGGAGGCGTTTCTAGGCTCAATTATAAGTCAAGTCGAACTAAAAGTTATCTGAAAAAAGAACAATAAGGTATATTTGGATAAACCTAAACTCTTCACTTTTTCACTTTATATAAAAGGGTGGACAAAACTCCTATTTAAAATAAAAATTCTGTTTGTGTTTTTTTAAGTACACCACCCCCTTAATTCTCGATCGCCTAGGCTATCAAGAATAAATGGGAGCGCAGAGCCTCCCGGGATACATACGGCACGTAGGGTCTTGGCTGCTCCCTCTACATATGCCTGAGCATCTCAGGCATGTGCAAAAGGAGCCCTTTCATCTATAGGGGAAACCATGCTGTGCGGGACCAAAGACGGATACAAGGATGACGCAGGACCCAATGAAAGAAACCTCCCGACGGACAGACTGATCTGCAGGATTGAAGGTAAGTGTGATTTTATTGTTTTGGGTTAGTTCTGGGTTTACTTATGCTTCAATAGATGTGCTATCTGGACTTTCCATGTGCTTGTGTCAAGCAGTCACATGAGCACTCAGAATGGACAAGGATTGTAGATAAATGGCAGCAAATCCTGGTCACACACTGAAATACCTATCATCCCTTGCAGAATGTCACACCAATGGGGTCACTAGTTGTAACCCTTTTTGTGGGTAAGATCAGTATTCTCCACCCTAATGCTCATATTAAAGTGGCACTAAAGTATTTAAAAATGTGGCATAAAGCAGAGCTTTATTGTAGAAAGGGACAGACAATGTTCCTTCTTCAACACCTGCCTGATCCTTGTCCCAGCAGAATGATTTCACGGAATGAACAAGGCCTTTTTTGCAATTAGACTTTTTTGGCATACATTTGGTTAATCAGAAACTTAGCCTGGTTTCCACCTAAGATCTGGGGATTGCCTAAATTGGGAAGAACAAGCCTCGGATTCATCAAGGCAGAAATTGTCTTGATTGGAAAGCCAGTTTCTATTTTCTATATTACCATTTCACAGGTGTTCCAAAGGGTAGCAACCAAAGTATTCTCTAAGAAATTTTGAATTTTAGGTCAAACTTCAGGGTCCCTGAGCAGTTATTCACAAGGTAACCAGTGACTATCCTGTAGCCTCGAGACAAAACTATTTAGAGTATGGGGTGTAGCATAATGGTCCAAAGAAATAAATGTCACAGGTCAGTACCTGAGGCAATAAGGAAACCAGGCAAGGGGGTCCATTTATCTAGGGATGGGTAGAAGTGGTATTATTGTTATTCTATGAGAAAGAAACCCTTAAGATGTTTATGTACCAGTTCTAGTAGGTAAAAAAAAAAAAAAAATGTAAAAATGTTAATTGTTGGAGGCATAATACAGGACCTAGGAGGCACTTCTAGTTATAGGTGGTGGGAGAAACAAGTGTCTTAGAAAGAGACTGTCAGCATAGGTGGACATAGTTCAAATTTAGGAATTAGGGGAAGTAGGGAGGAAACAGAGGAAACAGATAGGCTTTTGAAGTGGCACAATTATTTAAAATATGTTGCTTTATTCTAATCAAACATAGTAATAACATTTCATTTAGAAAAACCTTCATAAAAATGCAAAGGGTACAACTTTTAAAATATATTGCTGCAACTATACAAGTACAAAAAAAGTTCAGTATATTCAATATACTGAAATATGTATTATATATATATATATATATAAAATATATATATTCAATACCACCAACAATATTGCAGGTCGCAGCCTGCGATGGGAGAGTGGACAGGTTCTGGCATCATCACGTCACTCTGGGGGAAGATTCTACCCCTTTGAGTGACACATGGCTCCCTGCGCATGCACAGAATTTAAAATGATGAATTTAGTGGTCCGTAAGATCCAAAAGGTTGGCAACCACTGATCTAGGCAACAAATAGATTAGCAGTGACTACAAACTGTGGGTAAGGCTATGTACACGTCAGATGATGAGAATGTGATGTGTACAGAGGTTGTCCAATGTCATTTATGAATCTGTCCTGGCGATGAACAACTACAATGGAACAGAACGGCAATGTACAGAACTTATTCATTGGTCTTTCAGTCATTTATCACTGGAAACTATAGTGCACAAATGCTTCCAAGAACAATAATCAAGCGTGTATAGGTAACCTGGTGGAAATATAATAGAAGGATGGAATGTGGAGAAATATGAATAAGGAAGAGTAACAGCCTGAAGGTAGGCAACTAGGACAATATTATAAGAAGAATGTAATGTAGGGTAACCCCTGAGAATATGTAATCTGGCACTGCAGAACTAGTTTTAAACAATGCTAATTGCCTGGATGAAAAAGCTGATCTTTTGGTTTTAGTAATTTCCATCCCACACCTGAAAAAAGCATGCAGCTGTGTGGCAAATAACTGCACATTTGGGACATTTGGGTAGCATACTCATTCTGGGTCAGTGGTATTAAAGTCACAGGATCAGAACACTACCAGGAAATATATATTTTTAGAATTAGGTTAGTAATGGCAGTTTACATAATCAGTGATAAGTTGCTCATGCATGCTTCCACATTCTGAAGCCTGTAATGAAGATTTAGTACCTCAGGTTTAAATGATACTTTCTCTGTGTCCTTCCAGGGAACACTTATGTATTCACTTCAACTGCTTGTTTAGGGAATTATCTAATCAGCTATGGTAAAAAAAAAAAAATCAGTGAATTAAGGCATGCACACACTGTCAAGGCAACCTGCTAAAGTTCAAAGAAAGCATTGAAATGACCAAAAAGAGGTGATTTAGGTAGCAACAAATCGTACCTTAAAGAAGATGGGCTACATTAGCAGGAAAAAGAAATCAGATGCCTTTCCTGTCACCCACGGACAGGCAGATGAGGCTACAATCTGCAAGAGGGTCAACAAAATTGTACAAGAGAGAACTGGAAAAAAATTTTGCTGTGAAATTTTGATTTGAGTGCTAGATCTTAGCATCATCAACATGAAAGCATGAACCCATGCTTGCAGTGGTGCAAATGGTGTGGGGGATAGTTTGTCAGCATACTTTTGTGCATTAGAATTGTTGCTGAACATGTCCATGCTTTTATGACTGGTGTACACATCTTTTGACAGCTAATTGTAGCAAAATAACGCGTTGTTACAAGGACAAAATCTTCCCTTTTTTTGAATATGACAATAAGATCACTGTACATAAATGGCCTCCATAGTCACCAGATCTCAAACCAGTAAAGCACCTTTGGGATGTGGTGGAACATTTGCATCATAGAGGTGCAGTCAGTAAATCTGCAGCAACTGAGTGATGCTGTTGTGTTAATAGGGACCAAAATCCTTTAGGAATGTTTTCAACACCTTTTAAAATCTATGCCATGAATTACGGCAACTCTGAAATCATAACGGGGTGCAACCCAGTAAAAGCAAGATGTATTGCCCAATAACGTGGCATGTTAATGTATATGTAAAAAGATTTTTTTTCTACATTTACCAAGTAATGACCAGTTTATGACTCAATTTTAGGTCAAATCAATTTTTGGCTATTTGTAAGGGTGGTGCTATTCCTACTGGCCAGAAATGTAGGAGGCATTCTTCCTACTGACCACCACACTAATGTGTGGATATAATAATTATAGCAGGGGTTCCCTGGAAACGTAAAAGTTATTTTTTTTAAGTTAAAGAGGTTGAGAAAAGTCTATTTAAACCCAATATATTGTAGCTTACAACTCTGCACTGGCTACAATTTTATTTTTATGCTCCCATTTTTACTTTGTAATTTTTTTTTGTAATACTGCCAGTATTACACTTCTTCATTCATAGAGGTGAACTGTTGTGCACAGAATTATATTTCACGACAGGAAGTTACAATCTCACTGGATTTTTGGCAAATCAATTTATAGAACAGATAACAATATACTTTTAATATACATATATTAAACAGATCAAAAGGAAACATAAAAAGTTCATTGGGTTTACCTAAACTGTAAATGATGGGCAAGTATTTCACAAGCAATATTCTTTATAATGTAATAAATGGCTAGACAGGTCTAAAACCAAATATCCTATGTTTAAAACATAGTAAAAAAATATTTCACAATGCAAAATGCTTACAATTTGTTCATTGGCCTGTAATGCTAAAAATTACGTTTATAAAAATAAAAACATTATACTCATATTTCTATGCCATCAAAGCACAGTGGCTGTTTTTAATAAATGTATTTACAATAAATATTCAAATCTTATATTACATATAGTTTTTCAATAACAATAAAACGTTATAAAGTGAATATTCTTTCCCTACCTAAAATTTGCAGTAGTCAGCACAAAAGAATAAATGCCTAAAAGGTTGATTTCACACAAAATTAATATTTCAGTTCTGCAAAGATCCTGGCGGGTTAAATCATTGCCTGGCTTTTTAAAACATGGGAATTCCAACAGAGACATTGATTTCCCAGTTTTTATTACTGCCATAACCAATCCAGGGGCAGATTGTGGGAGCACTCTTCTCAGATATAATATACATGGATTTCACATAATGTAGAAGAAACAGGTTCAAAAGTATCCCCAGTGTAAGACAGGGATGATCATCCAAGACAAAGTCTTGTCCCAGAAAATCTGAGTAATGAAATCTCTGAGAGACTTAACTCATCTCACCAGCGTCCACCCAGAAATGAAATCCCAGTATCATGTAATTCTTCATAACAAAGATTCACTTCTAAGCAATTCCAATGTATTATTTTGTAAACAGTATTAACAGCAACCTGTTAAATTGTTCACTTCACTTATGCAGAAAGTCTTGTGCTGCAGTTTAGAATACTGCTCCTTGGTTGCCAGCCTTAGACCTAAGCAGGTTCTGTTTAATGACAATTTTGCTCAAGACTTCAGTCCCATTCTTTCCATCATTTCTTCGTATACTGTCCATGCCATCGCTGCCATGAGAGTTCGGCGTAAAGCTCGAGGTACACCACCATTAAAAAATCCAGTCAAACCATAATTCTAAAATAAACAGCAAACAAACATTATTAAATAAAAATTTATGCTAAATCACTTTTTTATTCCCTAAGCATCTTTTTAACTTGAAACCATTAAAAGGCTTAATGCTCACCATAGATAGAATCTAACCATATAGTAGTAAATTAAACAAGTAAAAGTAGTGCTGTCCATTATACTTTTTTATTAACATTAACAGTTACTTATGCACAAGATGTTAGCGTATGCTCTTCATTTCAGTCCAAGTACTACTGATCTGTAACTAACTATAAATCAAAATGCATCTTTGGAACAGGAAAGAAAGGCAGTTAACATATTCTCTCAGTTAAGGTTCAATTTAAGTGTAAGAATGTGAATTTTGCAAGTGCATTTACAAGTACACCAGTGCATGTTTGATTTTACTCTTTCCGTTATAATAAAATTACTGACCAACTACTCAATTAAACCGAATGGCACATTATTCATAAGGACCTACACAAGGGATGCAGCAGAAAGGAAGCCTACTAGCAACATACCTTGTAGATAGAGCGTGCGGCATGACCAGTCCAGCGGTACTTCTCAGGTGAAAGCTGCATATGAGTTTTAATGACATCAGCTGGCTGGGTGCTTATGGATGCAAGAATGCCAGCCACAATGCCACAACTGAAATTTACCAGAGGAGTGAATGTTTGGTCAATATTACCTGCAGAAAAATACATGCAATATAGTTTTATACAGAAATCAAAACATATTTATATATATTACGTTTTAATATATTATGTTTAAAAAATGTTTTTTTTATTATATATACTAGTAAAGTGCTATCATGCTACAGACCTTCAATATATATATATATATATATATATATATATATATATAAATATAATATTATAAACATAGAAAATTCTAAAAAATAGAATAATTTTGTTTTTAACTGGAAAAATGTGGGTTTGCGGTATTACTGTAACCATAGCAAAAACAGAATATATTTAAACTCACTGTAAAATCCTTTAAGCTAGCAATAGGTTTATCAGATGATACACTTGTTTTTAACATGTATATTGCTGCACTATACAACATGTGTATTTGTGGAAAACAACCATAGCAGTAGGCCAATGTAAACAAGAATCCCCAATGAATTATGAAGAAAAGAATTTTACAATGAGTAAATAATCCTATTTGCTCCAGAGATCTTTGGAGGACACATTGCCTTCTAATAATGAGCTGACAAAAGTAGCCCCAGATGAGGGAACGGCAAAGACACCCAACCTACCTTCATACCACAACCCTTAGGAAGACTTCAAATGAAAAGCTAGCAATTGCACACGCAGCCAGATCCACGCGATTGACATTCAAGAAAATGTCAAAAAAGACATTCAGAAAAAAGCCCAAGAATTATCCACCACTGTAGCAGAAAGAGCAGTGGCAAAGAAAGGGGATATCCTCATCAACAGATACCCCACAAACAAAAGCTATATTTTTTAGAAGGCCTAGTCACCCAATCAACAAAAGAAACCAACAGATGACTAAAGATAGTTTTTATTGCACAGTACTTTGATTGCTGGAGAAGAAAAGGGTGGGGTAAGGAGTCAAGTTACTCAAAAAATAATATCAGCGGTGGCCCTAAATAAGGAGGTTTTGTACTTTATGTTTCCAACAGCCTCTCTTAACCTCCCAACCGTTAAGCCCGAACTTTTCTGTGCTAAAAAAAATTGCAATTATCGTTAACCCCGAACTTTTCTCACCAGGTGGTTAAATGTAAACAAATGTTATATTGCAATCCGATTGTCATACATTGTATGACAATCGGATTACAACTGAAAGCAAATACTTACCCAGTGTCCGCAGCTCCTCCAGCAGAAATAAAAGATTTGCTATTGCTGCTGGCATCTGCAGTGAGATGTCAAGCACAATGCAGAAATCCTGCATTGTGCTGTGCATCTCTCCAGAGATGCCAGCAGCTTCCAGCGTCCATCCTCTCTGTCTCTTGTCTGTGTGAGCTGGGCAGGGAAATCCCCCCTTCACATCACTCCGGAGGATGAGTCATCTTCCAGTGATGTGATTGGTGATGTATGGGGGTGTGTCAGGGAGGGAAATTTAAAAGCAGATTACAATGTAATCTGCTTTTAAATGGTTTTTACAGTACAAAAACACCACACAACATGAAATAAAAATAAAAGTACATTTTTAATTTTATTTTTAGATTACATTGTTGTCTATTATTTCATTATTGTTTTAAATTATTATTTATATTTATGTATTATATTATAATTTATGATTATAATATAATAAATAAATATAATTATCATACCCGGGAGTTAATCCAAAGAATTACAAGCCCACAATATAAACAAAAATTTCTATGCAAAAAAAATAGCATAGGATTTTATTAAAAGTACATTTTTTTTTTTTACATGATTGTGTGTTTCAAACTTTTTTTTATATTCATGATATCTACTAGACCCTTGTTCGGACATATTTCTGTAAGTTACAGGTCTAAAATTAAAAAAAAAAAATTTCATGAAAAACAGTGTAACGCTTTTGGTACAGAAATCTAGACATCAGTGTAACGCCCAGGTGGTTAAAACATCACCACTTCGCTGCTCACTGCTCTCTACAGGTACTTTACTGTTTATAAAGGGTCAGATACCCATTTCCTTACCACTGATCATTCCCCTTACTGGCCTAATGGTCATTTTGTGACATACAAGCCAGGAGAAGAAACCACAGTAAGTAGTATGGAAGCGGGTTAGATGCAGTTGAAGGGATGCAATAGTGAAATGCCTGATTTTTAGAATACGCTTCATGAATGACTGGAGAGATCTTCCGTATTTCAGAAATCTTGAAATAAACTTGTTGCACACCCAGCTAAAATATGGCTTCATAGATTGGGTGGGGTTATAGCCACTAAGCTGATCCTGTTTAGCGTTTCAGTTAGCGTACAAACAAATAAAGCAGAGAGTAAAATTAACCAAAAAGCTGTAATTAAAAAACAAATAATCAGAAAACTTAAAGACAGGCTTTATGAACTTACTTTGGAAAGCATATTTTTTAGCTTGTGTGTAAAACATCAGATAGATGCCTGAAAAAGGAGCATCTCGGAGCAATGTTGCAGTGAGACCACTGAACAGACCACGAACACCTTCAGTTCTGTATATGTTCCCTAAGGCACCAAAAACACTTCGGTAGCTGTAGTTACCACTCTAGAAGAGAGATTAAAATAAATATATTACAATTTTGAAAACAGCTAATTCGAGAAGAATTAGAAAGATGAAGATATTTGCAAAAAAAAAAAAAATAAACATAATAGCAAAAAAAAAAAAAATAATAACATTCAAATGTCACATACTTTATAATCAAACTAGCAAAAAATAAATTGTTTATTGGGCTTCCTAGTTGCTAAACACATGATGTGGTTGTTAGGAGCAGTATCACTTCCTGGTGTGTAACCCCCTATGAGTAGTGACTAGGTTACTGTACACTGTAGGTGGGAGAGAAGAGTATAACAAGACTTTAAACGGCACCTGCATAAAAGAGTGTTTATTCTTTATGTATTATTATTCTTTATTATTATTGTTCTACTTTAACAGAAAAAAAAAAAACAAACAAAACAAACAAATTCGGTTAGAGCATGTAGGCCCCTGACAAGTTACAAGTTAGTTACAAAAAAAAAAAAAAAAACACAACTATTTTAGCTCTGTGTATACAAAAAAATGATGGGATTCAAGATTTATAATTGAGATGGTACTGCCAGTTTTAACCTCAATTACTCAAAACTAATATCACCCAGAAAAAGTTAGACACAATGAAAGGTGAATAAAGCATTTAAAGCAGATGACATCCATGTATGCTTAAAGGGTTGAAGTCCTATTTCTAAGATTTAAAGAATTTTTAATGACTGGTCAACCAGATACCGGCAGTTGGAGGAACGATTCATAAAAAGTGCTAAAAAAGTTAGTCTTTTACACATTACAGTGGAAGAAAAGCACTCCATCCTCCTTGGATACTAGCAAAAAACTAAAGTATGATAGAAGTATCTGGGTCTAGCCACCAGAGCATCATAAGAACTTTCTGTTTACCTCAGAAAGGAATCCTTCACAATCTGGTATTAATGCTTAAACTCAGGTTCCCTTTAGTGGAAACTAGAGAGGATTATCAAGACACTGCTGCCCTGACAATCATACCCTCAGAATAGCTGATCACCAAAGCTTTGTAAAAGATAAAAGGTACTGTTTTCATATTTAATTATTTTCACATTTTTTAATTGTTGGGAAATCAGCTCCATATCCTGGAGAGAAGCAGAAGTGAAATAATTTGTGAAATAAAGGAGGGGGTGGTTCATTTATGTTTTTTTTATCCGATGGTGTTACACACTTTCCATTAAAACTTCCACCTTATACTGAACACCAACAAGCAAAAATGTAATTTCAACTGTCAAAATCACCTATTTTAGTGCCACTTAAACTTACCTCATAACGGGTCTTAATGACTGTGAAGGGTAACATGCAAACTCCTGCTACTGTTCTGGATCCTGCTCCCAAAAAAACTGATTCCAGAGGGCTGAGCTCCTTTCCCGAGAAAATTTGTTGTTTCAGCAAATAGAGGGTACTAAAGTAGATGCCAACTCCAGGAATGCATCGTAGAAATGACTGTCAGAACAAAGAGAAAGGCAACATAAGAAAACCTTCACAACTAGCTAACTGTATTAGAAAGTATTAAAAAGATTTTCCTTTAAACAATCCCTTTTGAATGCAGTGAATCTGTTACAGTGAAAATATACTAGATGGAGTGGGTGAGCTTTTGCTATAACCAGCAAGTATGCACAGCATAGATTTTATGCAAACACCCTTCTTGTATCTTTATGTCCTCCGGTGATGACGAGTGAAGGATATTATCACTACTGCAATCCTATCTTTGCCCAATGGCTAAAGTGGATTGAGATGGCCACAGATGAGTTGGCAGCAGCCACTGATTATGTAACTTCTATCTTGGGCATCTAGGTCCATGCTCAGTGCCGGCATTGAGCATTATCAGCACTGATGATGTAACATTGTATTAGGCATCTAGGTCTATTGTAAGCTTTGCCCGGCTCTACACTGCATCTAGCATGTGGTTAGCAGCACAAAAGCACAAAAATCCCCAGAAGCAGTGAAAAGATTTTTATATCAAAGATACTTTGCATGTCTTTTCTGCAAAACAATTTTATTTCCCTAGTAACTTTTAGTTTTATTAAGTTCACTGCCATTTTTTTTACTAACCTTTCTCCTGAAAACAGCAATCTTTGCTTTGCAGAGCTAAGAGCAGAATGGTTTTGATGGGCTGAGGGAATTGGTTAAAAGTCAACTGAGCAAACAAGACAGTTGTATTTCATGGCTGAACTCCAAGACATTAAAGACATAAATGACTGCAGTTCTGTATTCATTAATGTAAGTAACTGTAAAGAAAAGGAAAATGTGGGAAAAAGAAGGGGAACAATATACCAATCAGTTCATGTGATGACAGGGGTCAGGCTGATTTAGGAAAAAAAGCAAAGTGATAGACAAATAATTTTGTCAATTTGCTGTTTATTATTGTCCATTTATCAGACAAAAAGCAGGTCCATTGAAACCTGGGTTTGAGAAAAAAGTTAAATGCTGCTAGCCATCATTCAACCTAACAGGGCATATAGTGACAATAAAAATGTACTATGTGGGGGCAGCTTCAAATAAAAAAATATTTGCAGTAAATTATTTAAATTAAATTAATTTTTAATTAAATTAATTTTTTTAAATACATATTTTAATTGGATATTACTTTTTAATTGATTTTTTTTTGTAGACCTTACTAAAATTGTAATCCATGGATTTTCATTAAGATAGAAAAAATATGTGTGTCCCCCTAAAATAAAAATGTGCCTTACTTACAGAATATATCCCCTATGTATTAGCAGTATTGAGGTGATTACTAATCCACTGCAAGCCTGGGGAAGGAAAAGCATAATCCTCTCTCAGTTGGCCTTTTTTTAGGCCATACAGCTGAGTACATCTAACAAAAGGCCCAGCTATTATATAACACTGACATTTTTTCTAAACTAATACTTTCCAATTTGATAGAACATTTTTAATTAGCTGTGCTATTTTTATCAGCTGCACCACTTAAATGAGACCAACACAGAGAGTTTAATCTCCGTTGCTCTCCAGGCTTGTAATAGTTATCCAGATGGCTGTCGCTGATTTAGGCCTAGGGGCATCAGATTTTAACTTCTTGAAGGTGATCCTTTAAGCAGCAGCAGCAGCAGATGGGGAAAAGAAACAAAAATGAAAAACACACACATAGGCTATTTACATATCTTCTATAGGTAGCAGCAGGGTTTTGCAGGGAAAAAAAAATCTAAATCTTATTGGGAAAGTAAATTGACGCTGAGACAAAGGGGACATAATCCACAACTGTACAACTCTTGCTATGGGTCAACTCGTCTATAATTTAAGAAAATATAAAAAAATGGGGATGCACATTGTTCAACACATAAATGTCAGACCTGGTTATCTGAAAATCAACTTAGTTCAGCACAGCCTAGAAAAAAAATGTCCTGACATTATTATCATGTGTATTGCACAATGTAGACAGATGCAAGGCCAGTAGCATAACAGATTTTTACCGGAGAGACTCCTTTCCACAGTCCTAGAAGGTTTTCATTACGAATTACTTTGAGAAAAAGTTGGCACATTCCAACACGGTTCCTAAAGAAAAGCAAATCATCAATTACAATATGTTGTAAAATTACATGTTAAAAATATTTAAAAAACAAACAAAATGTGACACACTTTAAAGCTAATTTAATATAGCTGAAGGGTAATGCATTGTTAATGTTTCTTCTCTATGGTAGCAGATAGGTGCACCAGTTTAGCCACTGACATTACTTAGTTAATATTCATGGGCATATATATTTATATTCAAGGTTAACTTTCAAAACCAGCTTTATAACCTAACACAAATTATAATGATAAACAGTAACCAGTAGGTGGCTAGCTTAATTTTAAAGAAGCCACATGCCAGTAACTTATATTAGACCAAATATTGTTAAGTATATACAGTGATTGCCAGATATAGCGACTTTTAGGGCAATAAAAGGAAACTTATAAGAGATAGGGCCCAGCCAGGGCCACAGTGATTTCTATATTAGTTCAAAATCCTTATTGTTCTAAAGGGGACAGCCAATGATTGAAGCACCCCTTAACTTCCATGTGTACAAGGAGTCCACTCAAGTTCAGCCTGGATGCAGTCCTCAAACTTCGGTTGCCACATGCACCTATAGGGTCAGGAATCCCTTCCTGTGTACCCTTTGGATCTTCTGAGGCTGGCAATGCTGCCTAATTCTGCATTCTCTTTTCTCTATTAGCCCACCTTTCACCTATCTATAGCTGTAGCTCGGATGTCTCGAGCATGAGCATGCCACATCCAGCAGGTTGCCATTTGGCATAGTCCACCCCTAGACATTCTGAACTTGTGCTTGACATTACTTACGGTTTCTGACCATCTGGCATAGTCTATTTCAGATGGAGATGGTACCAAAATAACAGGAAGCATGATTAAGCACCCACTTTAGAGAGAGGATGATAAATTGAGAATCTGCAGATGTCTGGACTTGCCATTGCTGCATGTTCTGCTATCCCTGTGAAGCTGCTTCTCAGGACCCTCTTATATTGTGGTGGCTTTATACTGTTACTGACATGAGGGTAAGAACCAATAACCATCCCTATCAGCATTGTGTTGCAGCTCCTTTTCTCTGGCTTACTAGTTTATTTCACTCCACTCTATTAGTGCACTAAAGCACAGCCCATAGTTTTTTCAGGCAACCAGAGACACATTAACAGCCAAATAGTATTCAGCCAAATAGTAAAACTTTTTTTGCCGAGTTTTCCACAGCCAGAAGTCCAATGGGTGTTTCTTGTGCCCAGTCAGAATCTGCGGTTACTGTATGGCCCTCTACTACAGTTCCAGAGTCCAACTGAACCGAGAAGACAAAGGCAATCATGAAAAAAAAAACTGATGAAGAAAGGGAGGAGCTGTATACTCCTCTGAAATAGAAGTCAGCTTTCTGGGACTTGATGCCAGTAGTGATCATTACATTTAGGTGATGAGCTCGTAATGTCATTCTCTCAATGGAAGTTTCAACAACTTTTAGTGATGTATTGGACAGGAGAACTCCAAAATGAACTCAGAAAAGAGTAAACATAAAACAGCTATAAAGAAATAGAGCTGAAAAGTTGTCAGAAGACTTTGTGGGAAGAGCGATTATAAACAGGGGGGGGGGGGGGGAACCATGTTCCACACTGTCACAGCAAGCATGTACTTTAGCTATTGTCGTGGGTGACTGATCCCAAATCCAGTTGTGGTATACAATACCTTTAAACAGCAAGACTATTTGACCCAAGGGTTTATCATCCCAGGAATACAGGCCAAGATACCATAGGTTTCCTCTATCCAGTGGTGGCCAACAAATCAGGATCTCCGACTACAGGGCATACCACTCAGAAACAAGTTTACAAGACAAGCAACCCACATTTCTTCTAAGGAAGGGATCTCTTCAGCTTTGCAAAGAAGATTTATCTTTCAGCCTATCCAGAGAGGTGAGGGGTGGCCGCTTACACACAGGTCCGGAAGACAATGTCTTAGACCCTTGAATCAGAGTAACCATCCTGCCATTTTTATAAATTAAGGAGAATTCTACCAATGGATTATACCAAGACCAGCTGGTCTTTATTTGGAAGGTAATGCTTCAGAAGCAAGAAGCAGTGGTCCTGGTTCTATAACAGAGGTTTTCAGGGCTCTTCTCCAACGTACCTAAAGAGGCTAAACTATCTGTACTACAAAAAAAAAAGCGGATGCAGCTTATATCCGGCATGTAAGAGATGCCAGTCCCTTCTAAATGAAGATGTCCTAAAAACAAATTCAAGTTTCAGCTCTCCAGCGACAACAACTGGAGCCTCTAAACGTGAGGTCTTTAAATGTATCTGTGCCAACAGGGATCCCCACGGCAGGACATCACAAAGTGCAGGAGACTACGGACCAGATATCATTCTCTAAAAGTGTAAGAGAAAAATTATTTCAATAATCAATGGAACTTCCAGATGCCCTGTCATGGGTAGGCACTAAGAAGAATACAGTAAGTACAACAATCAATTTTTAATTATTTAATTATCGTGGAGTTGTGAGGTTTTTATTGCTCATTAGCACCGTTTTCATAGGAATATATAAAAAAAAAAAAAAAAAAAAACAATGCCCTTACCTAGGAAGAGTTAGCTCTACAATTTCCTATCTTGAACCATATTTATCATCACTGACGGACATATTATACTAAAAAAACAAAAACATGGGAAAATAATACCAGAGTTTCTGCCTGCCTTCTGCCTCCTTGTGCAGAATGGGATTACCGCTAATGCAAATTAACATTTTCATCTCTTTTGGCAAATTAACCTTATTTTACCCTTGGCAATATGATGATGAATATGGAGTGCTTGGTGAACGTCTGCACAGGTATAATGTGGGTGGATTCACTCGAAACACATGGCAAGTTCTAGCACCATCACTTTAGGCATTTCCTAAAAGGCCACTGCCACGGCAACAGCGCGCAACCACATGGACCGCTGTCAGTGCACCTCATCACAACAAAATTCCCATTCATCACAGGACACTTCCAACACAACTTCCACTGACTGCCATTGTAACAGCACACCAAGCACCACAACCTGCTGCACTTCAGGGCTTGGATACATTTACCCAGTACCAGATATATATTTACCCAGTACCGGGCCTCAGATATATATTTACCCAGTACCGGGGCTCAGTAATATTTACCCAGTACCGGGGCTCAGTAATATTTACCCATGAGAGGAGAGTTGCTGTGTCTGTAGCCGGGTTTTCACCAGGTCTAGAGGCTGGAAGAGGAGTGTGGAGCAGGTACCACTAAGAGACCCGCACACAAAAGCTTTAATGACCGGGTGCATCTGTGACAGAGTGCTGAGGCGATTCCCAGCAGCCAGCGGCTCTCCAGCCATCACTGCAGGGTTACACATCTTCACTAACTCATGTCCCCATTACACCGGCTGCCGGCACAGCTCCCCTAACAACCGCCAGGTCATAGAAACAACTATCCGGCTCGCTTTCCTGGTGAAGGACCTTTCATGACATCACAATCATATGATCACAATGCCCGCTCCTGATTGGAGCACGTGATTACGCTTCTCGAGCAGATAGGCGCCCTGCGTCACCAGTCGTACCATGTGCTTGTTATAGATATGAGATCTGTGCTCTGCCCTGCACAGGAGGCGCATGCGTACAGAGATTATATAGAAAGGAGTGCGATACAAATATTAGATAAGGGTTAGACTTAATAAAAGAAGCCCTCCATACACACTACAATGAAGGGCTTGTCCCAGCGGTTCCCCGAGTCATTTAATATCCTGCAATGAATCACTAATGACCAGTCCTTCATAGAACAGACCTGCGCTGTATAACACTTGTTAAATCAATGGCTGCTGGAAAAATGAATAATAAATGTTTCCAGAGAAGCTTATTATATGTTTATAGTGTTACAGCATTCCAGCCATTCCAGTGCAGAGGGGTCTTGTCATAATGTGAAAGTTTGCAGAACAGAACTACACATTACGGTAAACCTAATGCAAAACTCAACTATAAAACACAAAAACAGAGCTATTAAATAAAGTAAATCATGTTGTACCAAACGATAGAGAGACTCTCATGTTAGTGGTGTGCTAGTAACAGCCATTAGTGTTACTAAAACTCCAACTTGTATGTTTCTCATTGGAGGGTTTCTTAGAATTCCCTCTGAGGACTTCTGTGCACAACCGATGACGTCTGAGCAAGCACTGGTAGAGGTCCAGGGCTAAAAAAAAGACGTGCCCGCCCCTCTACACCCTGCCTATATGTCACTCAAAGGGGAAGAAGAAATGTTACTAGAACCGGCCACCCTCCCATGGGTTGTGTTCAGAGACATAACCCGCTCACTGCCCTGAGCCTGCAATATCATTCAGGAGATATGACAAAGCAGAGTTGGGGTTGCAGGCAAAAGGTCATCCAGGCAGCATAAATTCACAGCATCAGGAACAATAAATCTAAGGCTAAAATGCACACATGCAAAAATTTTTATTGGGTCTTTTAGATTCTTTCCAACGAAAAACGACTGCACGATGCATGAACGAGTGCTGTACATACAGCGCCATTCTGCTCTATGGAGAGTGGAGGGAGAAAATGTTGGAGCGGCACCCCACTGCCTTCTCTACCCTTCACTTGCTTTATATATATAAATTCCAGATACCTTGGTGTTTGTGCTGGGGAAGCTGAGAAGGATATACCTTAGGAGGAAAATGCACAGATACAATGAAGCTGGGAATGCAGCAAGCTGCAGAGCAGAGGACTAACAACCTATTCCTAAATCTCCTATGCTACGCTTCCACAGGGCGCACTCAGTGCGGGATTGCCAGTTTCCAATTATAGAAGTTTACTATTCAGGTCTGTAGTTACATGTTAAAGATAGACACCACATTGGCAATTTACAAATCCACTGGTACCAACTAGAGATGAAAGTCTTAAATTTAAAAAAATGCTTGAAATAACAAATCTCAGCATTTTGAGGACATATGAGCATAATCCATTTGGTATTGGTGCTCACCGTTTTCTGTTGCTGGACCATATCAATTTTCAGCCACTGTAGTTCATTTAAGGCAAGGGCGATGCAATTGCCATTTTAAACTTGAGTTGAACTATCTTTTTTTTGCCTTTTCTTTATCCCACGTCATTAATTCTGAGTCATCTTGTAAAATATTTAAAACATTTCTTGGGGTTTGTCTTACTCTTTCACAACCTATCTTTTATTTTGAACTTTTCCCGTCTTCATTTGTTTTTGTTTTTTACATCTTTTGTATATTTTTTGCAATTTCAAGTGAAGAAAGTAATCCTTTTGTTGCCCCTTTACCTTTCTTTTGGCTTACTCTACACGGACTGTTTCCCCAGCATTTAATCTGAGGCTTTTAAAGCCCATGTTTGAAGTCCCCATGCATTCCAATGGCACGTAGCATGTGTAGTATGTGTTACAGATACAGAACACGTCACGGCTCCTCTAGGGCTGCAGGAGTAATCAGGGGAGCGGAGCTGTCAGCATAGCAGAGCTCCACTGATTGCTCTGCTCCCTGATTGGCTGGGGAAAGGGAAATACTGATGATGCTTGAGCTGTCATCAGGGTTTCCTATTTCTCAGCCAATCACAAAGCACTAGAGATGAATGGGCCCAAGGCTCCTCATTCAAGTCTAGTGCTGAATGGCTGAGAAACGTAAAACCTCAGACAATCACAGAGCACTAGAGGAAATGTCCTCATTTCTCCAGTAGTGCCCGGGGATCCCTTGTAAAAAACGCTTGTAAAAGTGCATAAATGACAGACGATTACAGACAGTGACACAGGAGGAGGAAAGGACCCTGCACCGAAGAGCTTACAATCTAGGAGGTGGGGGAAGTAACACGCAATAGAAGGGGAGAATTATATGTGCACAACTTTTTAAATGTATTTTACATATTAGGCTCCAATATGTTCATTGTACTCCTGAGGAAGTGGACTGTGAAAAGCGAAATGTGATGAGTATTACACTGTTGGAGAGCCTACTCATGATCACTACTTAGAGTAATTTATATGCCTTTATTTCTATTAACAAAGACATGTTTTTAAAATTCCATGTTTATATTCGGTGTTGTTTTCTAGATGCCTTAACAGTCCCATTGTTTTAAACATTTTGTATTATTGCTGTTATTGGGATGTGGCATCTGACACGTTATATTTATGACACAATTCCATTAGGGGTTTGAACTTCTTTTTGTAAAGCATACACAGGGTTATTGTCTCCTCATGTAACTTTGCTGGTTGGCCCAGCACTGTCACTCATGTGAATCATGCTTCTCCATATCTGGAAGTACAAGGTATTTATTTTGGCTTCTGTTTTTTTTCTGGTGTGGCTGGGAAGAAAAAAAGAGGTAAGAATATGTTCAGGGTAATTGGGGACATGTCCAAAGACATACAAAAGGCAATGCACATTACCAGTATATGCAACTCTGCAGCTGATCTTTTTTTCATTGACTTACCATATCAAAGATTAATGATTAGTAGATGATAATTAGTCAGATTTACAGAATTAATGAAACAGAAAAAAGTGTAGATCTTTCTACTAAAATTTCTCAAATTCTGCTTCCTTTACAGCACATATACCAATATATAACAGTATTGACATCATCAAATATTACTTCATATAAAGATATAGAACTATTATACTACAGATCTCTCTTGCTGCAACAGACTTTCACTTATGTAGGTCTGTAATGCCACAACAAAGGAATATGTGCTTTTTTTCCTCAAGTCAGCTTCTCTGCATCTCCTCCTCCTGTACTGATCCACCTTCACTTTTAAAATGCTGCTGGGTCACTTCTCTCAGCACAGACAGGTTCACTGAATTAGACACCATGGTCTCATCCACTCATTCTTCACATCTAGAGCTCTCTTCTCACTGCCTGTGAGTGTTAAGAACAAACAGGCACAAACACCCCATTCATTTATTATATATGAACTGGAGTTTGAACTAGTGTTGGTTTTAAAAAGCATTACTAGCCTTTCCTAGCGCCTCTCTGCACCTGACAGCTCCAGAAATGAGCAAGCAACAGCTGCAGGACCTTGGTGGTTCATCCAGTGGGTCACATGAATAGGAGATCATCGTGTTCTTACTGAAATCCACACTGGGAATCTGCCAGCAGTAAAAGAGATCCAAGATGGTGGCAGCTCCAGTGTCTCAGTGGTCCCGTTCTCCCTCAGTGATGGAACAATTCATGCTCTCCTCGCATCCTAGCCCAGTGCTACTCCAGGCCTGCTCTGACATCCAGCAGTTCCTTTGGGGCCTGTGTGTTAGCATTGCAGGTCGTACTGGCGCCGCTGCTCCTAATCGCAGGCACGGGCGCCGGGTCCTATCTTTCAGGTAACCCCACTACCTGTGTTCCATGCCTGTGTTTCCTTCATGCTGAGACTTGCTATGGTGTTTGAGCTGGCGTGGGTGTGTCTCTCCTAATCTATGAGGTAACACATACACGCCCTCTGTTTTCTACAGCCTATGGCTGGTTTCCTGCAGGTATTTAAAGGCACCTCCTACTACTGGAAGTTGCCTGAGCAATCTCTAGGTTTACCTTGTATAATGCTAAGTGCTAAGGTGTTTTCTCTGGTTTGCTTTGCTGTGTACCGGACCCTGCTTATGTTTTTGGACTTACCCTGTTTGCTGCCTGATCTACCCTGACCTCGGATTACGGTTTTGGACTTTGCCTGATTGCCCCCTGACCTTGGATAACGTTTTTGGACTTTGCCTGATTGCCGCCTGACCCTGACCTTGGATCCTTGTTTCCGGACTTCTTGGCCACGCAAGCCCCTCTGTGCTTGCACCAGGTTTCCTGACTCCTGTGGTCAGCTGCCACTGGCCTGGGGATTGCTCTGGAGTAGCACCTGGCAGCTACCCTGCAGCCCAAGCCTATCCTCACCATCAGAGGCTCTAGTGAAGACCTGGTAGCGGCTTTGTCACGCCCCTCTGGAGCATACCCAGTCAGTGGCACAGTGGGTCCACACCCGCTTGCATAACACTGTGACATGGAAAGCTACCTTAAAGCCTTACTTATTAATGTCGAAATTGAGCTATATATACAATGCATGGAAGTTAACTATAGGGCTTAGATGGCTGAGCTGAGAAAGGAAATAGGCATCAGAATAGGGGAGATTGAGGACATCAGAGGCCATTTGCAAAGCACACTGCCACCCAAAATACCCACTCAACTATCCTACAACAGTTATTAAATAGACAAGATGATCTGGAAACTTGTAATAGGAGAAATAATGTCAGAATCATGGGGATCCCTGAATCTGTGGGAATAAATAGGCTGATCCCTGCATTCTCAACCATCTTCATTGACCTACTGGGTAATCCTAATGTCAGTTGATCAAAAAAGATCCGATCCACAGGACGAATGGTTGTTCCGACCCTAACCTTCATCGGGATATAATTTGCCAGCTCCATTCTTACCACCTAAAGAAAAACATTAGGAGGGCAGCAAGGTCACAAGATACCATAACGCTCAATGGTCAAGCTCTCCAGTTCTTGGCATACCTATTAAGCCACATTCTAGCTCTACAAAGAGCCATGAGGTCCATTTTGAATGCTTTTCACACAGCAAGATGTCAAATATTGATGGGGATACCACTTTCAATTTCTCGTCTTTAAGGGTGTCAAGACGACAGTTATTTGACACCCAGAGGACTTACCATCTTTCCTCCAAGGCTTCTAATGCTGTTCATGTCCTTACCAGATTAGCCGATACAACTATTTCATCTGGACCCACCAGCACCATTCATGTGGCAGCAACCCAAAAAAGGATCTCGTAAATCTGGATCACAGTTGCTAGGGACTCTAGCTTTATCCTTTTCATGGCATAAGTATTACACTATGTTAGGCTCTCAATGATTTCTGATCAGCAAAATTCACTCAGGTTCCCTGTTCTCATTGGACCTCCTCTATGCTTCTCCAATGACTTGCCTTTGGCAGGAGTCTTCCCACATTCTCTATTTTTTTCCATGGCAAAAACACATAACTAATGTTATTGTTTATTATTTATGCCTATCTGTAGGTTTTAAGGAGAGATATCACTTAAACTTGCCCTGCCTTGTTAACTAAAATTGTCAGGAACGAGACTGTAGCCTACTCCACATTTGCTAGCTTATTGCATATCTCGGATGGGGATGTCACCCATGACACCTCATCTAGTAGGTTTGGTACCTTGGAGGGGCCTATTAAATGATAGTAAGGACCCATTCTCCCTTTCATCACTACCACCTTGTGTCTCTGTTCTGTTTCCTGTCCCTTCCCCTACCTTTCTTCTCTTTTTCTCCCTTTCTTCTAATTTAAGAAGGGTGCACTAGATTTTTTATGCCTCTTGATGTTCTTTTATGATAGTGTCAAATATGCATTTGACGATATCCTCCTTAAATGTTTGTGGGTTTAATGTTCCACAGAAACACAGCAAAATCTTATAATTATTGCCCAAACTGGAAAGTCAAAACATTTTTCTCAAACAGATGCATTTTAAGGGCTCCATAATATTCTGTAGAAGCAAATTCTACCCCACCTTGTTCTTTTTACCACCTCCTATCCAGGATCTTTCCTCAACGACTTTGTGTAGCTGATATTGAAAAGGCTATTGTGGACTTTCAGAGAAAACATATTTATATAAATCATAAATCATTGTTAAATGGAAAGCCTTAAAGTGTGTACTCCATGATGTGTTCATTGAACATGTAGCCAGGTTCAAGAAAGGTCCAAAGAAATTCCCTCTTTATTAGGCAAAATAGCTCAATTAGAAGTGGCACATAAGCAAGACACACTTGATGGGAAAAAATTGTGACAGACTAATGAGTAACACTGCATACTATCCACCCTAGGCCCCAAGAGCTCCTGGTTCCTATGTTCTCTTTAAAGAAAATGAGAAAGTACATATTAAGGTAACCATGGAGGAATTTCTAAAGCATTACCCAGCTTCCTATAACCTACCTACTTCCCACTTCATGGAGCAGAAGATGACTTGCATCAACCAAGCGGCCTCACCAGCCTTGGACTATTAAAAAAAAATAAAATTAAATCTCGAGAGACCACCTTGACACCTAAGTTTAATGCAGTGATTATGAGTTTAAAATCAGGAAAATGGCCAGGGCATGATGGTTATTGTGACAAACTAGGAGCAAAGAGAAACACACAGAGACCAATCACAGGGGACCAACAGGCCAGGGTTTTAGGTATACACACCTGAAAGAGATAGACTGGAATACGACAAGCTAAAAGTATACAATAAGGTCAGAGGTCCAGAAATACACACAAGGTTCCAGGCCACCTCAGTTCCTGAGAATCTCAAGCTTAAGAGAGGAGGGAGGGGGTCTGCACAGGCTGTTCCTAAGCAGCCAGGGAGTAGGAATAAGCACACACGGAAAGCTGGGGGAACAGTGAGTGAATTTGGGGTGCATGGGAGCCCCTTAGTTATACTCCATGATTTTATTTCAAACAATTTCCCTAAGCTTTTTTTCCCCCTCAACAACACCTTTAACTCAATTGACTCAGACCATACCTTTTAATATGCATTTGGCTCATATGTCTGTCATACCCAAGCCTGGCAAGGACCCCACTTATTGCTGTAACTATAGACCCATCTTGCTCCTCAATGTGGATGGTAAATATCAAGGTACTGGAAAAAGGACTCTTCTTTTAACACGTACTTGATCGGGTTGGTTTTGTCTCTGGCCAACACCACCTGCATTTTCCATCTCGTCTCCATGGTAAGACATGTAACATTTCCACCTGCCTTCTGTCTTTTGATGCTGAAAAAGCTTTTGACAGCGTTAACTGGACCGCTTTGTGCATGGTGTTTGAAACTTGGGAACTAGGTCCCATTATGTGAACCAAAATTAGGTCTTTCTATTCATCCCCCTCTGCTTTGGTTCTGACAAAGTTTACCAAGTGCAAGCCTTCCACCATCTCCAATAGAACAAGACAGGGGGTGCCACTCTTCTTTGTCATGGTGGTCTATTTTTTTTCCAATGCAATTCAAATTAATCAAGACATTAAAGTCACTGATATATTAAAAATCATCACAAGTTGGCTCTATGCTGATGACTTGTATGTCACTCAACAAGAGATGAACTGATCTGGGAGTTATCTTTAAAATCAATAAATCTAAAACAGAAGCCCTTAATATATGGCTACACATTGTTTACTCACAGAATTCCTCCTTTACATGGCATTAAGACAGCATGACCTATTTAGGCATACCCTTCCCTGCTGACTTGTGTAAACAGTTTTCATTAAAAATTTTCCAATTCTATGTCATCCGGACAGACTGAGCACTGGCAGCAGCTACCCATTTCATGGTTTGGGAGAATTAATTTATGCATGGGTTGCATACAAAAAAATGTTACTGCCAACTCACCATAGCAGACCTGTAGGTTTGGCCAAAATATTGCTTGAAATGTAAGCTGTCATCTTGACCCGGTCCCTTAACAACTCTATTAGACAATCCAGATTTCCTTCCAGGCCTCTATACCTTACCCTGGCAGATATTCCAAAGATACTTGGCCGCAGGCCGGACACCTACCAAGGCTCCTTTGTATCGGCCCTCTATTCCGGGGTCCCCCCCAGTAGTTGGTTAACTCAATAGCAACTCAGACTACTTTGAAAATCCTTACATACTTAAAGACATTCATAGAACTCATAAGATTTTGAAGCACTCTGTAGTCTCTCTGAAACCCCAGCATCAGGTTTGATCACAATTGTACTCCTGCTTGCTAAGGTTGATGACTCAATTCCACATTTTGTTAAGAGTTAAATAGGGATCTGCTGAGAGTCCTCTCTGATGAGGCGTGGCCCAAGGGTTTTAAACTCACACATGGCCTCTATATCCTATTATACTCGGGAAAAGAATTTTAAAATCTCAAAAGGAGGAAATTTGCTCACAATATATCTTGTGGACCTGCCCTTAATCTAATCCTATATTAACATTTTTTTTATATACTATTTATTTTTTTTATTTATGTACAGCTCTATATGATATTCCTCATGAAATTGCCATCTGTTTTACCAGTCTCCAAAAATTTCAGAAAATGTAGATTTTGTTCTCAACGCGTGACTTCTACTTCACCCTTTTATGCCACTCCCAATATCCTTCCAACTCCCTCTCCAGGTTTGTATTTCTTTTTTTTTTATGATGAGTCAATAAAGACAGATATAAAACATAGGAAAGCAAAGTAATGCAAAGAAATTACCTATGTGCAAAAAGGCCTTGGGAAGTTGAGAATTCAGTTGTGCAAATATTTAATTATCAATTCTTGTGTAAATAAATAGGCAAGAGCTTGCTTTTCACGATTGGATAACTAAAGTGAAGATTCTCAGCTCCTTGTCTGTAGTAATCCAGTGTCAACTGGTTAACAATCTCCATTTTACAGTGATGCAGCACATAACATAGTAACTTCTGGTCATTTAATACACTTGCAGTTTAGTAGAATATTCAGTGATGGCATTAAGCGCAAATACAAGAGGTTTGTTTAATGTTCCAAAAATCACAGAAGATAAAAAACATATTGCAAATTTTGCAGCACTGATCATCATTTATTATGTAAAGCCACAGCAACATTTTCCTGGTTTATGAGCTCTTGATTCTGAACATGACCAGGCAGCAGTACAAAGGCACTTATAATACACAGGATGAACCATTAGAATAAAGCTCTTCTGAAATGAGCACCCTATTTAGGCAGTGATACAAAAATGAATTTCAATAACCACTTGACCAATACAGTTAGGTGTGTGAAGATTAACAGTTCATATAGATGGTGCAGTACAGACAGTTCTCCAGTTACATATTTATATCTTCTAGATATACAAGTAAAAAAAATACTTGTAAAAATGTGATCCATATTTATGATTAATACATTTGGTCCTTAACTAAATCCCCCAAAACAGCCAGTGGTTTCCACCCTCTGCATACTAGCCCTAAAGACAGAATGAATGCATTCAGTCAGAAAGTGGCAATAAGCAAAACCGTAAAAGGCAGCAAGAGATTCAAAGACTGAAATTTAGAAGAGTCAAGATCAAAAAGTGATACAGTGCTTGAAGTCTACAAATCCATTCTGGCTGCCACGACAGAAAGTGCACAGACATATTGCCTAAAATTGTGAAACCACTATAACCACAAGCCATGATCTTATAAATGACAATGAAAGTTATGGCTTTGGTATCTTAAGGAAGACATAGTTTCGATCAGCTCAATTAAGGCCACATTAACAATCCCCCCGAACTAAGAGAAAAATTCCCTATTTAACAGGCTTTGAATAGTATGGCATAATCTAAATGAACGAGAAATTCTCTTGAATAGGATCCCAAGGATAAGATGAAATGTGCTGGTAAAATTCTTAGTCAGTAGATTTTATATCTCCAGAATCTGCCTTTCCATCCAGATCTTCATCGGAAGCTTCATCAACACCTTTCCTTCCAACTCTTCGTGTAACAAATGTTACATCACCACCACGTCTGTACAAAGAGGAAAAAAATAAAATGTGATATATATTTTAACAAAAATTCTCCAATTTGACTTTTTTATACCTGAAAAATAAAAGTTTGTATAAAATATGAAACCTCTAATTAGCTGAAAAAGATGTCTATAGACACCATACTGCCTTTAAGCATAAAATGAGTTACCTAATGGTAACTAAGAAATATTTTCTTATGTAAAAACCTTGATCACTTTTTTTTCAACTCACTGCTGCACTGTAATTATTCCAATATTAGACACAATTTATCATACCGAAGCTTGCTCTTAAGAGCATTAACCTCCCGATTCATGGTTTCTGCCGTCTCTGTGGCATCCTCAAGTTCACGCTGCAATTTGCGGCGCATTGCATTGGCACGCTGTGCTTCTTCTTCTGCCTCCTCCACCTGCCGCTTTAACTGTTTCATTCGAACATTGTTCTTCTCAGCCTGGTGGCAGAACAAGAAATTTTTAACTACTGCTCAAGGATTTAACGTTTGCCAAAATATAGCCAGAATGTTTTATTTCTTTACCTGATCTTTGTACTGCTCTGCATTGCGCCTTTCATCCTCCACCTGCATCAAGACATCCTTTAGTTTTTTCTCTGTACGACGCACCTGCTTGCTTGCACTTTGTCTCTCCCTGTAATTAAATATGTAATTCTTTAAATTTAAACTGATAATAGTCTCAAGTATCAAAGTGCATACAACATTTGTCAGTTATAACTAGGTTGTTCCTTAAGTTATTCTTACAATTGGTACTGGCATCAGACTGTTTGTTCTCCACCAGTGTTTACCAGTAATTGTATTCTTGTTCACCATTTACATGCAGACTCAGCTGGCCAATAAGCGTGGCAGTTGAAACTGCTAGGGATTCTCACTATAAAGTGGTGTCTGCTTAAAAGGAGTTACCTAAAGTTAGGTTTCAATTTGTCTGTCATTTACTTAAAGCCTAATTAAACCACATCCATACAAGACCACACTTTCCATGGGGCAACATGAAGGGCTGCACAAATTGGCAGTATAAACAGGTAATAAAACGGTTGGGGTGGGCACTCAAGAAAAAAAAAAAAAAAAAAGTGTTATGTTAACACAATGAATCACATTTTTATATTTTACTTTTGGTAACACTATAAATCACTAAAAAAAAAATTGAAATGACAAGCACATCACCCACTTATACATACTTTGTCTCATTATCAAGCTGTTCCTCCAGTTGTGCTATCTTTGCTTCCAAAGCAGTGATTGAAGATTTAAACTTGGATTTGACAGATCCTTCCAATTCCTGCAGTTTTGTTTTCAATTCTTTATTCTGGCGATCCAATTGCTGACGAGCATTTTCATTTTTCTGAGCATTGCTGCGCTCTGCATTCAGATCAGTATTCATCTGGTCAATCTTTAAAAAAAAAAAAAAAAAAAAAAGAAAAAAAGAAAAAAAAAATAAGTAATATGCAATATTGCCAAAACATACTGTAAAAAATCTCTGCAGAGTTCTTTAAATTAAGGAGCAACTGGCATTCAAAAGAAAACTGAACACTATTCCTCCTCTCCTCCAATGGATTTGCGGCACCATTACTTGGGACCTGTCTCTATTAAGCTACCTGTTGTGATTCCTTAATGTACTAGTGAGGGTGATAAGCTTCTGTTCGCCAACAAACAAGTAAAACTGTGATGGTAATCAACCAAAATGTTTTCCTCACTTGTACAGCCCTCGCTTTGAAAAGGATATGACCTAACCATGCATAGAGGCTATCACCACCATGAACTTAATGTGAAATAAAAGGGTCTTTTTCCATACACACTGCTCTACAAAGGTAGTTAGGATAGCTATATGGACAACAGAGTTGGGAGACCTTTTGTTATGTTATGCCTGATATTTGCTTTAGGTTGTTTGATAATTTAAAAATAATTTCAACAGCACTAATTCCATAAAAACTAGGTAAATAGCTACAAAAAGAAAGTCACTAAACCTGAAGAGTTGCTTTCCTCAGTCTGTCATTGATAAGTTCTGTGTTGCCCTGTTCTTCTTCCAGTTCCTCCTCAAGCTGTGAAATGCGAGCTTCCAAACGTCTTTTTTCTTCAATAGCTAGGGCACTAAAATGGCAGACAAACAGAATATGAATATATATAGAAAAACATAGTGAAAACAAACTTGTCTCATGCATACTTAAAACAAAATCAGCAAACAGTATTGTTGGCAATCCAGAAGGGAGGAAATGTATTATAAACAACATAAATTGTAGCCCTGCTAATTTATCAGAACTTTGTTAACTGTATGCTTGAGTGTGCTGACCTGGAAATAACTCCGGAGTACCAATATCAGCATTCTGTATTTGGTTAAACCTTACATATCAGATATGAGAAATTTATTGATTTGTGCCCCCCCACCCCACAGTTTTTACCAACTGGAATTCCTAGTGGAAAAAAATGCTGTCTGCTGGTGATATTTGGAAATTATTTTTTTCCAACTATAAAACAATCACTTAAGGAATATATAAGTCAAATAGCATTTATTTTAGGTTTCTCCCCAGGATTAATTACATAAATAAAATGTATATTCTTATTGCAGAGACTATTTATAGTCCTACCCTTTGCCAGTGCTGTTTGCAATCTCATCTGCCAATTCATCTCTCTCCTGTTGGGCCTGGCGTTTGGCACGCTCAGCGGCAGCAAGTTCCTACAAAAAAAAAAAATAATAATGAGGAGGAAGAGTTAACAAAAGTAGATATTTGCTGGTAATTCAGTGCATATAAGATTACTAACTGCTTGTCAGCTTATGTTTCCACAGTCAGTTTATCTTTGCACCTTTAAATCTCTGTTAATGCTTATCCCAGTGTTATCCATGGTTAAAAAATATAAGATTTTAAAATAATTTGTCACATTATCTAAACCTGGGAGATTAGTGTTCTACTGAATAATGACTATTTAAAATTTTAACTTTAAAGATTATGGTTGTGCAAAGTCATCAGTCAAAAATATTCTTACAAAAATTATATACAAAATATAAGGATGAATTACCTCCTGCATATGGATCATCTCTGCTTCCATACTCTTAAGTTTCTTCTCGTTTTCTTTGGACTGGCTCAAAATGTCATCTCTGGATGCTCTAGTGTCCTCCAACTCTCTCTGGTAATCTTTCATCTGTGCCTGTGGCAAATATAGGGTTTAAATTTATCAACTATTTTACATAGCTTTGTTGTTATCCTCAAAAATTATTGTAGTTAAAAGATCACATGGTTCATTTGAGATTTCCACATCACTGCTATGTCATTGCAGTAACAATGTAACCACTATGATTACTACTATAAAGTTAGTAGCCAGGTTTGTTGAAAATGAATCATAGAAACATTTAAATCAGAGGTAAGATTCACAGAAGGAATTCAAGGAGAAATTATATTAGAAATATTAGAAAATACTTCCTGTAAACATTTTTAAAAGAACATATGATTTAAAAAATACTAACTCTAATACATTAGTTACAAATGTATATATTTTACTATTAGCAAAAAGTTACATTTCTGTATATGGAAGGGAAAAAAACTCCAGTTGCCAATTTTGTTAAATATCCCATTCAGCTATATGCATTTCTGGTTGGCATTGTTAGCTGCCCTTTAACCAGAATTGCCCAATATCTGTCTGTTTTCTATCTATACACACTTCTGTGTGTCTGTTTTCATAATAAAGCTTTGATTTCCCAGCAAACAATGTAAATTAACAGTGTTAAAGTGCACATTACCAATGTGTATCTGAGTATTATTATACCTGCAGTTTACGCAGTTGTTTGATGGCCTCTTCTCTGCCTTTATTTGCAGAGTCAATATGCCCTTCCAGGTCCTTCAAATCCATCTCAAGTTTCTTACGAGCTGCTACTGCCAATGAACGTTGTTTCTTTTCATCTTCCAGCTCAGCTTCCATCTCTTTCACCTGTAATACAAAATAAAGATAGATGCTTTTGGGATATTTTATATCTGCCTTTATTAACTTTCCCAAACAGACTTTACAATAAAGTTTACTTAGGTTTTTATAATATAGGCATATTTTTAAAATTCTGTGCCAGACATATGTAAAGATGTGCAATACATCATTTAATGTCAACAGGCAGAAATTGAACAGAAACACATGTAATATGTGAAACACACCTGTCTGACAAGCTGTTTCTTTTTATCTTCACTCTGTTCATCACGTCCTTGCAAATCTCTCTCAAACTGAGCCTTCATTGCTTGTAAGTTAACTTCCAGACGAAGCTTAGCATCCTCTGTTGCCTGCAATTCATCTTCAAGCTCTTCCAGCTGAGTTTTCATTTCCTCTACTTGTTGTTCTAAGGCCCTCTTTGACTTTTCTAGCTCATGTACCTGGGTGAAAAAAAAAAAAAAAAATCAAGCGTTTGCATTGAAACAACTAAACTTGTGTTATACATTTATAACAAATTAAACCATTAGTGCTAATTAGACATCTCAAAAACCTTGCAGATTGGACATTTTACATAAATATAAAAACAAAAATAAATTTTACATAAAAAAAAAACTAAAGTAAGTTTTTTTATGCAAAAACCCATTTGAGATTTAAAACCTTAAATTAGAAAGTTAATAGACTAACTTACACTTTTGCCAACATCATCCTTGGAGCTGACCAAATCTTCCATCTCTGTACGCAGCTGTTTGTTGACCCTTTCTAATTCTGCCTTAAGCTCCAGAGCCTCCTCCAAGGAGCGAGCCAAGGACAGGGCTTTGGTCTCCTTCTCACGAGCCTCTGCTTCTGCGCGGTCACGTTCTTCTGCATACTTCGCAGAAATAGTCTTTTCTTCACCAAGCAGCTATTACGATGAATTAAAGCATTAGGAAAAAGTTTACAGATTTGTGGAAAGTGTTCATCAGATGGCTCTCATTTAATTCTTACAACAACGTAAGCATTCCTGCATTTTAAAGCTAATCTTACATAGCTAATTAATCTTGAATGAGGTTCAAAATGAAGACAGTGTTAAATACACTTTTAAAAATGGTAAGCATACCAGTGGGTGCATTTTTTAAATTTTTGTCTATGTATATTACGTATTTACAAAAGCACAAGGAGCCAGCCCTACTAGCTCTTTACACAGTTAAACTCTGCTTCCTGCACTTTATAAAAAGGTTTGAGGTTTTACTACGCCGGGCAGGTCACCGTTTGTGGACCAATTTGAGAGACATCTATACAAATATTTTTTTTTTTTTTTAAAGAAAATAGGAAAAATTGCAGATAACACAGGTGGTATATTCAGCTTTTAATGTTATTCCATTTGTTGGGATATTTGTAGACATAACCCAAATGTCAAGGATTGCTTGTCAATATCTAAATAAATAATATCCATAGAAATATCACATGTGCACTTTAAGGAAACCATTTTAAAGGATGTGTGACTCCCTGACAAATTCTTACATGAAGTGCAAAGTTAAAAGTTAACATTTGATTAAAGTTTATTCTACCTGATCAAACTTCTTTTGCTTCTTCTCCAGGTTGGAAACAATCTGGCGCTGATGATCGAGATCTATACCAAGATCATCCAGCTCCTGCTGTAGTCTTGTCTTTGTCTTTTCAAGTTTATCATAGGCTGCTGCCTTCTCCTCGTAGCGTTGATTAGCAGATTCAAGGTCTTTCTGCAGTTTCTTTTTGGTCTCTTCAATAGATTCTAAGGAACCAACACTCTCCTCCATTCGCTTTTTCATATCTGCCATCTTAAAAAAAAAAAAAAAAAAAAAAAAAAAAAAAAATAAAACAGACATTTTAACAGCAAAATAAAACATGCTCTGCACTTGTAATGAACTGCCTCACCCCACAGCCTTTGCTGCACGTAACATGAATATTTAGATTACTTGCTTTTCTTTTTTTTTATGGGATGAAAAAGTACAAGTGCACTGAAGTGTCTTTGAAAACTATTAATCACTGTACAAAATATAATAGCCAGTAAAGGCAGTTTTATCAAAGTGTTTGTTCCAAATATACATGCAGTAAACAAATGAAAGACTGCTAGAGTAATACAGTTTTTACGAACACTGTTAAAGCATTTAACAGTTAAATGCAAAGTTAACATTTCAGAAGAACTGCTCATGCATGCAGCATATGCCTTGAAGCAGTGTTTGAAAACATAGTAGAACAAATTGTTAAAAACCCACCTGAGTTTGCAGTGTTGCGACTTGCTTTGACAGGTTTTTCTTTGCTTCCTCTTCTTCTTCCAATTGTTCTAGGAAGCTATTTTTCTCCTCTTCCATTTGCTTGAGTTTTGTGCTTAGGCCCAGTTTTTGACGCGTCTCTTCTTGTAAGAGTTCCTAGACCAGTTGAAAATAAAGATAAAAGAACTTAAGGACCCATTATTGATTCAGTCACTTAGATATTTGGATCTTATTTACTTATAGCACTGGAGTTTCCTGAGAGTACAAAAACATGGACATACATACATACATACTATTGCAAATTACACACAAATAGGGCTCTTGTGTAGGAGACCATTTCTCTCTTTACAGATTTTAAATCAAGACATCCTGTCATTCTGCCACAGGAGAGCCTGTCACCACACCAAACCCATTCCTGTGGTAAAGGAGCAGCTATATGTACCTATTCAGAGGCTGTGCCTTGACATTTTGTTGCAGCCTGGTTTACAGGTTTTTTTTTTTTTGTTTTTTTTTACAGTTCTTACTAAATACATGAACATATAATAAATTAAATACACAGGACCATGAAAAAAAAATCTTTGGCATACTATTCTGAATTTGAAAACCTCAAATTCTGTAGCTCCAATTCAAAGGAATAATTAAGAAACATTGTACACACCTGAGTGTCTTGTAGCTGCGATTCCAAGGTAGAGAAATCTTTGGCAAGTTTGATAGATTTGTGGTCGGCTTGAGAAAGGAGACTTGTGACATTGTCCAACTCAACCTAAAGACATTACCATACATTTATATATCAGATTATAAGAAATTTAATGTAAGTAATAAAGTTTAAGGACTGTCTACATAACCCCCCATCCCAACTATGCCCATCTATTATACATCAATAGATTACATATCCACTGTACCTGCAGTCTGTTTGCCTTCTCAGACAGCTCAGCACGGAATCTATCGCCTTCTGAAACTTTAACTTGCAATTCCTGAAGCTGTGCCTCTGTTTTTTTTCTTTTGTGCTCAGAGTCTCCCTTGCCCTGCAGAAGAGCTTTCACCTCATTTGCCAATTCATTACGCTCACTCTCAAGTGCTTGTTTTGCCTTTTCCAAGTTTCCTTTCACCTATGAGAAAAATGAGACAATTCAGATCAATTGATAGTAAACATACTTTTGTAAAGTAAAAATGATACATGAACACAATTTCCACTATGTTCTTTAGGGTTGAATTCACACTAGTGTTTTTTGCAAGCAGTTTTAAGCAGGTTAACCATGTGTAGCCACACCCTATAAAGGGTATTAGAACAAATGGGTTTGCTTTTTCAGTCAGTCATTTATTTGTGGTACCATTCCTGTGTGTTTTTTGAGGCATTACATGCTATGTCCAAGGGCAGTATGTCACCCCCCAAATGCCTCCATAGACTTGAATTGGAACCACTTTGTCTATCAAAACTTCATACAATGATAAGCAACCTATACTTAGTAATGAAGACATAAAACTGAAAAGAGTTTTCTTCTCAGATCTTCACTTCCCGGCATATAGAGGGCAACAGGAGTGAACAATTTCTTGAAAATAAGGTAAAACCCCACTTAGTTAACACGTACTCGTTTTGTCTGTTCCAGCTGTTCAGAAAGCTCCTCTACTGCTTGTGCATGCTTCTGTCTCAGCTCCTGAATTTGACCTTCATGAAGTCTAGCTTCCTCTTCTAAATTTTTCTTCAGGTGTGTTACCTCTTGCTCACGTTTTGTTCTAAAAAAAAAAAAAAAAAAATATTAGTTCATCATCTACAGTCAAAGTAGATAAAACCTTTAATTAATATTTCTTCTAAATCCCAATACCGGAGTTCTTGTTGTGCTGCAGTTGAGTCCAAGGTATCTTCAAGTTCAGTCTTTAATGCTTCAAGTTCTTCTCCCAGATCACGCTTTTGTTTCTCTGCCTTGTTTCGAGCAGCTCTCTCAGAGTCCAGATCTTCCTGTAGTTCACTAATCTGAGATTCTAACTCTCTAATTTTTTTTAGGGCTACGTTCTTTTGGCCAGCTTCTTCCTCCACCCTAGAGATATAGCAAACAAGAAGTTTACATGAGACAAGGCATACATCCTTACGGACCTTGTGCAATCAACCTCTCTAACAGTCTTAACAGTCCTCTTAAGTGGAGGAACAACTTACATTTCCTCGGTCTTCTCCACCAGCCACAATAAAGGTAAAATCAATAGGGCTTATTACAAATAAAGGATTTTATCATTTATGAAAAGTCTAAATTTGATCTTATATTTGTTTCAAAGAGTCCTATCTCACCAGTAAAAGACAGAGCTTGGGGTTGCTCACAAGCAATACCTATTTTAATTAGTTTCACCAATTGTATTTCTACAGCAACCCAGTAAATAAGGGTCTAGTTGAGCAGGTTATGCACTTCGCAGCCTAAAAAAAAAAATCTATTAAAGTGGACATCAATTTATCACAGTTATCTTGCATATCACAAAAACAATCATTGTTTTTTACCTGGCAAGAGCAGCCTGCAACTCTTCCTCCTTTTTCGCAAGTTGTAACTTTAACTCTGCAATTTGTGCTTGTAGCTCTGCAATTTGATCATGTAAATCAGTACTGTCTCCCTCCAACTTACGGCGTGTCTTTTCTAGCTCCTGCCGCTGTTTCTCTTCTCTGCGAAGGCGCTCTGCAAAAACATTTTATTGTAAGGTATAAAAATCTAAAAGCTAAAACTTTGAATCAAGTAGAACTTAATTTTTTTACTTTAATGTGTTTAAAGGCCAGTAACTCCACACTGAACCAAAGGAGTCAACAGGACAAGCAATTAAGGTTTTCAGAAGGGGGTCAGCAATCCCATATTAAAGAAAAAGTGCCTTTTAATATAAAATGCAGTTCTACTTTCAAAAACTTGTATGCAACATTCACTTATCTTTCAGGTCAACATTTGTACACCCACATATCAAGCTGGAATTTTTGTCCAAGATCAAAAACTGATCAAGATAAGTTCATACTCTACTTCTAAAATGTGATTAGGATGGTCAAAAAATAATTTGGTAATGGTCTTTGATGTAAACACGACAGTACCTTGGATGTAGCAGGTTCTTTATAAAAAAAAAAAAATAGGTCTCTTGCACTCCATATTACAGATCATCTTTTTAGAGACCTCATGTCACATGACCAGTGACACAACATCCATAACAAATGCTGGTGAACCTACTGTGGTTGGGTCATATGAAGACATCTATTATACACACTACACCCTGAGGTGCCTGGATTGGAGGGGGAACCCAAACAGCAGCTTCATTGCCTATCAACTACTGAAATATGTAGATGCCTGCTTCTCCAGTGGTTAAAATTGAAATAACCACATATGCAGCCATCATTTAATAGAGAGATTTGCAGAAACACAGTTTTAAATGTTATACCTTCCAAGTCAGTGATCATGGTTTCATGTTTATTTTTCAGTTTAGCGAGGCTCTTGGATTTTTCTTCCTCCTCTGCTAGGTTAGTGGTAAATTCTGCAATACGATCCTCCAGAAGTCTTTTTTCCTGAAACATGAAAGAAATTTGATGTACCAATCATGAGCGCGAGAGAGACACAGACACTAAAAAGGATGCATATATACACAATTGCTTTAATAAAAGTGGTCCTTACCTTGCTTAATTTGCTTGCCTGATCTTCCAAAACTAATACTTCCTCTTCAGTCTTCTTAAGCTTTGCCTCAATAGTGACCTTTTCCAGTTGTAGCTTCTGTCTGGCTGCTTCTTCCTCTTCTAGCTGTTCTTCTAGCTCCTACATCAAAATTACCATACACAGATAATTTAGGTACATGCTATGATGTTGTAAGCTCACATAAGCTCTAAAGCCTGTCATCATTCATATAATTAAAGTAATTAGACTGCTTCAAATGACAGAGGTCAGTCAGGCATGCAGGGTCATCTCCAAAGGTCATGTCAGACAAGCATACCTTGCCAGCACATCAACTATGGGAAAATTCCTTAAACTATGAAGTCAACAGCCTCACTGGCTAGACATACAAGATTCCTCTAGGTGTTGCAAGAAGAACAACCCATTAGACTTTGACCTTACAGAACCAAAGCTACGTACACACGTCCAACGGTTCTCGCCCGATAATCGGCTCAGGGCCAATATCGGGCGAGAATCTGGGGTGTGTACAGCGCCAGTTGTCCATCGTCCGAACAACCGTTCTTGCGGATCCACAGACGATGGACGACTAATGATCCTAATGCAAGGGAAGGGGGAGAGAGCACAGCAGGGTGCCGCTCCATAGCTCTCCCCCTGCATACAGCAGAACGGTGATGTATGTACAGCACTCGTTCATGCATCGAGCAGTGCTAGTCGTTGAAAAGGATTGTGAAAGATCCTTTCCAAGGACTATTATTGTGCGTATGCGGCTTAAGTTGGTAGAGAACAACTTTCAAGGCATAGTCAGTTTAAGTTTGCAAACGTTTGTAACATTCTATGGCATAGGCAAAAAAGTGGGAGTGTAAAAATAAAAAATAAAATCGTTTCTATTCTACTCGGGTAATGGTTACTCCTAAAAGTTGTCAGCCAGGTTATCCAGCAGAAATCCACGGATTGTTGCCCTAGCCAGTAGCTGTCATGTCATGCAGTGTTTAACACAGACGTTTTAAGCTGGGTGGGGAGAAATTGTAGGTGGATAGTGGCCCCAGTATTGTGACTCAGCTTATCAGTAACCACCCAAAAACAGCCAGGTGCTTACTGAAAATGCCAAGTGGTGAGCCCGGCTAAAAGTGGGTGGGGAGAACACAGACCTATCTCTGTGTACAATTACAGTTGACCAGAATTATCAATAAGCACCACGCTCTGCAACTTTTTTTATCACCATCGAGGAGTTGTATCAAGTTTTTTTACTGCAATTTTTATGTTGCGGAAAAATGTAAACCACTAAAGCAGCACACATTTAGCATACCACAATGTTCTGCTGCATTTTTTTCTTTTCTGTCTGCAAGAGTTGACATCTTTCCTCCTCCTCTTCCACCCGAGACTCCAAATCATGTAAAATTTCTTCCAATTCTTGTTTCCTGGCTGCTAGACGACTTCTCATTTCTTCTGCTTCAGCACAGAGTTCAGTTTCAGCTTGCAGCTGTTCTTGCAGTTGCATTTTTTCTTGTTGAAGCTAAAAATCAAAGTAGCAACATATTTACAAAATAAGAACATAAAACCCTTGCCTATAAAGCCTTTGCTTGGCATGTCATGAAAAGATTTTTAGTATTGGTGAACACTATACATAGCCTATATACATAGAGTGTTTAATCAAGGGATTAACTTTTTGTGGCATGTGGTCTAGCAAAATGGCATAGACTGATTCATAACTTGATCTGGACTGGATAAACTAGACATGTTACCTACCTCACCAATATCAGAAATAGATTAACTAAAACCTAGGCGAGTTTAACCAAGAGTACATGCATAAGAAGCACAAAATAATTTAGTTCATAAAAGTTCATATCATTTAGCCACAATATTTCACTGGCGGGGAGGGCATTAAAGAGCTCCATGTACATATGTTCAAACCATAAACATACCTTATAATTGTACCTGTGTTATTGAACTTTGTATGTGACATTTGCATTACCAGTTTTTCCTAGGCAAGCTTTCAAAAGATTGACCTAAGGTTGTGATTGGACTGCCCTTGGAAATATTAAGCCCACAAAAATAATTGTAGAACTAAGACTGACACAAGTTCAAAATTATATATATATATAATAAATAAATAAAACAACTAAAACATTTGTGCCGACATCAGAAAACCACACAAACATTTTGATCTCACCTGTATGTGCAGGCTTTCCATTTCTGTAAGTTTCTGTTCAGAGACTGTCTGAAGTTCCTTAACTTTCTGTAGTTCAACCTCTTTTGATTGCAGCTCTTCATCAAATCTATTTGCTTGTAATAGTGGCTTAACCTAACAATCAGATTTTAATTTTGGTTAAACAATCGCTTATGATATACAGTAACATTTCGTTTGTCAGTAGTATAGTATTAAGCATATATCAGCCCAAAACTTCTTTTGGAGAGAATATTTAACAGTTAAAGCCACTGTGTTTTTGGATGTCTATCTCGTAGAAGAAATTTCTTCCCACTTCCAGACCTGTAAACTTAACAGAAAATAATCAGATATCTTTACAATGTAAAGGAATCCCCCTCTGATACACAGTTATACCAGGAATGTGTGTTTCTGTTGAATGACTTCCCTTCTCTTCCAGTTCTGGGGGTAACTATTTTAAAGTCAACCTCAACTTTTATTCCCAGTGACATTAGTAATTAGCACAATTAGTAACTAAATCTACCTAATGGAACACAGACAAACTTTAAGGTGACACTTTAGGAAGTCTTCCTCCTTTGTCTGTATCTGTTATTTGCAACCCATATTTAATGTGCAGCGCTGAATAATATGTTGGCGCTATATAAATCCTGTTTAAAATTATTATTATTGCTACTAATGTCTTTCTTCCTACCATTTGACTTTCTAATAAAAGGGTCACTGCAATATTGTTTTCATGCAGCAACTAAACAAACAGTAACAAGGTAAAAATAAATGAACTGAACTCCTTTACACTCATCTCTCACTAGCCATCCCTGTATAGCTTACCTGGAATTTCTGCCAAAACTATTAACAGCCTGAAATAGCACAAACACATTTAGGTAAATCAGTTCTTAATGTTTTAGTTACAAACACAAAAACAAACCTTTGTGAAAAGCCTCCACCACTGCCAGTTCCTGAGTTTAAGGTAGGCTGCACAATTCCTCTGAATAACTTTCATAGCAGTGAGTTGCTGTTGACGTTTTGCAAATGCCCTGAGAACAAGCCGCAAATAAAAATGAAAAGGTAAACATATTAGTATATTATTTCCTGTAGCTCTTTGAGGTGGTCTAGTGCATGCAAAACTTCAAACACATTTACGCAGCAATAAATTCAATTTCAAGTCAAGAAAGTAGTTTCATATCATTCCAAACCTGAATATAATTAAAAATCCTCATAGAATTAGCAACTAACTTAGCAACAGTGCAAAACCGTAGAACCTGTAAGAAGACATGCTAGCCTGCAAATCTAATCCACCTTGGATCCTAGGCCCAAGCACATGGTGGTTAGAGTTTTGTCCAAGGTTATGTTAGGCTTCGTACCTGGAACTTCAAAAGGTCATTAAAAGTGCTGGTAACAGAGTAACGTTATAAGGCAGAGCTTAACACTAGGGTAGAGAAAGGTTATTACCTCCTTGGATCATTCATAAGTACTCCTACTTCCATGATAGTCCATGAACCAAAAGTATGACTACTAGCAATATAGTGGTATGTTTTATGGAAAAAATAATTAGGGGTCTTGACTTCTGTTTATGTACAGTCAACGACTTTAGAAATGCCACAGAAATAGATACAGATATAAAAAGTAAAGCATCTACCCTTTCTCAATGGAAAAGGTACTGGATTATCAAAACAAAACCAGCAAAAAGTGTAGCATCCTTATCCTTAATGACTTCCTTCAAACATGATTACTGCATTCACCTGTGCTTTAGTATGAAAGGTTTGATCATGTTTGCACCCTTAAACAACTTTCTTAAATACGCTTGCTTTATGTAAAGTATAACGTTTCTAAATTTCCATAGAATGCTCAATAGGTGGTGATATTTCTAGCAGTGAGCAAATCATTTTACGTTTCACTCTAGTGTGTTGAATGATTCCAGCTTTTAACAAGTTTTAAACTCTTGCACAAATCACAAACTGTAAATGAGGGAAGTCACACTTACTTTCTGGCCAAGTATCCTCGGCACCAGGCCTGGAAGGCAATAATTACATCTGTAATCTTTAGGTCCCGCTCCTCTTCAAGGTGAGCCAGGACACCTGCCCTGAAAAACACTTTGCTTTGGCCAATACGGTAAAGGTTGGAATCCAACTCAAGGGCTTTTATCTGTAGAAGACACACTAATTAAAATGACATACAAAAATATAAATATGCACACACGTCATTGAATAAAGAAACCATAATTATAAGGCCACAAAACAGCAAGTCTTACCATGAGAACGCATGCCTGCTTTCCATCCATGAAACCTTTGGGAATGGAATTTGGAGTGAGAATTTCATATCTAAAAAGGAGAAAAAATATTTTTTTGAAGGATTTGAAAACATCCCTAAAATAAAAAAAAATGTATTATAAAAATATATCTCCACGCTTCATTAATGCACATACCTTTGTCTGAATTCCTGGAAGACTATTCTGTTTGGAAAGCCCTGCCGGCAGATACGAATTCCTTCCAAAACACCATTGCAGCGCAATTGATCCAACACCAAGTGGGCATCCAGTTTGCCAGCCTACATGAAAGATGATTAATGAACAAAAGAAGAAAACTCGAACACAGACAAAAAAAAAAAAAGTGTATCATTACATACCTTCTTTTCATGATTGGGTATAATGCAGCGTACAAAGTTTGGGTTTGTGTTTCTGAGGGTGGCCATAAGCTTAGAAAGTTGCTCTTTATATAACTGACCCACAGTACGGAACATTCCTTTTCTAGTCTTAAATGCACCAGGCAAAGCTGCATCACTCATGCCAGCTACTTGATCCAAGCCAACAATGCGATCCACTAAAGTTAAAAACAAGCACATAAGAATTTAAAATACGGCCTTCAAAACATGGCTGCATAGGGTTTTATTGGACAAATCAGTATCTTTGGTACAGTAATGAGAGAAAAAACCAACACAGCTTATGTTTGAGAGAAATTCTCTCCCATAAACTTAGTTTACAACCAAAAGTTACACACAACACAAGAATCCGCTAACCTTAAACATAGGTATAGGTTTGATCTTTTGTTTAAGATTCTAAGACAGGCCTTAACAACTAGAAGAATTCTGTATGGAGTCTCTATATGGGGGCCTATCAGTTTCACCTTTTCAGTGTAGATTTAGTAATTGCCATCAGTCTTAAGGAAAATCGGCTTGTTTACCTATGGACCAATATATCTACCACTGTGGCCTTCAGAGGCTTATTTTGAAGATTTTTGTCTTAAAAAAACAAAAAAAAAAAAAACAAACAATACTTTCCATGGACATGTGATGGTTATCCTAAGATATCTGGAAAATACATTAAAGTGTGCAGGCAAATGTGAAAATATACAATATATCGAATACAAAAAAAGATCACAGATTAAAACAGGAGTGTTTGAAAGGGTGGAACATGACCAAAATGCGTGTGGATAAAAACTAATGGCAAACTGACAAGATACATTTCTTGCAACTGGTTAGGTACAAAATTTTTTGGAAGATATTACTTTCATGTACTTACAAAAAACACAATCATTAGTACCAAACACAATATGCTGCCAAAAAAATAAACGGATTAGAAAAAAATCGTATTTTAAAAATGATTTAATAAAATCTAAGTGTACCAGTGCCTAGGTTACATACATTAACAAGATGTAAAAAAATAAATAAAAATGATAAATATTATAAAAAACAAACCCTAAAAAAACAAAAAAGGCTATATAGGGGTTGTTTACTAAGGTACTAAGAATCAAACCAAATTAGATTACACAATCAAAAATCTTTTATAAAAATCAGTGGCAAAGCAAAGTTTTTTTTTTTTGAGAAGGTTTCTTTCATGGGGAAAAACAATTACCAAAATGAGACACTATCCTAAACAATTACAATAGTATATTCAGTAATGTATTAAGTTTCTTCTCTTGAAGAGATGAGATATTGTTTGGATTTGTTAATGGTCAATGGTTTTACTTTAACAGTCTTTTCAGACTAAAGATGAGAAAACTAGCTGAGAATATTGTTGATTTGGGGGGGAGAGAGTTATATTTCTGATTGCATCAGGGGGATACTTGCTCATTTGCGTGCCTGTCCATAAAAAATTCAAAATTGAGCGTTTGTTACTGGGACAACAATAAAAACATTGTCAAAAGTTTAATCTCTTTACTTTATTAGTACTTTACTAGTAAAGGATTATCAGTACTTAGATAAAAGTAATTATCTATCTGGAATCATGCTAGAAATAGACTTTATGGTCATTTTAATAAGAAAACTATATCTTCGAAACAAAACCCAATGAGATCAAAGAGAATTTAATATTTGCTAGTACCATCTCCAGTTAAATCTTTATATTTGTGCAGAGCTGAAGTGCTTGTAGACTCTTCAGCATCTGACAATGCTGGCTGCATTAGATGCCTCCACCTCAATATAGTGCAGTTTTCCTTAAACTCAGCATCGCCAATAAATCGCCGCAGCAAAAACACACCAATGTAGCCTGAAAGGCGAGATGTATTCTGCCAGCATTTCTAGCTCTGCAAGAATAAAGATTTGAGTTCCCAGAAGTAATAAAGACTTTTACCAAGATCATAAATTTTTTTTTACAGATTTTGTTTTTTTCTTTTAAAAAAGGGATACCTAGTGTTTACAGAATGATCAGACATGCAGATACACTCAAACTGCCCTGAAGGCTAATCATATGCACAGCACTCTAAACATTTACACTAATGTAAAGGTAATGGCCAGGCAGTGGAGAGGTGGAGGAGGCAGGCCAACAAATGACTTATTACCAGGTTTTCTAACTTGTCTGATTTTCTGATTTGCAGCTTGCCAGTAGCTCATGAGAGGTCCTACAAATATGATATTTTTTGCCTGATGAGGTTTAAGATACCAGTTTAAAAAAGGTGAAAAATGAATCCATCTCATTAGTAACGATATTGAATGTAGCCAAGTACTGCTTCCCTCCACAATAAAAACATACAGATCATCTTAAGTTCTAATCAAAAAAAAAAAAAAANNNNAAAAAAAAAAAAAAACAAAAACAATATCTGGAAATAGTAATGAGTGATTTTATGTAAGTCAATGAGTGTTCTACGTTTAGTGGTTGTTTACATTGGAAGACTGTGCACTCTGTGTACTTAAGGACATTTTAGGAACTGGTGTTTGAAGCTTTGTGAGCAAACTTAAAAATCAGACAGGTGAGTAGCCACACCATGCACCACAATACCTGCTATTTTCAATCACCTGTAGGTGTACAAAGTCCACTTCCGTAGATCTAATAGGGAGGAAATAAGGTGGTATGAAGAAAGTTTAACAGAAATAAAAAGAATGGACCACTGAACTGAAGAGAGGGATTAAAATACTTTTATAGTGGCACCAGATGCAAATAAACAGAACAAAAAAAAAAAAACAAAAAAAAGAAGAAGATTAGGATGAAGTCTTTTACTACAACACCCCTTACAATTTCTTACCATCTTTCCAAAGTTCAAACACAAATTTATCAGATGACTGATTAAGAAGTGTTGCAACATTATCATTCAGTGGGTCCATATTTTTCATCAGCCACTCATCAGCTTTGTAATCCACCTAATAAAACAAAAAGTTGTAAAACCGTTACAATTCTAAAGTACATAAAAACGAAAAGGCACAATATTTGCATCCTTGTTGTAGGCCTTAACCTAACAAACCCATCCCTATTCACTATAGGGACATAGCTGTGTCCAACAGTGAATGAATTTGTCATTTAAAACACATAAAACTAGAAGATTTACTTAAAGTGAATGTTAGATCAGGGGTTACCAAATATGCCCCATAGGGTAGCACATTTCACCACCACTTGCGCCAAGAATAAAGGTTTCCATTAAAAAAAAAAATCCTGTCTGGTACACCCACTGTAGCACAGTTTAATTTTAGGGGCTTCTTCTGTTCAGGCCATGGCTTCTCCTCTACCTTTGACTCTTTATACACTTGAATCTTTACTGCATGGTATCCAAATGAGTTGACAGGTATGGCTTTATCTCAGCTACTAAGTCAGCAGATTCTACATAAAACTGCCCTGCCCCTTGGAACAGCTTAGACTTCAATGGCAGAATTCTTTGGCTTTACTGGACTATAGTGAGGCATATCCCTTAAAAGTGAAGAGTCGTGAAGCCTTATATTACTGTATATCCCTGATGCAATTTCAATTTCTAGTTTACAAGATCTATGTATTCCATTTTTTTATTGAAATATTAATACACATTACAAAATAATGACATTTCTTTATCATGTGAATAAAAGTCAGTTTTTTACATGTATTCCAAAATATACTTAAAGTTCGAAAGGTCAGCAGTGTTACAAGTTACTGTTAAGAACACAAGCTCCAGCAAAACAACTGTACACAATTTGTCTATTTTATGTGAATGAGATTAGAACACATGACCCCTTACCTTCCCAGCATAATGAAAGATGCAAAAATCTGCCTTATCTTTAAGTTGCTTGGGCTTTTGGAATTTTGAATGAGAGCCTTGCTCTTGTACCACTTTCTCCACAAAACTCTTATCAGTAGCCTTAGGAAACCAGCATTCCTCATCCAAGAGAGCCAGAATGCCTGGGGGACCAGCCTAAAAAACAGGGGAATGGTTAGAAGCCAGAAACCCACATATATAAATTATTATTTTATACATGCATGTTTGTATATACACATGCCAATGTACTCACTGGTTTCTCTATCAACTCAATACAAGGCTGAAGATCCAAACCAAAGTCAATGAAGTTCCACTCAATACCTTCCCGTTGGTATTCTTCTTGTTCCAGTATAAACATGGTGTGATTGAAGAGCTGTTGCAGTTTCTCATTTGTATAATTAATACAAAGCTGTTCAAATGAGTTCAGCTATGGAGACATGAGGAAGAGTAAACAAAGATTAAACAGCACATTCATGCTTACATTAAAATACCTATACTCCACAACTAAACAAAAGGAATTTACATGAATACTACATTTAAAAAAAAAACAAAAAAAAAAAAAAACACAACTCTTCCAGGTAGCAAAGAATAGGTTCTTTATGTTCGTTTACCTCAAAGATTTCAAAACCAGCAATGTCCAAAATGCCAATAAATGAAGCCCCTTGCCTCTTCGTTTTATCTAAGGCTTTGTTAATGCGCATAACAAGCCAACGGAACATGCGCTCATAAGTGGCTTTAGCAAGAGCCTCTATTGCAAAGTCGGCCTAAAGGAAAGATGGACAAACATATTTTGAACAAATCAAAAGGTAACCAAATTAACTACATATCAATCAACCTTTTCCAGCTTCTACCTGCTCCTTGGTCTGGGCTTTTTGTACATAATCACGTCCAACTTTAATGCGAGGCAAGAGGATTGCTCGTGTAAAGTCATTCACATTGATTCCCAAAAGATGACATACTTTTTGGGCAGCTTAAAAAAAAAAAAAGGTATATATTAGAACAAGGGACCACATAATATTTTAACAGTAAGCAGGAATCAAGTCCTAAACATTGGAAGGAACACTGCACAGATCTTGGATATCCTACAATATTTTGTCATGTATGCAACTCCATATATACCCAGCAGACATTGCAGGGGTAACCTATACATGATTACCAATTCACAGGTAGAAGAAACACTGGCCATCTCTAGGTTACTATCCTCAATCTAGCATTGTTGGCATTAGCAAGTCAACAACAATGCAACACAATTTACCATACCTAGAACAATTACTCTGCGAAATCCACTGCATATCATGGATACTTTAAGAGTGTGTCAATGGGCTTTGAGCTTGTGTTGATGCCATAAGTTTGACATGCTTCTGGGATCAGAAATCATTGATAGCTGCAAAAAACCTGCAGGTGATTTCCTTGTAGTCTATAACTAACCTGCTTCGAGTAGGGTATACATACATCAATATATGTATACCCTACATTGTAATATATACATTCCAATAAGGACATGTATGGGAACGCAAAGCCTGCTATAAAAGCTCATTGACATTTGAATTAATGAATTTGTGTGTTTTGTCCTCCCAAAATATCTATCAAAAATACAACCATTTAAAACATTTTGATATCGTTTTGGAAGTATGCTTTACCGAATGATAAAATATGTGGAAATACTAGGTACAGAAAATGATAAATTGTAGTCTTTGTATCATCCATTCCAGTGTTCCTCAACCAGGGTTTCATAAAACAATAGGTTTTCTCCAGGAGTTGCTTGAGCAATGATCAATTTTTGCATCTCAGGCAAGTTACCACCGATATCATTTATCTTTTTGCCCATCTCCAAGAATGACATTCTTCCTACTGACCACCACATTAATGTACTCTGAGCTGTGGACATTGTAAATTTAGCAGACGTCCCCCTGGACTGGAAAGGTATTTCAAGGGTTCCCTCAAGGTAAAAAAAAAGGCTGCAAAACACTGATCTAACTCAAAGCCACACTACTCCAGGAAAAAAAAAAAAACATTAACCGGTACATACCTGTGTTGTCAGGCATGGAGGCCTGATCCGTGTTGCGCTCCTTCTTAAATGCAATGTTACCTAGCTGCAGCACTCCAGAAATAACTCGCAACAACCCTAAAAAACAAAAAAAAAAAAAGAAAAGTTAAAATAAATAAACTTGATACTAGAGCCATATTTTACATCAATGTGGCCAGCCATTACATAAATTGAAGATCAGGAACAATTGGTTTACAGTATTTGATTAAGGGGAGCTTAAACCTTCTTGAATGAAAAAAAATATTGGACGACTGGTTTGGTAAAACACGAGCTACTTTTCTGTTATCAAATTGTTTTTTGTTTTCAATGATTTGAAACTATTTGTGTCTTAACCTCTTGCAGCCTCATTACAAGCACTTCTTGTCTACACACACACACACACACACACACACACACACACACCAGAAAAGGCTACACTAAATTTCTCAGGTTTTAGAGAATGAGTACAGTGGACTATGCCCAAGTAATGTGTGTTAGAACTGCCACCTGTAGTTTCCATCATAAGCTATGTGACCTGACCATGCAAGAGCAGAGCTGGGAGGTGACAAAAATGTTTAAAGTCACCGTTTAACAGAAGTTACTGAAAAAAATAAATCCCATAGCAAGATTATTAGGCATGTTTTACCCACAGTTTTAATGTTTAAAATTGCATAGTTCTCCCCTCCCCTCGTGCTGCTTGTCATATTCTGCAGCCTAACAAAACCTTCACACCTTGTGTGCAAAACCTTCATATCTCCTAAACCATTGGTTGCAACAACTTGAAATCAAGAATTCCAAATATAGCTGCCATATCCCACATATAGCTCTGTAGGAATGATATATATATATTTTTTGTGCGGGGACATATTGTGAATAGCAGCCCACATATTTGTAAGGGCTGTATATAGAATTCTGTAAATCAACATTCATTTTGCCACATACTGCACATGTGCACCTTGGGGACCACTTATCAAGTGTGAACACATAACTATGTTAAATTAAAACGTTGTGGGCAGAGGAGAAAACATACTAAAAAGTTAAAAGAACACAAGCTATCCACATACTGCAAGGAAAAGTAGGTGTTTATTTTATATGCTTAACATAATATATGATTTATATATATTATGATTAATATAAATACCTTTATGAGTGTAATCTATAGCTACTTTTTAATGTTCTTGGTGTTTTATGTAATGTGTTATGTTTCAACACCTACCAATTTGCTCATCGTCAGGAAATCCCATAATCTTCATTGCTTCCAAGGTCTCTTGAAACAAATCTTTGTCTTGCTGGCCAGGAATTGTAACGTGCCCATTAGAAAGAAAACGATATTTATTGTATGCCTCCAAAAGGAGTTCATCTGTAAGTGTTAAAAGTTGAAGCTTAGAACATTAGATATTTCAAATGCATTTTGTAACAAGAACGGGTGACCTACAGTGTTATATTTAGGGATAGCCAATATGCAAAACCATCACTGGCATGGCAGACAGCAAGTATGGCATTTCCTTAACATTTTTCAAAGTGATGGCAACTTGCTTCCAAAATAAGAAAATGCTTCTCTGGCCAATAAGCGCAATAAAACATTATGATCCAACAAGATTTATAGTCTACACACCAGCAAATGTTTGCATCACTAGGATATAAATGTGGACATATTAAACAAACTGTGCAAAACACAAAGCAAATGTTGAAAACTTTATTGAAGATAAACTGGTAGGAAATCTTTTGTGGTTTGGGTAATTTACTTTGCTTTTGTAGCCTAATCACAGAGAACGTATGTAATGCAACACTAATCAGTTAATCACTGCTTCTAACCCACTCGAAAATTACTTAAATCCCATCTCCAGGAATCTCTAAATCTATTCAGCAAATGCATTCCACTTTACCTTAAAGGTTCATATAGTTGATGGTTATTGTCTTTCTCCCATCCTCAAATCATGCACCGTATGTATACGCCTTTCCCGTCAGCATCATTTAACATTAACTAGCACAGTTATAGATGTATTTTGCAAACGTAATATTTATAGCAGTGATGTCAGTTTATAAAACAATTTTTTCCAAAAATGATAAAACTACTAAAAGAACATTTTTATTGCTCTAAATGTGCTGTATAATACTGCATGGGATAGAGTCAAAATTTGTTGCCACCATTTTCATGTAAGGAAACAAATTTGCAGGAGACAGAACACTTACTTTTTAGGTGTTCTCCAGCACCTGATAATAGGTAGTAAAATATATGGAAGGTTCGTTCATCTTTAGCCTGGCGAATGGCACGGGATTTTTCCAGCAAGTCTGGCGCGTAGTCAAGGGAAATATCAAACAGACACATTTACAACAATTGCCACTTGTTTTCTTAAACCACCTACATTTTATTATAAGTTTTATGTCCCCTTAACCCCTGTTTGTTGCTTCAAGGGCTGGGGACCATTCTATGATGCTACGTAGCCTCTGGCAAAGCCTGGTGTAAACAGAGGTCATGGATGACAGATGGAAAAGTATAAGGATCTAATACAAAAGTTTATAGTGATGGGTTCCCTTTATGTAAGCATTGGAGGAATAAATGGAATCTACACACTATGCACCGACTCAGATTCACTCACCACACATGGAAAGTGGGTTGCATTTTTACCAACAATGTAGGAGCGTTTATAGAACGTTTTTTAGTCTAGGAAAAAGGAGACTGCAAAATACATATTTAGTGAACAGTTCGATATACTGCAGGTTTGAAAATTCTTGTTAACATGTAACAGCCAATTGTTTCTTGGAGTTAATAGTGGCAGGAAAAAAGGTTACAACCTGTCAACCTTACTGTATATTTAACTGCTACAAGAAAAACTGAATTTGGGGGGGTAAATAGACAACTTTTGAGATGTTTCCCTCTATGTACCCACTGGAAAGAGAACTCCCTCAAAGTACCTCTGCTATTTAGCTACTAAACATCAAATGAGGTTTATTTCAAAATGGGAAAAAAAAAAATAACTAAACATGAGTTAACTTCAGCAACATTTGCTAAATTAAAGAAAGCCTTATTGCCAATAATACAGTCAATAAAATAAAAATATCTGCATACATGCAATTAAAATAGTAATAAAGCAACAAAAATAAAGGATACAGGTCTCAATGTTTGCTCCAACAATGTAGCCATTTACATCAAAATTAATCCGTATGAATTTGCCCTAAAAGGGGGAAAATAATGATTACAGCAATGTTTATAGAATTTTTTTTCTACAAATGAAAAAAAAAAAAAAGCTATTCATGTATAAATTTAACAATGATCTGCAGCTGACATGGCTCCACAGTGCTGGTGGAGGTTGCAATTGAGTGGTTATAGTTCCAAGGCAGGCACAGCCAGCATTATTTAGAAGCCTCAGCAAGAACACCATGGTACAGGTGGAGTCATTCATACATACATAAAACACACACACACACTCTGAGGGAAAGAAGTATTTGCCGATTTTGTATGTTTGCCCTCTGACCAGTCTTTAACACACGGCCAAGGCAACAAAGGAGTGGCTCAGGAAGAAGCACATGAAGGTCCTGGAGTGGCCTAGCCAGTCACCACACCTTAACCCCATATAAAATGTGGAAACCTTACTGACTTGGAGAGGAGCTGCATAGAGGAGTGGGACAAAATCCTTCCTGAAATGTGTTCAAACCTGGTGGCCAACTACAAGAAACCTCTGTGATTGCCATCTCTGTGATTGAAGTCATCTTTTGCGAAGGGATCAAATACTTATTTCACTCATTACAGAGTTACATTCATTACATTACAGAGTTTGAGGGTTCTTTTGTTATTCTGTCTCTCACAGCTACAATAAACCTAAATTACAATTATAGACAGGTAATTTCTTTGTCAGAGGGCCAACGTATATAAAATATATGCTACTGTACAGGTTTCTGTATTTTTATGGACCGTTTTTGTTTTACAGATTTGTGTTTTATTTAAAGTTTAATATTAAATTTATTAAATATTGGACGTATTTCGGTGAGGTATGCCTAAGAATTATAAACCTACAATGCAAATAAATAAATTCCCATGCAAAACAATGTGCTGCTTTTTGCGTATAACCACGGACAGAATTAGAACACCAGGGGGGTTAAAAAAAATAAAAAAATGTAACAGAAAATTTGTATACATTTTATAGATTACAATGCTTCATATACACACTTTTATACTTTTAAACAAATCTAATTACACTTTAATAACAAGATTTTAAACTATAAGTTTAAAATATATTTCCCATATTTCACGTGTTAAAATACGTCTAGACTATCAGGCATTTTGTAATGTTTTACAAGTGGACAGTTAAGACAGTTTGCTCATCTATAGGTATTTTAAATGTGAAAAAAAAAAACCAAAAACTGTCTTGTGATAAGCAGGGCTGCAACTATATTTGGCTCTATCAAATCATTAAATTTGCTTTACACTTTTCAAAGCTTACTTACAAATCTAGAGGAGTTGTCATTTTTGACAGTCTTGGCGTTCCCAAAGGCTTCAAGGATTGGATTTGCTTGCAACAGCTGCCTCTCCAGTTCACCCTGAAACAGCAGTTGTACATTAGTACAGGACATATTTTTGTAAATTAGGCTGCTAAGGCCCCTTTTATTGTATGGGCCAGAACAACGAGCAAGATCACATTAAAGCAAGCAAGAGAAATTCCATAATTCTTGAAAATCTCTTTTATGTTTGGTGTGCAAACCATGTAATATAGAACCACTAAAACTTTTGCTCAGTCACTTCAATTTAGGTGTAATGCATACCAACCTGGTCTTTTTTGGATTTGTGAGAAGATGCAACGTAAGCCAAATACTGGATTACTTTTTTAGTATTTTCTGTTTTTCCAGCACCAGATTCTCCACTGTAAGAAAAGAAGTGTACAATTAAAACCAACAGTGTCACTTTTGAGCAAGCATTTCCACAGAGATATGTTTTGTTTTGTCTTTTCTTTTAGAAAGCTCTAACCCCCATGTTCAGCTTTCATAGTAACATAAGTTTAAAAGGAAACGTTACTTCCCAACTTAGAATTTAAAGTTTTATTGATTAGTTCAACTGTTTCTAAATCTCCTTTGGAGCAAAGAAACCCTCCAGTCCAAAGGCACAAAATGTACAGACATATTTCCTTCTGGTCCTCAGGCTGGTTTTTAAGGTGTAGGTTTTACTGTTGGCACCAATGATGGGGACAGCTCTAGAAGGGTTTTTTATAAATTTCTAGCCAAATAAAGCTAGTGTACACCTTTTCAGCTCATAACTGCACCTGTTAACCTGGATGCCGCTGCAATGTACTAATTTGAGCAGGGGTATCACTTGTCTAACAACTGCCATATTTAGGAATTTATATTGTATTATTAACTTTAAATGCCAATTCTTCCAAAAGGATTTTACATATATACATTTTTCCTAATGGCTTGCACTAAGTCTGCCTTTAAACTTTTAACAACATTTTATGCATATAAATATTAAGGGCCAAATTAATTCATTTTAGCAACTCGTGCATTAACACAAAGAAATAAACTTCAATGCAGGTTTATTGCCTTCCAAAATAAATGGCAATGCAACATGGCAATCAAAGTTATATGTGTTATCAAAAAGCAATGCTTGCCGTATTACACACAATATCACAATATTAAATGGGCCCCCCAAACGAGAGAAAATGTGGAACATATACTTACGTGCAAAGAATAGACTGGTCTTCTCGATCTAGAAGAACAAACATTTAAAATGTTATACTCTAAAAACGTTTTAAAAAAAAAAAATCTAATTAGGAAACATTTACGTAAACCAGGGGTCAGCAAACTTTTCTGGCCACTAGGCCATTTCAGGGGTAGACTGGACTCAGTCTCGCCCTAAAAGCTCTGCCCACCACCAGAGAACGACCCCTGAAGTGAAATCCCCTAAGAGGGATTTACCTTAAGGGAGCGTTCCCTATTTACAGCGGCGGCTGAAGTATTAACGCCAGCCGCGGTAATTAGGGGAGCAACAGCAAGGAAGCGGCACCGGAGCCTCGGTAGTTCCTAATGCCCCCTGGCATCGGCCAGGGGGCATTAGGCCACAAGGAACTACCGGCTAGGCCATATCTGGCCTTAAGGCCGGAGTTTGCGGACCCCTGACGTAAACAGACAACCAGCAGAGGAGAGAATTCACCACCAACATTGTATTATCTATGTCATACAAAGTCATACAAAGTTGTAATATTTAAAATTAACAGCTTCACAACTATATGAATAAAAGGTTCTCTAAATGTTCTTTTTATTTTACTTTTTTTTGGTAATATTCTTTTTATTTTACTTTTTCTGTTATTGTTTTTATTTTAACTTTTTCAATGGTCTGTTTTACCTATATTTTTTTTACTTGTTTATATTTCTAGAATATATATTTTTTACTTATTAAGGTTGTAATCGCATTCAATACAGATTTCAAAAACTTGCAGTTTTAGTAACTACAGGATGATTACATCTGTACTAAAGAGTGTGGTAAAGACAGAGGCACAGGAAGCCGCCCCACCTCCCTGCACAGTGTAAACCATAAAAGGAAGAAAGATGAAGCTGTAGTATGGTGATGCAAGTTCAAAGCTGACTCATTCTACTTGATCTCAGTTTCTGCTATGTCTGTACTAACAGGCATACAGCTATATTCCTAACCCAAAAATATCAACCTTGAAATTAACGTTCTCTCACAATGCTACAGAAGAGGTTGCATATTTTCATGATGTGCAAAGCATTTTCAGGAGTAAAAAAAAAAGGGCTACATGGTTTAGACAGCAAATCTCCTCAACTAAAGTTTGCATGCAAATGAAAAAAAAAAAAAAAAAAAAAAAAAAAAACTAAGATAAAACCAGCAGTTTGGTTTCCAGCTACAATACAGCAATACATGTAAACTGATTTCCTGTCATTTAGTTAAATTTCCTGTATTTTTTTTAGAACTACCATGATATTCACATTTACCACAGTAGTTTCACATGTATACCAAAAAAGTACTTTACTTGTCCGATAATATTTATTATATAAAGTTTGGGATTTTGCAGGTGCTGATTAGTGGCTGAATGGATAAAGTCCAGATTGGAGTGATCAGCTGCTCAATACACACAGCCTTCAAAAAGCCATTTACATGACAGGTTATCGAACAATTGCATCTCTACTTTTTATTGCTGCTGTATTCTGCTACTATGAATGAATATATGATAAACTGCTAGAGTTTAGCATAACACTAACCATGCCTGGACCCTGACAGAATATCTGTTATCCGTATGTACAATTACACCTTTCCTGCAACCAGCTCTTTGCAATACTCCTGCGAGTCTCCCAGTGTCTGCATTAGCTTATGCTCCATCTTCCTCCATGTTCTCCAACAGCCAAAACCTACTCCCCCCACATAGGGATAGTGATAGACAGGATTTATAAACTTGTTTTGGTTCGATTTGAAAACCTTCCAAAAACACGGCAATGTTTTAAGCAACAATGGCAGCTTTTCAAACCACAGTTTATAATACAAAGGGTCTATTTTAAAAGAAGTGAATCGGAACGTCACGGAACCATTGCCTAGTGGAGGATCTTTTTAATTGCAGTAATTGGTCTTCCACCAGGGAATGTCAGATTTACATTCCAAGCCAAGTGCTTGAAGTATGTTTCACTGTACTTCAGATACAACTTGCAACCAATGCAGAAATGTGCCAGTCACAGGAAACATTGGGCGCACATAACACTGCACCAACACACTTGATAGGGAACTTAAACAGCCACATACTCCCTCTACCATTATGAAATCCACAAAATGCCCTACAATCCACAACCAATATCCCAGCATGTCACATTCTCAACATTATTAAAGTAGTGGACAGATATCTATGCAGCCCCATGGGAACTGGTCAATACCAGGCAAGCACAATGCATTTCTCCAACCTATGACCTTTTAGCCCACATAAATCTTATCTGCCAACATATTTTTCTTGAAAATATTAAACAAAAATGTATTGGTTTATTATTTTAGAGAAAAACTGCCAAAAATGATCTGCCTATTAAAAGTGCTAAAACATATTACAGAACCGAGGCACAAGCGTTTTGTAATCTTTTATCCACATTTCTTCTTTACAGTGGTACTGTATCATCAAAACCAAGAGGGAACCCTGTCCAGAGCCTAGAACGCATTGTGTCTTTATTGCTGCACTTTGGAATTTAAAGAAAGTACTGCTGCTACTGTTAGGTTTAGTTTTACATTGAACCCAACAATGTGACCAATGCAGTGTGTATATGCAGTGTGTATATGTTTTTTTTTTTTTTTTAGTTACATGGAAGTTTTTGACCCACATTGTTTAGGTAATAAGTGTTTTTCTGCTTCTCTGGGAGACCGCCAGCTTCCCAGGCTTACAAATACATTTATTGAGATCAGTGTTTGCTGGATAGCCCAACCCTCTAAAAACTAAAATCTTCTATTAGGTAGTCTACCTATTGCTTTACAAGAATATGAAAAGGCTGAAAAGTGGGAAGGAGCAGGGCTACACATCAAATTAGGGATCTCCTAAGGGATTCTGCCTAATATAAAGGATTGTGAGATAGAAGTTCAGCTTGTACTAAAGCCCAGAATGTCATGGTAGGATCTGGGCTAAATGAGGAAATTTCACAGACAGCAACAAACACCCAAAAGTGGATCAATCCCCAAATAACACCAAAAAAATTAAATAAAGTCTTTTAATTTTGTTTTAGCTTACTGTAAAATCTCCCAACACAGTGTCAAATCAGACAGATATATGTGCAGAGCTGTAAACCTACCTTGCATCATGCTCCGATAAGCAGTATCTGTGATCGCATAGATGTGAGGTGGCATTTCATGCCTCTTTTTGCCCTTGTACATATCCACAATTTCTTCAGAGTAAATTGGTAAGTTTTTGTATGGGTTTATTACCACACAAAACAAACCTGAATAAGTCTATAGATATAAAAAAAAATATTTATATATTTTAGAACCTGTAAACATCCCCCACATCATTTTCATGATTTCAAAATATTGCTAATACACTTCATGAACAGTTTGGTTCAACAAGTACAGTTCAAAGCAGTCAGGCAACCATCAAAAACCACCATCAATGGGCCTGATTTATTAAAGCTCTCCAAGATTGGAGAGGATACACTTTAATCAGTGAAGCTGGGTGATCCAGCAAACCTAGAATTGATCTGGTCCAGGATTAAAAACATGTGCTAGCAAAAGCAACAAGAAATTAATTCATGATTTGCTGGATCATCCAGCTTCACTGATGAAAGTATTCTCTCCAGCCTTGGAGAGCTTTAATAAAACAGACTCAATGTTCCTACACCCCATGGTGAGTACAGTGGAGTATAGTTACTCCCTTGCATGGTATCTATTTTTCTAATTATCTGAGATGCCAAGACATTCTAAGTATATCTATATTCTATAAAAACCTATTTAGGGACAATGTTATCAACCACATTTTCTTGTTCTTAACAGTAAATTATGAATTGTAATAAGCTATACTTTGTCCTAATTCTACAGAACTGACAAAAAGCCTGTAAGGGCCTTTGGAGTATTGAACAGGTATTTATTAAAGTCTTTCATTTAGATATTTCAACAGGATCTGTTACATTTAAGCCCTGCCCCTTATGCCTGAATGCATTCATTATACAAACATGTATCTTGGTGATGGTGCAACAGGTATCAGATATCATCAAACAAATGAATTGATCTTATGTGACTAAACATTGCTCATAGCACTGATGTAGCTTATCCTATTAAGTCCTAACTCGGTCCATTCCAGTCAAAAAAAAAAAGTCAAATATTTACTTACATAAATTAAGCCAGAATAATATCTCTCCTTGAGGTTGTGCAGGACAGATGCTTCATTTAAGCACGTCAGCTCTGCCATGTCTTCAACTTTAGAGAACTTGGGAGGGTTCATCTTTTGGATGTCATCTTTATTCACCTTTACCTTTTTACCATTTTCAGCTAGTTCAACAATCACCTCATCACCAACTTCTTCTTTTACACTGGCTGCTTCAAAACCTTGCTTTTCTGAGGGTACCCATACTTGCTTTTTGGCAGCCCAGTCTGCTTGTGCCAAAGGATTGTTAATGAGATTACGATCCACATAGAGGTACTTGTCTGCATCTTTTTGCGCCATGGTTTTTCAGGACAGTGGACCTACATTTACACAAAAAAGTGTGTGAGAAATATACAACTGTATATACCCATAAGGTATTCAGGCACTTGAAAGCAAACTGTAGTGTATTTTCAGTAGCACTGTATTGCTTTGTTAAAGCACAATAGCCACAAATAACAGCAGGATTCATACAGGTGAAAAGGTATACAAAACGCCATCTGGTATGTAAATAAAAGCAAAGCAAAATATTTTCTCATTATGTCAACAAGAAAATCAAAAGTAAGGAAGGGAAGAGAAAGAACCATGAACATAAGAAAAATAACGGAATAAACCAAGCAAAGTCACAGTCTATATTTGTACCTGTAGTTTACAATCTCCTAACTGTCTCCATACTGAACGTCGTGTTTTACATCAAGCAGCTATGTGACTTTCATATAGAAAATGCCTACCTTATATTTAGCATTACCAATAAAATGAAGCAAACAATTTACATACATGCATTTTGTTTCCCTAGTGAAAACCAATTCAAAGATAAATCAATGGTCTGCCATTGCTGACCACTGGAGAATAGCAAGTGGCTTGTTTCTCGGACATCAGCAATTCCTCAGTAACCTAACACACATGCAAACTAGCAAATACAATTTCACCAGATTTGCATATTTTTACCATGGCAGTGTATAGAATGTGCAGGATTTATTAAATTAGTATGTACAACCAGGCAACTAGCATGTCTAGAAAAGGGTAGGTGTGTAAACAGTAGCTCAATATAATAACTCATGATTTTATTACCTACTTCTATATAAACGATGTACTGCATGGTTTTTAAGGGGTCCACCAGAAGAGTTAACAACTGCCTATTTGAACATGCAAAAACATATTTAAGTGACAGAACCCCTGGAGCAACGTGTTGTGGTAAAATACAAGTAAGCTTTTACCAGGTGTGGACACAAATATGCCATGTACCTATCCAGGTGGCAATTTTAAAACCTCTCAAACTTTACAAGTCAACATGAATACATTCAGAAAAGGTCACAATATAAAGAAACATATGAATCATAGGAATATTCATAAAAAATGCTTTAAAGTCAGCAAGTATAAAATTCAGCTATATCAGTGTCAGACATTTGTGAGCAAAGTTAACTTCACAGGCACTCCGTCATCTGAGGGGACATCTTGGTACAGGAAGTACATGTTGACACTGGAGACTGCCTAACCATAAACATATAAAGGTCCAGGGCACAGTACTGTGATCTCTGTAAAACAGATGTGTTACACCCACACACTTGGTAAGCATATACAGACTCAGTAATAATGTATATGACAACACGGAGAAAAAAAAACTTTCAGTTTTTAAAAAAGGCAGTTTGAATTTCTCTTCAATAAAAGCCTTACTATATCTATAAAAAGCGATTACTATATCACTCGGCGTGCAAGAATAAATTGTGATCCAATGTCGCACAATGAATTTACAATGTAAAATAACTTCACAAATACTAGACAACAAAATACCAATGCTTTTAAAAATGCCTTCTGCACTCACTGCCTATATTCCACGGTTCCTTTGAATTAGTATCACCTTTGTAGCTGATGAATGTAAAACACACAAAGATCATTACATGTCACCTATTATTGACTAAAAGTACCCCTAATAAAAACAGCAACAGCTCAAAAACGTGAACACTTCCAAAGAACATCTGATGTGGTCACAGCTAAGGGGCTTTCATATTCATTGTGGAAAGATCTTTTACTTTCCAATTTCCTAAACCCCAAGAGATGCCATTACAGGCCAAATCTTGCAAAGACTGCGCTTGGTAAACACTGCTTATAATAAATAATGCTCATATTGCAATATTTAAAGTCCCAGTACTATTATACAGAAAGTGCAGCTTAAAAATTAGGATTTTTCTTGAGGAAAAAAAAAAACACAAATGAAGTTACACTCAATTCATTCTTTGGCAAAGATTTCAACACTTGGCAAACTGACAGTCACATATTAACTTTGTTACAGCATTTCCGGCATCTGCCTGTAAGTGAAGCATTGCTGAAATTGCCTTTTTTGGTGATAGCATAAGCAGGCCAAGCCTTTCAAAAGAGAAACATTGATAAAATCTAGTCTTGCATCTTTAAAAAAACAAACAAAAAAAAAACAAAAGCATATGGTGACCTGGCTGCACTCTATGCAGTTATCCAGTTGTATACAAACATACATTACTGATGCCGAAATGCAAAATGTATCCCTGAGGACAGAGGTAGATCTATTTTAAATATAATCTCACAGTCTGTGCAGACTACTAGAAAGAAAAAGAGCAGTGTGAGAGTTAGACAAACAGGGATTTGGATTTTTTTAGGGTAATATTTTTATAGCTGGAGCTGAAATCTACATTTTTTGACTTTGTAAAAATAACAGCCAACTAATTATTAAAATTATTTTTTCTAACACTTTAATGGCTAAAGCTAATCAATTATTAAGGGCCTTGGCCCATGTAAATTTCCATCTCTCGCCAAAATAAAAGGAATCAAAGCAAATCTGCATGAATATTTGTCCCATAAACAAAGGGAACGTTTCGGTAAATACCTGTACATAGCTGCATGCTTGTCTTAAATGCAGACTATGCAACCCCCCAGGAAAGGTTATCTGAAATCTCAGATTCATTTTCTTCCAGAGAACAAAATCTTGTCTCTGTAAAAACTACCTTTTAAACCACATAAGGTTTTGAAGCTGCATTCTTTAGATTCCTTTGCATCATGTTAAATGAAGCATAGTTTTTTCCACAGACTAAACTAAAGTATCACTAAACTTATCCTCAAGGAAACTACACTAGAAAAAAAAAAAATATAGGCTGCAGTTGTCAACCCCATTTTAAATTGCTAGTTGTCTGACTAACATGCTGATCCAATGTATTCTCAACGTTGGAGACACTGACCTCATACAAGTATGGAGATCCGTGGTTTTGATATAACTTGGACATTATACTTGCTCCAGATCAATGATCCCTAAATACTAAAGCCTGTATTCCTTTGCTTGGTTTAATTTGAGCTTAGATTCTGAATGCAGGCTTAATGATAAACTTGTTTGAATAGATTTGTAAAAGGCTACACACTTACTGAAATTAGTGATTTCACTTTGGGAAAGATCTTTCCCATTCGGTGCCCAGATATTGATAAAAAAAAAAAAAAAAGTCAAAAATGCATCCAAATAAACAGAACCATAGCCTGGACCCAGCCAGCCATCAACATGGCCTTCAGGAGGGTTTTTGGAACAACAGCAATGAAAGACACTTGTATTTTGTTATGCCAGGACTGCTGCAGTAGAGGCGATCAAATGCAGAAGTGGAACGTGTGATGTCATTATACCACAAAGGTGACACCTGGATTTATTTTGTTTTTAATTGATGCAGGACAAAAGACCAGAATATTAGAGTTGGGCTTTATTAAAGTAGCAAGCACATAAATCAAGGATATCAAAATAAATCTAGATGCTCATAGCTATATATAACTTTTCCAAGTAACTAATTTAGATTGACAACCAAGCAAGTACTATTGGTATATTATAATTTACAAAAACATTGGCAGCCTCAAATCTCTTGTGATGTTGTAATGCACATGTGTTTGCACACAGTTTTTAAAAGCCATATATCACACTGTGATGACATACCTTTGCTGCAGAGCACAGCAACACTATTGTGCAATCCCAAAAAGGGGATAGAGTGGTTTTACCCACTGAAGTGTATTTACAATCCTTTTCAATATGGACACCACAAAGACATAAACCAAATCCAATAGGCAAATGCTTTTATATATTAATAGTTTTTATTGAATTGTAGGAAAATGAAGGACCAATACAATAGAAAAAATATATATATATATATATATATATATATATATATATATATATATATATATATATATATATATATATATATTTTTTTTTTTTTTTATTAAGACATTACATAAATTAGGCACAATTCCCAAATACATGTTCTAATCTAATTAAAAGCTACACCATGTTGTCAGGAGTGTAAATGGTAAAGCTAAACTATAAAGAACATTCATATCTGAAATACTAGAAGTTGATTTCTTCATCATCAGAAGTTGGATGTGAGGTTAGGGCCAAACAGCCAGGAATTACATTTCCACATTGTGTTTTATTGATGAGTACAGTCTAAATTAGCCCCCTCTGGAAATATTAATAGATTATTTTGATGCAGAAATTCCAAAGATGGCTGCAGCAGTCTACACCAAGAGACCGAATGCAAAGCTGCTTTCATCAATACACAGAGATTAGTATATCTTAAGCCCTTCCTGCCCACCATCCATCTATAAATACCTTCCAAAACTTCTGTATACCTGTATATAGGGTACCTCTGTATTCCCCCACTTTGACAACTGCAAAGTCAATTTTCAATTAGCTAAGTGAATGAGGTGAATCTGTACTGACTTAAATCAATAAGTTATGTCCAAGCAAAAATTCTTGTTATATAGCAAACCATCCACTCTGTGTCCCACCAGGGCCTCATAAAACTTCTAACCAGATTTAACCTAAGACAGCTTAGAACATCTCCTGTATCCTTAGGTCTTACAACAGCCACTGGGAAATGCATTATGGGAGGAAGGAAAGCGAGTCAAGGACTCAGACAAGTAATTATAGCTACAGGAAAGTGTGTGGAAACCTAGTACCAACAGTGAAAAGTGACACACCCTCTAGAAGCAAATGTGCCTAAGGAAAATGCAGCAAATACACAATGCATCGTAAAATATAAAAATTATTTCTCTCTGCAACAGGACCTTTCCTAATTTATAAAAAAAAGTATAAAATTAGACTGTAAACCTGGGAAAGGAAAGCTACAAATACTAAAAAACATTACCAAGAAATTACCACTTTATACAAAATTCCTTATACTTTGTGTGCAGGTCGCAATATCAACTAGATCTAAAAAGGGCTATGGATGACTAAACAAAAGTCATACAGTTCCTCTCCAGCACATTATATCAAGTCACTAGGTTAAACTGACCCAGTTACTTTACTGCATTAACATTCTCTAGCCACCTCAATAATATTCACGTTTACTTAAAATGCCTGTAAATGTAGTATATATACAGAAATCCAATACAATACTGCCTCATTTCATTGTGATTTATAAAATTTAAATGTAGTCTTTGATATACTTGGCAAAAAATAGACAGCTAACACTTTTTGAATGCAATACCAGCTACAAAGTCTGATCAGTAAGCAAAAGCAGATTAGAATAATTTCTGAATAAAATCTTGCTACAATTTAATCGTTGTTACAGAATTATGTTTTACCTGGTTACTCAAGATCACAGGCTTCTCAGTTCTGTTTGTTATTTTAGAAAAGCTATGACCAATTTTGATTCCTATTTAGCCCATGGGCAACAAGTAAGCTTATGAAATCCTTCAACCCTTTCCCTGCAAAACTAGTTCCCAACTCCTTACTGTTCATATACACAAACACACAACAATACCTTTATTATGTAGAAACAACTAATATCTTTGTATCTGAACATAATCTGGCCATTATATGTTCAACCATCTGCAGAAAAAAAAGTCTGTCCAGATGAACTGTGCATTTCCTAGTGAAATTTCATTGTGACACCTTACATTTAAAGTACAGCTTCACTTGTGAGCAGTTCCAGAAGACTTCGCTGCAAAGCTGCAGTACCCTGTGGGGGAATACCTAGCTTCTGGCTCACCATGGTCCGAGGCTAAATTCTTGGCAAGGACTCAACTGCACAGAATTTTATTCCTTTGATTGTGTGAATTTTGTCTTGTTTCCCCCATACTTCTAAAAACATACATTTGGATTAATGGGCTCCCCCAAAAATTGTCATTGGTTAGTGTGGAAATGGAGCTGCAAAACCATAGCTTGTGCACTATAGACTGCAGGCCAAAGACTGAAAAGAAAAATGATGGAATAGTTCATATTTTGTTCAGTATAGCACTTCTGCATAATAATTTCCTCTGCTATAAGGTAATTTTCAGGACAGCTTTTTCTCCAAAGAATAAAATCCCCAAACCAAACCTGCCTCGTTTTGGAAAATCCATTTTGGACAGCTCCACGTGACTCCCAGGCATGGCCAAGGGTGAATGGGGGTATTGAACTATAAAGCAGCATGGGCCATGACATGTCAATAGATAGTTGGTTGTTTGGCCCAGAGTACCTTTAAAAGTCTTTAAGTCTGTGGTACTAGGGTTAGTTTAGTAAGTAAGAAAATGGAAATGTCAACACTGACACGCAGCGAAAAAACATTTGGTCAGTGTAAACCATTATCATAACTTACTAATTACTACAAACTATTCTCTTTGGGGGTTTGATTAATGAAGACCAAATCCAGACTGTCCCCCTTCCCCATGCAGCTAAGGAACATCTGTCTGTGCTGCAGAGACATATAGAAGCCCTGTTTCAGCCTCCATACTGGGAGGAAGGTTTGTAATGTCATTCATGAGGTCACATTCCCTATGATATGTAAACAAGGCAGAAACATTGTAATTTTTCTGTACTTCTACAGGAACTCTAGGAGCTCTGTAGAGGTGGGGAGGCCGGGAGACAGATTTCAGTACCTGTGCTCACAGCTGGACCCAGGCTGCCACCAAGATCTAGCAATTCTGGCGCTAGGTTTAAAACAGCGCAGAGAAAAACAGCTGCTATCCCACTGCATAATGTTGTCGATATTGTTTCATTTACAATTAATTGTGGTAATGTACAGAACCAAAATTAGAAAGTTAGCTGTCTGTGACCAAATATTTATGGACCTAACTGTACAGGTTGCATTACATACATGTGTGCATTTTTATGGGTGCTTTACATGTTTTTTTCTTTTTAAATTTTAGTTTTACACGCACAGAAATCACATCTACATTATAGCAGGCTTTCAACTGAAGGAATGTAAACATACTTTCTGTCACAGTATTGGCCAGATGTGAGCCTTGACAGCAAAACGATTGAAAAGACAATCACCTTATCTCTGCAATAGACATCTGCCTACCCCTATGCTCACCATACCAGCTCTCTTGTGGCTCCTTTCTTCTTGGCCAACTCTAAAATCAGCAGAATCAGCAACCTGGGGGAGCAGCGATGCCACTGCCTGGGTCACAGCAACCTGGGGGAGCAGCGATGACACTGCCTGGGTCACAGCAACCTGGGGGAGCAGCGA
>NC_092865.1:41470762-41473554 GCF_032062135.1 Pyxicephalus adspersus | reverse complement strand
TCACTGCCTGGGTCACAGCAACCTGGGGGAGCAGCGACGTCACTGCCTGGGTCACAGCAACCTGGGGGAGCAGCGACGTCACTGCCTGGGTCACATGACAGTGCTCAAACCTGGTAAATGGAATGGTCGTAGGGAAGCAGATCACATACTGTCCCAATAGCTGGAAGTACCATGTAGTGTTATTGGATAGAAAGGTGCTGAAAGGAAAGTAACTACCTACAGTAATACTTCCCCTGATAGCCTGGTAAATTGTACTGGCTTAACGTAGTATCTCTATAGCCCAGGAGGAATAAATTTAATAGAGAAGGGTTCCAAGATAAACAGGTCTAATATAGATCCTGGTGCTTGCCAGCAAATGAGTAATACTAGGCAGAGGCTCCCAATACTGATGGGCTAACAAATGTGTTGAGAAGGAGGGCAAATTGAAAAATTAAATAAATGCAATGTATTAGTCTCCTTAACTGCTCTGACATTTAAGAAAAGCCGGGGGTGGGATGGCCAACTATTGCAGGTATGTGGTATAGTTTATATCCTAATTTAGATCCCCTGTCATCATCAACTATGCAAGTAGTAAGGTTGGAGTTCACCTTTAAGGTAAGTCATTCAATGTCTGTCTCCCACAATTTTTAACTACCCAACTTTAGGACAGGTTGACTAAAGGTGAATCTGCACCTTTGTAATCCCCTATGAAAGAAAGGGAAGAATGCACACTGGCAGAGAAAATTTAGACAAGCAGTTATATTAGGACACTGGATGAAGGACGGGTAAAACTGACAGGGCAGAGTAACAAAATAAAAGTGTACTTACAATTTAACATACCTAATAACTTCCAATAGAAAAATCACTATTAAGAGATCGGTTAAGTTTAATTCAAAATCTTTTCAAAGTACAATGACACAGTCATTGTTACCTTCTACAAATGCCAGTTGACAATACATAGTTTTACCTACTGAATAAAAGTGTCCTTTGCGTTACAGATCATCTATGCAGAGAGTCACCCACTGCCTGAGCTTACTGGAGGTGAGTCACCGACTTCCTAGGATGATTATACCTATACCGGGAGTGGCTGCCTGCACACAGTCTGTAGAAAGTATTGCAGCAAAAGATTTTATGCCTATAGGTATTAGTAAACATGTTTTTGGCAGAATCTGCTACACCAGTGAATTCCTGCAAGCACAATATTGGGCTGTTGTGGTGCAGCAAATCAATGGATTGCCTTAATACAATGCAGCTAGACAGAGTAGCATGAATGAGACCTGGAGCAAAAAGTGTACAGATCCACCAACAAGACCCATTCCATACAATAGGGCACTGAATAATCTGTTTCTGAGCTCCTCTCCCCCCAAAGTGCCTGTGACTTTAACAAAGACTTCTTTTAATGAGGTTGTATGATTTTAATCAAATGCTGAGAGGAGTTCTGAAGAAATGTATTACGTAGAGGTTCATGCTGGAGTTCTGGGTGTGGCTCCTTAGAATGGACAATTAGATTATGCCAACAAATCAATTAAACATAAGAGGAATATGATAAGCGAGTAAAGTTAGAATGCCCCTAGGTACATCACATATACTTCTGTACTGGGTGTGGCTCCTTAAAGAGGAAACCCTTACCTACAGGAAGTTACAAAGTGCCAACAAAGGTAGACAGGCTGAGCTCTACATGCGGGCCACACTACAAACAATACATTCCATGAATGGCTAAACTTTCTTCTGCACAACAACTTTGTCCAACTGACCGTCTGGAAATCTCATCTGAGGAGTCCGCATCATATTATAACCACCATGCAAACTGTAAAACTTGACCATATCTGCATAACACATCTGATAAAGAGGTGCGGGGTGCAAACCAAACTCTGCGTTATCAGTAGACATATATAATCTTACAGAACCTAACATGGCCAATGTAGAAGAGGAAACCTAACCATGCAATCAGACTGATAATATTTACATTAACCATCATGCAATATCAACACCTACCTGACTAGATAGTAAGTGTTAAGTTATGGCTTATCATACATAAACAATAGGGACATGTCTATATATTGCAAAGTGTGTATGACCAGCAACACTTCCAGTATAGAAAGCAACCTAAGGATCCATTAACCATTGCCTGACCAGAACAGGAAGCCAGACACCCCACGCCCTTCACTGCTAGTCTACTACAACACAGACATCCCACATATAACAACCAACTCTCATTGCCTCCAATACTACACATAACTTCTAACAAATAAGAGGAAGTGCTTCTACAAAACATATGCGTCACACAATGAAGTTTATGGTGCAGACACTGCAATCGCAGACGACCTCAAGATAAAATTCAAGGGCGGATATGAACTTAGAACTAGCTGCCATTTACTCCTACAAGACAGAGGGGTCAATAAAGTAACTGATATATCATCAGATGCCAGGATTGCAGAGTCATTATATAGCACAGACAGGACTAGCCACAGCCATAAAACTCTGCCAGGACTACCCACTGGTATAAAGCTCTGCCAGGACTACCCACTGGTATAAAGCTCTGCCAGGACTAACCATCCCACCACAGCCAGGACTACCCATCCCACCACAGCCAGGACTACCCACTGGTATAAAACTCTGCCAGGACTACTTCACTTGTTGGGTTATCCCAGCTGTGGCAAAGTTTTATATACTTGTATGAAGCCCTGCCATGACTACCCACCCTGCCATAGCCAGGTCCCCCTATACCACCCTGCCACAGCCAGGACCCCCTATAATATACCACCCTGCCACAGCCAGGCCCCCCTATAATATACCACCCTGCCACAGCCAGG
>NC_092865.1:41469564-41470617 GCF_032062135.1 Pyxicephalus adspersus | reverse complement strand
ACCCCCTATAATATACCACCCTGCCATTGCCAGGACCCCCTATAATATACCACCCTGCCATTGCCAGGACCCCCTATAATATACCACCCTGCCATAGCCAGGACCCCCTATAATATACCACACTGCCACAGCCAGGACCCCCTATAATATAACACCCTGCCATGGCAGTGAGTCGGTGTGCAGAGAAGTTTCCGGCCAGGTTTCCTGCAGCCAGCACACACAGCTCCATAGGAGCGGTCACCACCCGACCATCGCCCGGCATGAAGCAGCACAGAGGGCGAGCAGACCGGCAGCCCATCGCCTTCTGTGAACTTGCAGCACTGCCCGCCCTCACCCAGGCTGCCATGTCTTTGTGGGAGCTGCCCAGAGCCGGGAAAGGTGTGTGACTGGCCGAGATGCAAGGTATGACTGCGCAGAAGTGAAGGAAGCTGATAACAATGAGAGGAGAAGCCGTCACCGTACCTGAGACGAGGCGCCTAGGCACAGCCGGGAAGAACTGATACAAAGAGATCCGAGGACTGGAACGATATTGTTGCCACCTAAGAAAGAGCCGGGGACCAACTAAAACTCATCAGCAATGTAGGTTTGAAGCAGGGAGGCGGCCCGAGAGTCACGCCCACCGCTAGGACGGATCGACAGTACGGGGCGGGTGATAGAGCGGCCCGTCATCCTTGCTGACCAATCAGCGGCGCAGAAAAGCTTTGAGTCACTGCGAAGTTTGCGCGCTCTGCCCACTTAGCCAATCGTGTGTCAAAGTGACAGGAAACTAATGCCAGGCGCAGGGAATGTACTGGGGCAAAGGTGTAACAATGCTCCGGAGGTGTTCTCATGTATGGGGGGAGAAGTGTGCCAGCCTATAGAGTGTGCAATGCCATAGTGGTAGCAATTTACTATACAATGCACACAGGTCAGCAGGCTGCGGGATTGTAAGGTATAGCACAGTGTTCATGTTCTGCAATCTGAGCAATGGTAAGGTATAGCGCAGTGTTCATGTTCTGCAATCTGAGCAATGGTAAGGTATAGTGCAGTGTTCATGTTCTGCAGTCTGAGCAA
>NC_092865.1:41464626-41467165 GCF_032062135.1 Pyxicephalus adspersus | reverse complement strand
AGGTATAGCGCAGTGTTCATGTTCTGCAATCTGAGCAATGGTAAGGTATAGCGCAGTGTTCATGTTCTGCAGTCTGGGGAATGGTAAGGTATAACCCAGTGTTCATGTTCATCAGTATGATGAATAACACAGTGTTTATTGTTAAGCAGTCTGGGGAATGGTAGGATATAACACAGTGTTCATGTTCAACAGTATGATGAATAGTAGGGAATAACAGTGTTTATAACTCAGCAAGCTGGGGAATGGTAAGGTATAACACAATGTTCATGTTCAGCAGTCTGGGGAATGATAAGGTATAACCCAGTGTTCATAGTTCAGCAGTCTGGGGAATGGTAAGGTATAACACAGTGTTCATGTTCTGTAGCCCGTGGAATGGTAAGGTATAACACAGTGTTTATGTTCAGCAGTATGATGAATAGTAAGAAATAACACAGTGTTCATAGTTCAGCAGTCTGGGGAATGGTAAGGTATAACACAATGTTCATGTTCTGCAGTCTGGGGAATGGTAAGGTACCGCTCAGTGATCATAGTTCAGCCGTCTGGGGAATGGTAAGGTATAACACAGTATTCATGTTCAGCAGTATGATGAATAACACAGTGTTCATAGTTCTGCAGTCTGGGGAATTGTAGGGTATAACACAGTGTTCATAGTTCAGCCGTTTGGGGAATGGTAAGGTATAGCACAGTGTTCACGTTCTGCAGTCTGTGGAATGGTAAGGTATAACACAGTGTTCATGTTCAGCAGTCTGTGGAATGGTAAGGTGTAACACAATGTTCATAGTTCAGTAGGCTTGGGGAATAGTAAGGTATAACACAGTGTTCATAGTTCAGCAGTTTAAAGAATGTAATGCATTGCACAGTTTAGATCAGCGGTCGCCAACTGGTGGTCCATGGGAAAATTTTTGTGGTCCGCGGCTCTGGTCGGTGCACCCCCCCTCCCGTACAGATCGCAGGCTAAGGGGGTGTGCTAGTTGTGTCTCTGGACACAACGCGCCCACTCTCCCATCACAGGCTTAGACCTGTGATGGGGGAGTGGGAGGGTTCTGGCATCATAACGTCACTCAAGGGGAAGTTTCTTATTCTTTTTTGGAAGAGTGAGTATAGATTTGTTAAGTCTAGCCTGATTGTTAGACCATATTAATTTACATACCAACTAAATCCCAAATGAGAAAAATCCAATTGCAGTCATGTGGATATGTAAATACAGTTTATGGAAGCAGAGTAGCTGGCCATTACAGAGGAAACCACGGTCCTGATTTAATAAAACTCTCCAAGGCTGGATAGGATACAATTTCATCAGTGAACCTGGGTGATCCAGCAAACCTGGAATGGATTTCTGAAAAGTCATTTGCTATTTGTTAGCAAATGTTTTCAATCCTGGGCCAGAACCATTCCAGGTTTGCTGGATCACCAAGCTCACTGATGAAAAAAAATCCTCTCCAGTCTTATAAATCAGGCCCCTCAGGTGTCTACAAGAGCAGGCATGACATAGTAGTAGTAATGTTTCACAGGAAGTAGAGGATGAGCAATTGGCTGACTAAAATCCATTAACAGGGAATTAAAAGGTATGGAAGGTCAGACAGCTACAGTCAAGCACAGCTATACAATAGGTTCCCAAATTAGTAAAGTTTAGGTATTACATGAAAGTAATACTTCACACTAAGCAACATGATTGAACATTTGCATTGTTAATTTTTAGGTTTACTTAGGCTTTAGGGAATAGTATTTTCAGGCCTTCAGGGAAGCCAGGGAGAGTTTAGGGGAGACATTAGGTGAGAATTGGCATATATTTTATTATTACTGCTTCTCAGTTTGAAGTGTTTTAATTGAGGGACTGAATGGAGTTTGAAAAATCATTTGGAAATAGGCTGGCATGTTAGTGCCTCAATACCTATTGTGGAAAGTGAAAATATAAAATAAGCCCACACTTACACTTGAATAAGATGTCCTTTTATATTTTTTACATTAACCCTTTTCAGTACTTCTTGTTTTTTTATTATAATATACTTCTATATTTTTTGCCACCTATTTTTAATGGTCATGTGATATCTAGCTTGGATTCCACCTTTCTGGGAGGTGAGCAGTTCTTATCCTACATCGCCCCTATTCTGTCACTTACTTGTGGTGTATAGGCTACCCTATTGTTAGACATGGTTTAAGGATTTTTCAAATTTTCAAAAACCATAAAGCAATCTTTCATTAATATTGATGTAGTATACAGGGCCCAAGAACCGTCTAAGGATTATGATAACCTGTTGTTTGGTGAACTAACTCAAATGCCACCAAATTAGGAGATTTTAAATATGTGTGATTACAAAATGACAGACATTTAACAGGATTTTAAATGCAATTTTACAATTACTTCTGTTCATTCTTTTTAAAAAAACAAGTTGGATATTAGTTCTTGGGATGAAGGTTTATTTCCAGGGTTTCTAGAGACAAAGGTAGCAGATAATCTGGTTCACCCAAAGCCTATAATTGGGTCTTAATGGTAGCTATCTCAAGAGTTCTGGGAATACTTTGAGGTATAGTTGTCGGA
>NC_092865.1:41459434-41461669 GCF_032062135.1 Pyxicephalus adspersus | reverse complement strand
AAAAAAAAACTTGACCATTGATCAATGACCTCTGAAAGCATTACATCAATGCTCTACTATCTCCTGAAATTTTCCTGATCCCGCAAGTATGGACTAACATTCCAAAAATACCTGAACCCTATGACATCATTCAACAGAATAAATAGTGATTTTACCAACTCACATCCATTGGTATAATAGATAAGTTTCTTAATGGAATCAAAATTTGTATACCTGCACATGACATAAATATGTACTTTTGGTGTAATATCTACACATTTCCCCATATAGAATAGGAGCTATCAGGGGCGCCCTCTGTCCCCTTTATTATTCTGTTTACTTATTTATTTATGACACGTGGTTAGGTTCTCAGAGGACATCCAAAGAGTAAAAATATAAGACAATGTAAAAGATTTCTAAAGAAGTTAGCATAATGAATTATGACTTTGCAAAGTATAACCTTCCTATGTAGGCAAAAAAATATAATATATTTTACTTATAAGGACACCTATTTCAGAGCCTGTTGAAATAGGATATATATATATATATATATATATATGATGGGCTGGTAGTATAGCTCCCTGATGTTCCCTGAGCAGGATATCTTTTGCAGTATATAGCCTGTCCCAAGCACAGATTCCCCTTAGAGAAAAGAGGTGGTTAACAAAGTCAAAGTTGTTCGCTGTCGGGTCCGTACATCCAGGTGGGAACTGGGTTATTATGAAGTAGGGGGAACCAGGAAGACATCAGGTGTACAGAGGATTTATATGTATCAAGGAGTACGTCATGAGGGGACTATGCTTAGTTCTTCATTATCTTATAATAACATGATCTTTGAGACCACAATGCATGAGATAAACAGCAACTGCTAGTTAGATTCTAGTTTCATGTATTTATTTGATCATTTTTGTGAAGCTTCCCCATTCCCGATAAATTTGCATCAACATGGGTATTAAAGTATATTTAAACTCACTGTTAAGGTCACTAAAGGAATTATTTTGAAAGCAGTGAATCCGACATTCCCTTGAATCATTCCCTAGTGGAAAATTTACGACTGCCCTTGAAACAACTGGACCTGAAATATTCCCTATCAGGGAAGGTTTCGGGAAATATCAGATTCACTGCTTTATAAATAGACCCCTAAAAGTTCGTATAAGCCTAACATGTTACTGCATTTACTGTCATTTGTAAAGCTATAACTTTTATTTAAAAAAGAAAATTAAGATTGTAATTTAAAATAATCATCCTGCCTTAGAGGTCAATACTTTTCTGTTTAGTTTGCAATGCCTGTCATTGTCTCCCAATTGTGCTTCTGCTTTTTTCTTCTTGTCACACTGACATCACCTACAAGCACACATTTCAACCCACATTATACATACATGGCTGACTATTGTAACTATCAGGAAACCCTCCCTGAGAAATGCCATGCAGTCATTGCTAGAATGACAGGAAGTGACCATAAAAGAGGCTGCTGGGGATCACTGGCGTTAGATACAACAAAGGATGTAAAATGGTGAAAAAATGTGTTTTGAGCCCACAGCCAGGATAACAAAAGAAATGGAGCTGGATTTTAAAGAAAAAAATGTTATTGTTTATGATACACAGTTCTTTAGTAAGCAAATGTCATTAATTTAGGGTTTCCATAAACTTTACTAACTATGCAGCACTGGGATCAATAATACATCATTACGTTTTTTAATTTAAACAGTTTAACTAGTTCATTTGACCTGCTATCAGTTTCTTGAAAAGCTTGAGGGGTAAAGAAAAATAAGAACATAGGCTAAGTCCGTTCGTGTGCTGACAAGAAGCACGGTGAAGAAAGCAAAATAAATGAGAAGATAGCTAAACACTGTGCTGCATCTTGTCTTAGTATAAAGCCTTAGTGTTATATATGGTCACCTAAAGTCTACAGTTTACAAACCTTATGGCTGCAGCTTTGTAATAACCCCCCAATATATATATATATATATATATATATATATGTGCGATAGTGAAGCCCCAACTTCTCTTTTTGTAATGTCATTTAACATGCTACACAACCATGTTATTCAGAACCACAAGGTAAGTGAATATGAACTACTCAAATTTCAGGGTACTGCTCTAAATGGAAAAGCAGGTTCATGGGGGGTGCTCAGAGCAATGTTGCTAATCTTCCTGAGTAGTTTCCCGAGTGGCCTACTCTCTTACTCTGATTGGTGGAATTTCCTTGTTAGGAGCATGCCAGTGTGCATGGCTAAGGGTGTAATTTAGTTGTCA
>NC_092865.1:41453770-41456455 GCF_032062135.1 Pyxicephalus adspersus | reverse complement strand
ACATACTTTCCTTTTGCCTTTTTCAATATAAAATTACTTATACCTACCATAACTTGTAGTTAATAACATTATGTCATATAAAGTAAGAATAAAATGTCTTCAGTTTCTCTATATATTCCGTACACAATTCACATTACTCAAAAGCACCAAAAATAAAACATGTGAGGTGTCATATAACTGTAATTCTGTACATTATACGAGTTCTATTACAATTCCTAAAAGGCAGATATTATGGAAAAAGTAAGGCAATCCCTCACTATGGAATATCCACAAGTGTCCCAAATTTGCGATCCTGAGTAGTATAAAATATAGTAATAGGACTAAAAATGCAGGAAATATTGAAGATCATGTTGCTGACACGGGTCATTCAGAAGGTATGAATATTTATTGATGGCCTGGCACAATTTACAACAATGCTAAGATCATTCCTCTGTGCAATTTACAAAGGCAAAGTATTTACTAAATGTTGTTTCTATTTTAGGTATCCCATACAAAGCCTCCAGAAGATTGGGATACAATACTCTTAGATCGCCAACAGACAGAAAGTTGGATTGTTGTTTGCTACAGAGGCACATATTCAATTGCTAGCTGCATTTTTACACAAAAAAACAAAGAATCTTACCAACATTTTTTTTTGCTTTCTTTTAGGAGAATGAATAAAAAACAAAACCAGCATGCCTATTGTTTTACTTTCCTCTGAAAAGTTTACACTGTCCAAGTTCATGCTAGGTTGTTGTATGAAAAGATCTCAATGTTACAACAGTGAGATTTACCCCAAATTTAGAGTTTCCTGTGCTACAAATATCTGTAGCTTCAGATGTCATCTAAAGTTTACATAGTGAGTTCTTGTGTATGGCACCTGGAGACAGACAGGACAGCTCCTTGCATCCAAACTGTACAAAAGCTGAACTCTAGTGTTTTTTTTTGTAAGTCATCCATAACCCCCCTTTATGTGTCTAAACAACACTGCTTTTTTAACTTGCATTTAAAAGAATTTTCACTTTACAATTGATGCCATCATTGTCATTGGCTTTCATTACATGCGAAAACAGTGCCTATGGTCATTTATATCCAGAAACAATTTTCTTACTATTCCATGGCAATGGACTGAGTGATGCCCTTTGATGACACCACAAATTGTCAATGAAATGTAGAAAACCTAATTGTTTAGATCCCATCCTAAATTCATGCAAATGCACTGACTTAAAATTGAGCCAATCAAACTCATCAGCTAAATAGTTTGATTAGCTTCCTTTCCAGTAAATGAAATTTGCATGTGATTTGCATGAAAATATATTTTCAGATTTTTTTGATCCAGATGAAATTTAAAGCCATTGACTGATACTACTTCAGTGAGATTGATGAGGGAGGCCATGGGCTGTACAGATTGGGTGTCTGTAATCCATCAGGCACTATAGTGCACTGGAGCCTCCAATGTTCTTTCTGCTTGCAGAACAATGTCTATGGTAAAAAAAAACAGAACTGGATTACAGAATAGGGAAACACTTCATAACAAAATGTAAAAAGTGAACTTTTAAAACGGCAGACTTTGTTCCAACTACACTTATAAACAGCTACAAACATCCAGATTTTACTCACCTCTAAGAAACTTTAAATAGAATGCTATATTTGACCAAAGGTGTGAAAAGGGATTATAACTTTTCAGAAATGTGTGTGCTGATATTACTGCCCACTTAATATTGGGTAACTACCGGTATATGTACATTATACAGAAAGTTCTGCATTACATTTTTATTTGTTGGTGGACACTTTTGTTTGCCACCAGTGTTGGGTTGTTACAGATGATTTTAGCATATATACAATATGTGGGACAGAGCCTTTTATGTGTTATTGTGTTTCTAGGCATTGGACATATTAGTGCAAGGGTTGGCAACTGGTTGTCCGCGGCTCTGGCCAGTGCGCCCCCCCCAGGGGAGTCAGGAAAAGGACCCAACTGGGGAGCCAGAGCCACAGACCATGTCCTCTGTATGTATCGCAGGCTCAGGGAAGTGGGCGGGATGTGTCACAAGAGTGGGTGGGCCCTTGCATTATGACATCACTCATGGTCAAGAGTTCATGGGTTTAGTGGTCCGTAGGTCTGAAAAGGTTGGTGACCACTGTATTAGTGTGTATAACAATATATGTATTAACCAGTGGTTTGCTCTTTTTCCTCATGTACCACAGGCTCCATACACCAAGTTTGCATCAGATACTCCTTTAATGACTTTAAGTATTACTCCATCAAATTTATCTTCTCCACTGCTGTTTATTCATACATAATTTTTGTTTTGGTTTAGCTCCGTACACCTTTATATTACTGCTATAATATGATGGGAGATAATCTGGTTGGTCTCCAGGCACTCTACATAGGGTATGTGTAGAAAAGGACTTCTCTATGAAAAAAGTGATAGTGACATACTAACACTACTGTCATCATCTTACTTCTGGAGACTTACTGGAAAGGGCAGCTACAAATGGGCTATGTCACCTCTTTTTACTAATTGGCTTTGACTGATTGATAATTTGAGAATTTTATAGTCATCAAATTAGCTAAAACACATTACATTATAGTAAAGTGTGCTTGATAAGAATGTCGGGTAATACGTCTTAATGTTGAAATTGAAAAGGAATTACATGTAGATTATTAAACACATTAATGATCCAAAAGCACAATAGTAAATCCAC
>NC_092865.1:41409285-41453431 GCF_032062135.1 Pyxicephalus adspersus | reverse complement strand
TTTTTAATTTCAATTATGCCAGTGGGGTGGCATATACGTTCACTTGGCTCTCCTTTATTTACTGATTACATTGAACTGAAAATTGTAGACTGCCCCATTTAGCTGTCACAGTGTTTCTCTTTGAACAAATTGACAGTGGGTCAGTAAATATGTTTTATAATCAAACCATGTGATTACAATGACTGTCTGCCATCGTGATCACACCACTGCTGCTGTCTACACAGCTGCTGCCTACTAGTTAGAAACATAGAAGTGTGACTACAGGCCAAGTGGTCTATGAATTTTGCCCCTTTTTTGTTTTAACAATTTTATCCTAATGTTTCACCCAAGCATCTTCCAATATAGAAACTATATATATTGTTGTCCCAGCACGGCCCATCGTGTTGAAAAATCTTAATGTGCACCTTTATCCTCAAACAACCTAAACTAATAGAACTTCTTAAGAGAGACAGTCTTACCAATGTCCACTTCTTTTGTTTTTAAAAATGCTAGCTAGCTGTGCTATTCTTGTAGTTAACATGTAAATAACCTGTTAGCAGATTGTTTTCCATCAGGTCAGTGTTTTCCATCTTAGACCTGGTACTATCAGTGCTCTCCTCTAATACTATTTCTGCAACTTAAAAATTGAAAGTGAAACATTTATGTGAAACAAGATATGTGTGTTTGTGTTTCTTTTCTTTTTTTTTTTCTGCTCCATTGAAGTGCATCAGAGGAAAGCTCTATAAGATGTACAGAGGTCAAAAAAGAGGAAGAGCACACACTGACAATCTGCTCTGCTGGGTAACCTACAGTAGGGTGTTATACAAATGTACAAAACAAGAATAGCACAGATAGTGAATGTGATTAAAAACAAAAAAGGAAAATATAGGTAAGCTTGAAACTGTGTATCCTAATAATATCAATTAGTTCAAAGGTCAACTGCACCTCTGTTTTTTAAAAATCAATATTGTACTCTAGGAGTTCCATCATTCAATGCACCTGGAGAAATATGTTCCTGTCCATTCTGCCCATGTGTTAGCCAGCTAGTTGAAACTTGAATGTAAACAGAATCTTGCTTGCTTACAAGGTATTCTTAGCTTCATTCATGTTAGTAATGTCAGATGGATAATAGGTGTATTACGTTCCCTTTTACAGCTGCAGAAATGTAAATAACCTCAGTATGGTATTACCCACAATTGGGTGGGGGGTTGGAGGACTATACTAGAAACTACGCTACACTTAATTTATATTGTAGCACTCAGCACTGTAGGGATGGCCAGTTTCTACCTATCCCTCCTAGTAGTGTGCCATTACAGATTTAGAAAGGCTGGTTTAAATTCATTTGTAGAGGAATATTGTAACCTAAGCACCTCAGGGTCCCATCCTTTAAAGTCTCCCCACTGAAGCCAAGTCCTAAACCACTGGGAACCAAAATTATTCTCTCTGTGGTCCAGTCCTCAGGCAGGGCCATCCTACCCTGACCCCCTTATCTTCAGTAATCCATAGTGAGTACCCCCCATCAGCACGGTTCTCTATATATTGGTATACTAAGAGGCTGCTACAATATCTTATGTCAATCATTTTGGACAAAACAATTTCTGTTATCTGTGCTTCAATAACATGGACTTGTTGGATATATCTCACAATTGAAGGATGGAGGAACTCAAAGTTTGGATTTAACCTCATTTTTTTTCTAGTGACATTTTTAATCTGGCTATTAAATAGTTTAACTCTTCCTAAGCATCTAGCCACAGTGAAGGCAGATTGTACATATCCTTATCCTGCCACCTTGAGTTAGATAGATTTGGCCTTTATCAACAACCAGCAAAAAGAGTCCTTTCTATGTCTGTGCTGGTTAAAATGCAAAGTGTAATACCTTGTAGTAGCTGCATAGCTGAATCTCTAAGAAGAAACTTAGTACAATATATATATATATATATATATATATATATATAGAGATGCCCTTTGCTTAGGTTCCCTTCGCAAGGAGCATAGGAATGACCTGGTCTGACAAGTTGACTGGCAGCCCAAGGACCGCTAAAGATCATGAAGGAGGACTAAAAAAGGAGCCCGGAGGACTGAAGGGGAGTCACTGCCTGGCTGTACACTATTCAGTTTTGTACATTCTACTTGTTAGGAGAGCCATTCATAAGAGAGGGCGGGTGGTCGGTAAACAGGTAAGTCGTTAAATGAGGACTACCTGAATATGTGTATATATATATATATATATATATATATACACACACACACATTCAGACTTATTGATTCCTCGCTCCCCCTGCAGCCTTGTTCTTTCTGCTTGCTTACAATGCGGAGCTCCTTGTCTTTATTTGTAGGGAATAACATCAAGCGTCAGTGTCCATGACCAAGCCTGCCATGTTCATTTGGGAGCAACGTAATAAGGTAAGTGAAGGTGCGTCCTATATTACCCCTAGGCCTAACTGAACCTTTACCTGTTGCAGTGCAGGTGTAGACCCACTGCAAGGCTATCATACTGAAACCCCTACTAAAAGGGACCTTGTCATTTATTATTACTCTTTCAGTAATATTTTTTTTTACTTTTCAGCATGTAAAGGGGCAACAAGTGGATCTATGGCATTGCCCTGAGCAGAGATTTTATTTATTAATTATGCATCAATGCATCATTTATAAGCTATTATTTAATATATAGCCGTGATTGCGTGGGATTCCTCTGGGTACTCCGGATTCCTCCCACTTCCAAAAACATGCAGTTAAGTTAATTGGCTACCCCACAAAAAGAATTGACCGTAGACTGTATAAAAAGACATATGAATATGGTAGGGACATTAGATTGTGAGCCCCTTTGAGGGACAGCTAGTGACATCACTATGGACTTTGTACAGCACTGTGTAATATGATGGTGCTATATATTTACAGTACTGTCTAATAATAATATTAATAGCTGATATTTCTATAAATATGGGCAAAGGATAAGATCATGTTAACTCGAGACAACAAATTTGTGTTCATGGATAAGAAGATGTCAGTTAAAGAAGATTAAATGATAATCTTGATTATCCCTTATTTCAGTGGTTTTGCATGGCTGCATTAACTTACATATATCAGTAAATGAGATGTCACACTTCTTTTATGACAGGTTATAAATATTGTCTTATAAATGTTAAACATTCTTATGATGCTTCTTTTAACCTGGATTAAGGATTTAAAAACAATTTCCCGAACCTAATAAAGTTGTGGTAAGCGCTGGGTCTGATCTTGTCATAACTTGTGTCAAATCACTTTGTAATATGCATTTAAATGTAATTTGCACTGTGTGAATAGCAGAATTAAAAAGCCAAAAAACACATTGTCACCCATTATACAATCATTTGTATAATAGTGTTACACATCCAGTACTCCAGCCGAACAAGAAACAAGCCCTTATGGCTGTAGTAGAGATGCAACCGCAGAATCAGCCTAAGAAATCTGCTGAAAGAACCTACTGGAGCCTGTCTAGTCCTATGTATCCAGTCATACTAGAAGAGGAAGCATAACAACTAAATAGATCAAAGAGCCTCTAAACCGAAGTAACAGGTCAGCTGAATCACTGCACAATGAGAACACATTCCCTGACTCCCAAACTATTTAGAAACTCAGGAATTATTTCCTGGAGTCTCTGTCTTTTGTATAATCACAGCCAACAAAAATGGAGGAGGATGTTCTGTCAGTGATGGGACACATCCTTTAGTAACGCCCCTCTAAGACTTTTTTCCCATATAAGGTTACACTTGAAGCCTGAGAGTCCTATTTTGTCGCTACCTGTGTAGCCCTGAGGGTTGCCTTCCTCCTAAAACTATGTACACATGTCCAAATAGTCTCCAGCACACTATATAGCCCTCCCCCACTCTGCAGTGTGTATTGTTCACAGACTGGTGGGAGTTTGCTGTGTGAAAGCAGCGACTGTTTACTAGTGTGCTTGACAGCGAATACTGCTCACTATTACCATATAGTGCACAGACATTCAGAATACTAACTATTCACATCTCTAAACAGTCTGGTAAAATATTTTATTACATTATTTATTCTAGTGTTGGAGTACAGATTTCTTTTTATTGTTATTGGCTGTGCAATTTATAACTTTTAGAATATTACACCCGAATTAAACCTTAGAAATAAAACATTGTGAGCATTTCCTCCTCCTTGGTTTGTATCTGTCTGTCACTTGCAATCCCTATTTAATGTACAGCGCCGTGTAATAGGTTGGTGCTTATTAAATACAGTTTAATAATAATACATAGCACTAAAGAAATGTTTTTACACATTTAAAAGAGACCCTAAAACTCACCTTTACAAAGTTGCCTCCTGTAGAATGTTGTCATTGTTTGTCTTTGTAATTTGCAGCCCTTATATATTGCAGCGCTGCCGTGGAATATGTTGTAGCTTTATAAATAAACTTTAATAATTATAATAGTAATCCCTAAGTGCTCATTAAGGACTCTCTGGATTATAAATGCCACTTGTATTTATGCTATAATTACCTAACTTTCACTTGAGTTCTGTTGAACTTGCAATCTGGTTGATTGTTACATGGCTCTCCTAACCTAGCCCAGTTGTAAAAGTATCTTCTGCAATTCTGACAGTTGTTCATATTTAAGTTGTCTGTGTTAATGACAACTCTTTTCCTTCAACAAATAAAGAGCAGACAGGTTCTTCATTGCAGAATAGACAGGCTATGTCTCTTACTCAATAGAATAAATGTGCCTTGTTTGCATTTTTGAACTAAACTCACCTCTCCTCGATCCTTCGTCAGTACCAACATCCTCGCTAGGTCCTGTTCTGGGTTCATGATCTTCAACCATCGTGATTGGCCAGGCTGGATTGGTATACTTCCCACACAAGTGCACAGGAGTTCATTTATTCCTGACAGCCAGCTGTGCATGCAGTGTACATAAAAGAAAATATTGCAGACAGGCAGATAAGTTTGTTTTATTACAGAAGAGATATTGCCTCTCCATTGTACAATAATCTGCCTGCACACAATTTTTCATTGTAGAGTTTAGCTCCACCTCCAAGTATAAATTACAGGTAGTCATACGGACAACTCCTAGATATGAAAGTGGCTTCCCTGCTCCTTCATGTGCAGGAAGGGGGCTTGATGGGGCAGATGGGGGTGGTTTGCATGATTTGCATTAGAAATCTTTGGCTAAACACAGATGAGGTTGTGGGTGATCTTAGGGGGGTGAGCTCTTTCTGCAGCCTCTTGAACTCGTTTGACAAACACTGCAGTTGTTTCTTTTTGCATATCAAAGCACAACTTGCTCCAGAAGTTAATGAATGTCTAGGCCCCATAATTTTTTTTATTATTTGCTTTGTTTCTTTGCTTTATACAATTTATACAGTAACTGATACCACACTGTCTAATAATATGTTGAGACAAACATCTGTCCTAATTGCATTTATTAAAATAAAGTACCTGTTCTGACTTACATACAAATTCAACTTAAGAACAAACTTACAGTCACTATCTCATATGTAACCCGGGGAATACCTGTATATCCAAAGCGGACACCTAAATGAATTAAACACATGTGGTCTATAGATTATGCAGCATGGGTGTGGCCAGGTAGATGACCAATACCTACCTGGATTAAGAACCGGTGTATACATAAAGCTTATTCAAAGCCAAGAACAACAGTTGGATATAATGCAACTCACCAGTCCCTAGATATGGTAGCTCTATTCATTTTCTTTTTTTGGGCTTTTCCCCCTTTATTTTGAATAGGTAATATGGCCAGTAAAATACATGCAGTTTTTAGTACTGTATCCATAGAGAAGAAATGTAGCCACCCTTGGACAGCAGCACCTGTGGAGAGGGGAATTTTAAATGGACTAGTCGATTTAGACAGACTTTACATAAGTGAATAACAAACTTAAGCCTAACTCAAGCTTGTAAATTTCAAGTAGTTACAGCAACATTTTTTTTCCGTTTTGGGAAGATTTCAACTAAATCATTAAAAGCTGGCCATTGCTAGCACCCCTGGTGTTAATTGGTGTCAGTGTTAAATGGCTTATCTCCTGAGGGAACAGGGAAAAAAAATGTGTTAATGCGACTGACAGACTGCATATATGTCATTCTTATTCTGCCTTTAGTTAGGCTTTAAAAAAGAGATCAATGGCTTAACAAAGAACCATGTTATGCCATTAAAAAATATATGCTGCATATGCACATACAGTTTTCTTTTAGTGCCCTTGCAAAGTCATACAAATACCGGTTAATCCTGCCTAGTCCACCTAATGCAGCTTCCTGTGCTGAGTTGCTGCAGGTGCTGCAGGGGATATGACTTTTGCCATTACCTGTACCTTGTCAGTCAACACCTGGCCACACCCAGCCCAGTCCTGTACCATGCTTTCTAAATTGACAGCCCTGCCAACCCTGTTGCTGTATCTTTTCCAATGTGAACGGCAGTGACTGGAGGGGATAGCATGTAACACCCAAATAAAAGAGGATTTGACTCAATCAAAGAAGGTAATAGAGGATTTCTGTTTATTTTGTGAGGTTTGTGCATCACTTTCCAAAAAAGAATGAGACATCCTTTTCATATTTTATTTAACATTCACACCAGCTGCCTAAGGTTCCTAAAACCTTCATGCATTTCATCTCCTAAATAAATTTCATGCTAGGTACCAGGCAGATGGAGAATTGGAATTAGGCCCCAAAGCTTAAAAAAAAGAATTTCGAAGACTTTTAGGCTGGGTACACACAGGAAGATTTTCCACTTCTAGTTGACTTCTGATCCAAAAATATTAGATGACCAACTGATTCTCCAATCCTTGATCGGTCAAGGATAAATAGAATGAACGATTGGATCAGATCAGTTAATATCCATTGAAATTACACGGTATGCTACGTGTGCTAGACCTTCTGATCACCATCTGGAAATCTATAGTAATGTCAGATGTGTGCAGTCCAGGGACTTTTAACTGATCTAATACTAATTTGAACATTTTTGCTGATTGGTTGAGTACAAAACTAGTAGCAGATATGCCTACGTGCACCAGCCCTTGCTCTTCGGTGGCAGTTCTCTTGGTGATGCTCTGGTACTGGCTCCTCTGGGTCTCCATACTTTTGTAACAGTTGTAGCATTTAGATAGCTTGTAGGTGCAATTCTATCTGATGTTTTGGTTTCCTATTTAATGATTCTGCCTACTGAGTACATTTGAACTCCACTTATCCTGACTATGTAGTAACTCCTGACCTTAAACCTATACTATGGGATTAGCTATATAAGAGACATGTGTATTCCTGCTTAAATTTTGTAGTATTTCTTTTTGATATGTAATCCAGTCCAATATCCTGTAATAAGGACCACTATCTGCTATTCTCTCTTTTTGTGTATGGTCCTGTATTTGCCCCCCTTGTGGTTTCCCAGAAGTTAAAAGCACCTAAATTTAATTCCTTTCATTTAATTCTTCTATTGTTCTACATTAAATTCCCAACAAGTATAAGTCACTCCCCAAATGTAGTCGCATCATGGCCAAGCACAACCCAGTCATTTCTTCTTCTCTCCCATAGTACAAGTTCCTCTCATTTAGAATACATATGACAGTCACACCAGCCCTCACATTGTGGTTTATCAATTCCTCTATTACTTGTTTTTCTTTAGATATCACTTTAAATATTATATTTGTTCAATGTTTTATTTGTTTTATTCCATTACCAAATGTAGAGAAAACTACATTTTTACCTCACTTGTCAATAATATCACAGTGACATGTTTGTCTTCATGTATATGTATAACTCAATATGTAATTATATTTGTATTTCCTACGTCCTGAAGACAGGAAACCCAAATCCCCTACACACACATGTGCCACTTGCCTGATAAACAAGGGCCCTGAGTAGTTTTTGCTCACACATACTCACCAATACTGAAATTTGGAGTGAAAAACTGTCATACACACTAAGGAAGCCTTCTACAAATGATAAAGACAGCAGTCCTGCCTCTTTTATTGATAGATGCCTTGTGAGCATGCAGATCTTCTGGATCCAACCCTTATTTAGTCACTCAAACTCAGCTTTGACTCATTGAAGTCCCTATTTAATGTACAGCGCTGCGTAATATGTTGGCGCTATATAAATCCTGTTTAATAATAATAATAAATTGAAGTTCCAAAGTTACATAAATTAAAACCCCTATATGACGGAGGTGGGTTCTGGTCCTATTTTAGTCAATAAGAACCAAATTTCACAGTCACTTCGGTCATAAATAAGTATCCTATATAAAAACCAAAACATAAATGTACCATAAACATATTTTTATCATGATGTTATAAATAGTTATATAAACGTACATTAGTTAGTTTTATTCCCATTCAGTTTAATTGACACATATTTGTTACATTTGTAACACATATATGATACTTTATGTAGCAGTAGTACTGAGACTCATTTTGAAATAGGTTTAATGTATTGGAATATGGTTTGCATAATATATGATTTTATATGTAAAACATATAAATGTAGCAACAATAATATAATAATAGGCCTGATTTATTAAAGCTCTCCAAGGGGAGGATACATCTTCATCAAAGAAGCTGGGTGATCCAGCAAACCTGGAATAGATCTGGTCCAAAATTGAAAACATTTGCTAACAAATAGTAAATAACTTTTAAGAAATCCATTCAAGGTTTGCTGAATCACCCAGCTCCACTGATAAAATTGTATTCTCTCCAGCCTTGTAGAGCTTTAATAAACTGGCCCAATGTTAGAGGTTAGCATCAAACAGCGTGGGAAAAGGCAAGCATTTTGGCAATGCAGTTCACACAGGCATGGTCATCTTATTGTTATTCACACTATTTATTCAACTGAGTAAGATACGAGGGTGATTGAAATGTAAAACAAACATGACAAGCAATTCCCCACGCCTCCAGCCACAAAAGTTAGCCACTGCGGAGCCTTTTAAATAAGGAACAGTCTGGATCAGCGGTCACCAACTGGTGGTCCACGGACCACCGGGGGGCACAGCGGCCAGAGCTACGGGATACGGATTGTAGGTGCGGGTTGTCTCTGGACACCACCTGCCCACCGTCCCATCGTTGTTCTGAGCCTGGGTGGGTTCTGGCATCATGACGTCACTCTGGGGGAAGTTTCTTCCCTTTGAGTGACACTTGGCTCCCCGAGCATGCATGGTCCAGAGTCTGTCCGATTAGGGGTACGTCAGACCTGCCATAGGTCTGAAAAGGATGGCAACCACTGGTCTGGATGATTTACAAATGTCAGGGGGTTTGATCATGATTATCTGCACAGAGCTTCAACTTCTGAAAGGCTTTCTCACTTGACACCCTTGGAGTTTTTCATTTTCTTGGTCATAGCTAGACTGGTAACACTTAGAATAAACTAACAACTTATCCTATCTGGTTGCTTTTGACCCGGTAAATATGTAATTTAAAAACATGTTGTTACGTCTGGTTCGATTGTTCAGACTTGGATCACCCAGGCTCTCCCATAAAAGTGTATCTTCTCCAGTCTTAGGGAGCTTTAAAAATCAGACCGAATAAGAGGGAAGTAAGGCTCTGTTGTCCTATCTTGTATTTTGTCCTCATACAGAAACCCTTGCACTGCTTTGTCTGTGGGAACAAGTCACTTCCCTACAGGCTGGTGTGAGAAAGGGATACAGCTGCAATATGCAGGTGGGGGCCCCTGAGGATGTAACTTTCTAAAGGGAGGTTAAGCCTGTTATATGCATGTATTTTCCTGTTCCTATTACTATAATTAAATCCCCCTGCATCACTTTTCTGAATTGTAAAATGTAAAAAAAAAATTTAGATGTGGCCCTCGGCTCAGCTATCCAGGGCCATGTGTTTTTCATTAAAGTTTTTGATTCTGCATAAGAGAATGTTTGATGGATGTCAAATTCACTACTAAATAACAAGACCCCTATGTTTTTTTGTTTACAGGTTTATTCTACCTGTGTATCAGTGTATTGTTCATGTACTATGCTGCACATGTTCAGAAAGGGAATCTGCGTGTCTTTTTACCATTGAAGGTTGTTTACATGCACACTATGTTCTTTGAGATTAACTCATTTTGGTTTAACATCTTCTCAAATCTCCCAACTGCCACTGATTTAAATTGTCCCTCTTTCAGAACCAAATCTTCTGTGACTCTTTCCTTCCTCATTTAGGTTATAAAATATATATAGATATAGGGTATACAGTATATGAATATATATATATATATATATATATATATAATACCTCTTCCCACGCAATACTCCAAGACTTACCTAGAACTGCTCACACTCTGAAACTCATTTCCCTGGAGTAATTTAGGACACATTTCTTTATACTTACCTATCTCCCTTGCTCTCTTAGTCATTAATAATGAGCTATTGTTCTATTCTCCCTACTTATTGTACTTTATGCTTCCCCAGCTCTTAGATTATGAACATGATTAGAACGAGTCCTTTTCTCTTTTGGTTTTATTGATTGTTTTTGATCTTGTTTAATTGGTATACTTTCTTTAGTTCCTTCCTTAGTTTTTGTGTTAATTAAATTTTGTTCTTGTTTTACAATTATGCCTTCTAATGTGTTGACTTTCCTGCATTATATATATTAACTCAATACATGTATGTGTGAAAAAAAGCAAACTGTCATTCTGTATAAAGTCTTCATTGTCTGAGAGCTGTGTTAATTCAATCTGTGTGTTCATACTAGTAGTTATTGTTCCTTGTTCCCTTATCTTTGCTGCACTCTGTCCTCTTCCTGGAATGCATAGACATCCTGTGTCCAGGCCCATGCCATCTGTTGGAAGATATGAGTGCATACACATTGGATACATACTTATTTTCTCAGTCATACAAATCAAAATTAAATTGTGTTCTGATTCTTTTTGAACTGTCAGCTGTCTTCACTTTGGCCTTCCCAATGGGTCACACTGTCACCAGAACAATGTTCACACCTTCAGTGGCTCTGAAGATGATCAGACTAAAGGCTGCACTTTCCTGTAAGCCTTCCAACTCCTGCTGGTGGTACAGAGGAATCTCTTAAATAGAGACATTTAGGCGCCGATTTATTAAATCCATCCAAGAACGGAGAAGATAGAGTAACCTTGTGATCCAGCAAACCTGGTATGGATTTGGTCTAGGATTGCAAACATTGAGTGTTTTTAAAAATACATTTCAGGTTTGCTGGATCACTCAGGTTCCTCTCCCAGGTGGACAGATAGGATTAGTATTTTACAGAAGAAAGATACAATTGTTTTTGTTGTCTTTTCAATTTAAAGCAAGCAGCACAGACACACATCCAGGAGAAATCAACAGGTACTTTATTCATTTGCTAAAATAAACTTAGTGTGATCATAATATTTTTTTTTTTACAAACCTTTTAATGGAGAGTCCAAGGTACATGTTTTATGAGTTTGGATGAAAAATATCAGAATCAGGAATACAGTCACAAACGTATATTTATCAGAAATTCTTTAAATTTCATGCTGTGAGACTTGTATTATATTTTTTTCTCCATACATCGCCCACATTGCAAAGCTCTTTTATGAATATTCTCACCTACTGTTGAGAAGTACTGTGGCACTAACAGTTAAGGCAGAACTGTAGCAAAAAATGTGGCTAGGCAAGTCCTTTATTGCAGGAAGAGCATGTGATGTCTCTTTTCCAATACAATAAACATACGTGTCTGATTGCAATTTTTTAAATACTCTAACCTGTTCTTGTTCTGTCCTGGTGCCGTCATCTTCTTCTTCAATAATCTATTCTGTGCTAAATAGCCTCCCTACTTCATTACAGTTCATGTGCCTCCTTAACACCCTTTATTTACTTTGTACCTCTCTCTGGATTTCCTCTCACCTCTGTCTACCTCTATTCCATAGAAAAGATGGTGGTGGTCTTGGACACAGCACATCAGGGTCATAGGAAGTTATCTTGGAGACGATGCATAATGTGAATGAGGGCAACCACAACACTTAATGCTTTGTAATGCCTATGGGTAATGAAAAAGTGCCAGGTTTCAGTACACAGAAATGTTTATGTAAATCAACTCTAAAGAAGCAAAGCATTGCTGTTTTGATGCTCCCTTAGTGGTAAGTAAGATTCCAAAGTGTTTCAATCAGCAAGGAATAGATATAATTAGAAGCAGCTGAATGACCCCCTGGACTGTAAGCTTGCAAAAGCAGGAGCAAGTCATTTCCATAATGTTCCTATCTCTGCTGCAATGTTTCTGTCTAAGCACACAACTTTATTGTTGGTAGTTTTTCATACTTTTACATTATTTATATATGAATGTATTTACCTGTATCAAGTAACATTCCTACTATATAGGTATAAACTGTTGTTTATAATGGATTGTTGTTGAAGCATTTACAGACACCACAGCTTACACCAATAGCTCTAACTTTACTAGTCCTCTTTACCTGTCACACACAATAGACCTTTACCCAGTGCCTGGAAGTTACTAAAGATCATCGTGCAATTGCAGCAACTGGCACCCTTCCTTAGTCAGACTCTCAGAAAGTTATCAGTCCCCGAGCCCAGCCCAATGGTATAGCATTGTATGAATTAGTGCATATTGTAGGATGGGTTCATGACTCTGGGAGTGGCTTGAAAAGTTCTGGTCATAACAAAAAGTTCAGAAAAAAGGGATGTGGTTTTAAGTCATACAATTCTGTGAGCTTATATGAATCAGTGAACACCAATATTTTGGGCCGCTAGAGGCTTAGTGATAAATTCAGCCCGTCTAAGGACTTTTATTACAAAGTCTAATTCAGTGAATTCATCTCAATGCCCAGTGCTTACAGATGCACCGCAAGACTTCTCGCACAGTTACACAACCTTTACTTTATTGCTTTCAAGCACATCAAATGTAGATATCTGGATGAAGCGGTGTCAGCTAACAAATATGTTGTCCAGATGTTTTTCCTTTAATCTTCTGTGATTGGACCTTTAACAATCTGGACACAAAGCTTTAACAAATATCCGATCAACCTTGCCTGACAAGAATGGTTTACTGAGAGGAGTGTGCTGCTACCACAGTTTGAGATTATCAATCGATAACTGTAATAAACCAGACCAGATGATGACCATCACGCAATCTTAAAGTGAATCCAACTGCTATTTTTAACATCTCCTACAAATTATATCTAAACTTAAACAACAAAGATGTAATTATTGCAGCCTATTGTATGCGGAGGCTTTATTTGTATTCTTTTTTTTCAGGCTAAATGCATTATCTACAAGTCCAATAAGAAAGGTATTGTTCCTTGTGTCCCTGTACATTTTTCTACACCAAACTGTAATCCAAACAATGTCATCAGTTTCCCTAGCTTTTTTTTGTTTTATATCTGTTTATGGACTCAGTGGTTCATTAACAAGAGGGGGGATAAATTTATGCTCTTTAAAAAATAAAAACTCCATTAATAGAACCATTGTGGATTAAATAGTTTGGATCCCAGCTTGTTGCATTGCAAACATTTGTTATGCTGTTTACAATAGAGAACAGCATCTCTAGGATACAGCAAAATATTTTAGCATGCAATGAATACTGTATTTTTATGTGAAGGACTGTTTCAACAAGTTTACATTTCTGATGATTGTGTTATTTAAGATGTTACAAGTTGCCCTGTATAGTGTTATAATGCTCCTTTTTAGGGAATTTGTGGGGGTCAGTTCTTTTTAATGGGGTTTTATATGTGTAATTACCATTTTATCTGGATATGAGGGAGTATTGTCAATGTTTGGGATTTAGTTAAATGTAAATTTCATCTAGAATATTTGTCATTTGGTTCTATTCTAAGTATTAAATAATGTGTATATTAAATTGTATTTTAAAACAGAAAGTTGAATTATAATTATGATGTTAAAATAGGACTAGGAAGTGTCTGGTGTGAGGTCTGTAAGGTTTAGTGTTATTGTACTGGCAAGATATTTAGAATTTACTGCAGGGAATGTAGTGTTAGTGTGTAGAGCCGATTATTTAGCCCATTACTTCATTGAATTCTGCTGTCAGGACTGACATATAGTTACATTCTCTGATGGAGAATCAGAACGTGGTCGTGACAATATGTGACACAAATAATTAGATTGCAGTATCACTCTGAATCTGAAAAGCAACACTACTTAAAAAGAAAAAAAAAAGGATTATGGCCTGGCCTAATCAAAGTCCTGATCCAAATTCCAAAGTCCTATCCTAAATTTATTGAAATTAGGATAGTTTGCCTAGAGGATTAGGTAGGGGGAATCAAAATGCCCACAAGAAGTATTTTCTTGGCGAGTACACTATATAAATCACTACACATTTTTTTCTCGAAGTTTTTGGGTATTGCGTGCTGTATACCAGGGATAAATTTATATTTCAGGAGCCTATAGTTGCAGAAAGCCTGGCAGCCTAAACACCACTGTTAGCCAGATTCCCAATATAACATGGTATAACATGGCCAGCCAGAGGGTGCTCAGTACAGAGCAGTAATGATGTACAAGGTTTTGGGGAAGGGAAGGGGGGTATTCAGGTAATAGCAAGCAGTAAGAGGCTATTTAGGCGACAGGGGACAATAGAGAAGGGGGTTAGTCAGGTGACACGTTGCAGTAGGAGAGGGGTACAGCTAAGGTAAAATTAGAAATGATCAATCATGTGACAGAGGCTATTAAGAGGGTTCAGTTATGTAATAGCGGTCATTAGAAGGGATAGGTCACATGAAAAGGGACAGAAAGAGGGAAGACAAAAAGTGATAAAGAAAAGAGAACAAACAGATGACATGGAGCAGATAGAGAGATTAGTCAGGTGATGGGTGCTGTGGTAGGTGAGGGCATTTAATGCTGATCTATCACCAGAATTTTTAGTTTACATAAAAGGGTAGACATGCATGGGGAAAAAAAAATTTACAGCAGGCTACGCCACCCAATCTCGGGCCTCCGCAGTGCGAGAATGGGTGACGTAGCAAGATGGCCGAACAAGAGCAAAGAACAAGAGGGCATTAGGATTGATCAGTTAGGTCAGTACACACAATGAGCTCACATTTAGTAGCTTGGGACACCGGAGATGGCACAGAGTAGTGACTACTGGAGGTTAGGGGGTTGATAGCCACCTTTGCAACCATTATCTGTTTGGAAACTTGTTGATCTTGTTACACATTTAGAACCAACCAACTATATTAGGATCCCTTCTGTTTTTTATCCAAAATTACAGAATAATATTAAAATGTCACTTCACAGCACATTATTCCAGAAGGAGCCTTTGTCTATATGTTGTATGACAAATTTGTAGCCTTGCTCTAAAATTATCTTTTTGGACAGCAAAGGTTTTTTCTTGGCCCATCATATGCAGATTCTTCATGTAATATCTTTCTATTTGAAAATGCAAAGGTTACCTGCAGATCCTGCCAAAAAAAATTTTAAGCACGAAATAGTCAGATCTTGAGCTGATTTCCTCAGCTGGCTAGTCCTAGAAAAGTCATTTGATATCTATGCCACTTGTATATTCCTTGCAGTGAAATTATTGAGGTTACATAATTGGGTGATTTTTTAAAATATCTTGCTAGGTTCCTTTTAGGAAGACCTGATTTTGGCATGATGATACCACACACACATAAATTTTTTGCCCATGTTAAAACTGCAGATTAAACCAACAAGACATTTTACACTGTCTATATACAATTTTTTTCTGAATGCAGAGAAGGTATAAACAAAATATGTCAGTTGTAAATTTGTATGTCATGCATATTTTGAGCAACTGTCCTTTAAAACCATATTTTGAGCAAAAAATACACAATCATGTGTATTTCCTATTTTTTTCAGTATGATTTAAAATACCAAACTACAATCAGTAAATTATTACCATATGTCAAACCTTAAAATTGTCCATTGGTGACACTTTATTAGACACTAAAGTGTTTACCGCTACAATTCATTGGGTTTGATTTATTAAAGCTCTCCAAGGCTGGAGAGGGTACACTTCATCAGTGAATCTGGGTGTTCCAGAAAACCTGGAATTGATCTGATCCAAAATTTAAGCAAATAGCAAATTACTTTAAAGAATTCCTTTCCAGATTTGTTGGATTCACTGGTGAATGTGTATCCACTCCAGCCCTGGAGAGCTTTAATAGTCCAGACCCATCAGTTTACTCGTAGAGTTAACCCTAAACATTATCCCTACAGTTATTTAATTCATTCTGCTCAGTGGCCCTGATTTATTAAAGTTCTCCAAGGCTGGGGAGAATACACTTTCATCTGTGAAGCTGGGTATTCCAGCAAACCCGGAATGGATGTCCTAAAAGTTATTAGCTTTTTGTTAGCAACTGTTTTTTATCCTGGACCAGATCCATTCAAAGTTTGCTGAATCACCCAGCTTCACTGATGAAAGTGTATTCTCTCCAGCCTTGGAGAACTTTAATAAATCAGGGCCAGTGTATCAGAAAGGGAAAGCAGTTTCACAGGATTTGGATGAAGGATGTGCTGCTGACCAACTCTGAAAGGTCACTGACTCTGCCATACGACTAAGTAATCAACATGAAGACCAAGGGGCATTTTGAACTGGACAAGGACAAAGAAGTATAGATTAGGGTGTTTTTTTAGATATTAAACTTTTATTATCCCGTGGAACAAATCTAATAAAACAAAATAGAAAGTATTTCTTTTTTATAATTGGCCTTTGACTGGTGAGATGCCAGATACCTAAGGTAGAATACCTTTTGTGTGCCCTAATATGTTCTGTTCCTATGCCCTACACCTATAGTTTATACTACATGGTAATCTTCAGGATATGCCACTCTTTTCCATCCCCGCCACCTTGTGTGCCCATACGTCATTGTTTTAGTTTGTTTCTCTGAGTTTTTACCCTTAATTACCCTTCTTTCCACCGGTCTAAATTTGTTATTTTAGAGTCCAAGTCCATTAAGGCATTTCTATACCTACTCTGATTTATTTATTGATTATGAAGTTTTAATAGGCTTGTTTTCCTGCCTGTTCCTATATTATGATTCAGTATGTGACTCAACATCTCTGTAATTTATTTAAATAGTGTGTACAAACATGTTTGCTTTGTTCCTAAAAACTGCCACATTGCCAATCATACACTATTGTACACTTTTTCTGTTATTAAAAAAAAAATATTTGAAGAAAGCACAGCCAGGGGTAGCACATATCTTTCAAGGCCTACTTGAATCACTTTTATTAGGTAATGAGTATAGGCAAAAAAATCACAGGATTATTAACCTTGTTGGTTTGTGACAGCAATTTTTCCATTGCCCTTTCCTTTACTGTGGTAATTTAGGCGCTGTGGCCAACAGTCAACTCCCCTAACATTGCTACTTCAATGTGGTAACTTACCTGATTTGTTCACCTTCTAAATTAGATGTTACAAACATTCAAGTCTGAAGGTAGTGTTAGGCTGGGTACACTTGTGCAATAATCTTCACAATCCTTTCCAATGACAAACAACTGCACAATGCGTGAACAAGCGCTGTACATACAGCATTGTCCTGCTCTATGGAGAAGGGAGGGAGAAGAACGATGGCGCACCCCACTGTGCTCTCTCCCTCTCACTGTTTTTATGTTTGTTCCCCGTACATGGATCCTCCAGGACGGTCGTCCAGACTACGGGCGCAGTAGACACGCCAGATTGTTGTCCGATATCAGCCCTGAGGCAATTATTAGACGAGAATCATCTGATGTGTGTAGACTTACTCCTAAACCCCATACAAATGTCAGATAGAAATCAAATTTTGCTGTTGGAAATAATCTTTCAAGGCTGTTTCCAGATGAATGAACAAGTCCTTTACAAACAGTACCATTCTGTTCTATGAAGAGAGGAGGGAGGAGGGTGAGTAAGCAGCACCCTGTTGTGCTTTCCTCTATTGAAAAGTACAGCAGTCATCACTGTTTGGTCATTCATAAATGTGTTAAGATGGATTGATGAACAATTTGGGGAAACCCCTGTATACATGCAAGATTTTCGTCTTTGTCCCCAGTGACCATCGTTCAGCGTGTGTACATAACTTAGCTATGACAATTTGATTACATTTTGTTGGTGTAAGTCTCTGGATCTAACGGATTGGCTGTATATTGGTGGTCTTGCCAATGTGTCTTAAGGTGAGGTTAAAAAAAAGGAACATAGTTACCAATTTCCATTTTTTTTTATTTTGGTGTAAGGATAATTTATAACTACTAAAAGTTTCTATTCTACAATACTATTCTATTCTTACCTATAGTTTGAATCTTTATTTTTTCTCTGCAATACACAACTCATAGAAAATAATTGTTACCACTAGAGAGAAAGTAGCAGCAGTGTTTACATTCTACCACAGCTCAACCAGGCTGTCCTGTGCATGGCCTGCAATCTCCAATAGAAAATAATGGATTTCTGGTGACAGCTTTGTAACACAACTATAACTGACAGCTTGCTGCAAGGGGCTTTTTAGGGCATATGTATACATTACATTATGTCCGCTATTGCTTTGCTTTTTTTCCTAATACTAAACATCTGGAACAGGTATACAGCAAGAAGATGCTGTAGTGGAGTCTGGTCCTTTATTAAAAGACATTTCTTTTTCTGTCCGTGCTATCACCAGAACATTAGGTAAGGAGAAATACAATATCAGATCTCTATTGCTTTAATGTTAAAATGAATAGCAGTCAAAATCTGACATGGGTTCTAATTTCCAGCACAGTCCACAATTTATCTAAGGCACAGCAACTTTAAATCTTTGGACCTGATTTATTAAAGCTTTTTCAGACTGGAGAAAAATTAAAGGTGTGATTTTAAGTGTGATTATTATTTTCAGTTCATCTCCGTTTAGGAACGCTCTCCAAGACTATAGAAGATACACTTTCATTGGTGAAGTTGGGTGATCCAGCAAACCTGGAATGGACCTGCTCCAGGATTTAATTTATTTGTTTATAAATAGCAAATTACTTTTAAGAAATCCGTTCCAGGTTTGCTGAATAAGCCAGGTTCACTGATGAAAGTGTATCTTCTCCAGTCTTGGAGAGCTATAATAAATCAGGCCCTTTGACTTAAGCATTTTTAGGTATGTCTATTTAATGTACAGAGCTGCGTAATATGTTGGCGCTATAATAATCCTGTTTATTATTATTAATAATAATATTAATAATATTATTTATACAGTAAGTTCTCACCTATCCGACTCATGACTACACAGCCTCCATACTATCCGGCCCAGTACAGAGACCAGAAAAAAACTCCAATATAAAATGCCAGGCGGTGCGGGCGGACGTCTGCTGCGGTGCTCCTGCATGGTGCACGTTGAGACCTCCCTGCTGCCTGCTCTCCAGAACTGTGTCAGATGTCTGCAGGTGCAGCGAGAGGAAGGCATGTAAGCCGAGGTGAGTATAGTGCTTTACTAATGGAACTCCGGACTATCCGGCTTTTTTGTTAACCAGCCTACCCTGCCGCCACATTAGGCCCGATAGTCGGAAGTCTACTGTAATAGGAATGTCTGCAAAATACATAGCCATCTCCCTATAGCAAATAGCAAGATTTACTGTTGTTGTGGCATACTTAAGCACAGATATAATAATATATTGCAAACAGTGGAAGAGGGAAACCATTTTCTGATACATTCCACCATTATTACCAGTGCTTTTTATTCTATATAAAAAAATGTCAGTATTGTCAAAATACTTTCTAAATATATTGGTATTGTTACTATATGAATTATGTATACTTACACTATTTTAACTCTTTGTTAGGAGCTGTTAACAATACCCTCGGAAACTGACTATTAGACACTGGTAAATGATCATTTTAATACCGAAAGAAAAGAGTGAGATAGTTTGATGGTCTGGCTGCTGGAATTCCAGGAATGTGCTTTTGATATATGAGCCGATATGCTCACAGAGGATAGCAGGAAGTTTAGGGATCTACCCCTTGACCTGGATTTTGGAGAGAGAATGCAGGAGGGAGGAAACAAAGAGCCCCCACCTCCCCTTCCATATTTGACTTGCTCAGCTGTTACATCACAGAGAGCATATTACAAAGACCCTCCCTTGATCCACATAGATGAAGTTAGGACCATTGCCTTATTAGGAAATAATCAGAAGGAAAGCTTTTACACATTCCAGAGTTTCACAACACTTGCATATTCAACACATATGTATGTATGCCTAAAGCTTAAACATTTCCTGAGCAGGCAAAACTTTTCCAAATATTCCATAAACTGACTACGGCTTGCATCACCCTTTTGTGGCACCGACTTTCCTGACGTTCTATAAATATATGACATATCAAATCACTACATTCAGATATACCATTATTTAACAAATCCATAAGATCCTTTACAATATAAGGCCAAGGGCAAGATTGTTTTTAAGATTGTTTTCCAACTTAATAGAAATAGATATGATTCCTATGATATCCAAAAAATGTTAAGTGAAGAGTCTGAAGGCATTTTTTATTTAAAACATAAATGCCTGTAAAATATAAATGTTAAAATGAATATTGTAATAAGTAAAAAAAAAAAAATATGTAGGCTGCTATCACTGTCCTTTAATTTAAATTTTAGTTACCTTGTTATCACAGACTTCATTCTGTTACTGAGCCACAATACAGAATCTAAATGTATGATGTGCTTGTTTGCTCAAAGTCAGTGAAACCATTTCAAAATTAGATGAGCATAGAAGTCCATAAAATAGTATTTTAAAGAGAGACAATCTATATATTCCAACAGTACTTTATTGTGTGTAATGGTAACTTGAAATTATTAAATTTACTGTACTGTAAATCTGTCTGCATTCCAGATTTGCAATCTCTCTAAAACCTTCTAAAATGTAAAGTGTCCCACAATTACACCCATGGTTGGTGCTTCATGTCACTCGCAGAGCAGCTCTACTTTTTCTTGTGTCTGTGGTGGCCATTGAAGTTGGATTTGTTGGTTTTGATCAGCTAGAACACATCTCTATTGAGCTGCCCTATTGTTACATCATATCCCTTTCCTTTCTTGAAGTGTGAAATTAGTCTTAGTCTACACGGGCGTTTTCCCCAGCGTTGAACCTGAGGCTTTAAAAGCCCATGTTTGAAATTTCGATGCATTCCAATGGGCTAATCCACACCAGGATGTTTCCTTGAGGGACGTTTATAAGCATTATCTATAACGCTGCTTGCAACGTTTAAAAAATTAAAATGCGGAGTTACGGCTGGTAAACGCCAAAAAACACAGGAAACCGCGGGTAACTGCTTCCATTTTTCAACGTTTTTCGTTGCTTTACCGTAAACGTAAACGGGGGAAAACACGGCATAGACATTTTCCAGCGTATTAAAAGGCAAGCTTTAAACTCAAATAAAAGTGCATAAAAACGCACATAAACGCAGTAATAAAGTCCGTGTAGACCCAGCCTTACTGTCTGTGCTAGATCAGATCCTCCACTCCCTGCTTCAGCTACCTACATTTTTTATCTACTTACATAGTTACATAGTTAGGTTGAAAAAAGACATCCTTGTCCATCATGTTCAACCTCTAGGGAAATAAATATACAGTATCCCAGATAAAACCCCTATAGACATCCAGGGAAACCCTGGTTGCATTTGCTTCAACAAGGAAAAAAATATTTCCTGATCCCATGAGGCAATCAGATGTTGCCTGGATCAACAGTCTCTTTATATAACACTGCAAAGTTTTACAAATCCTTAGTCATATCACCTGGCACCATACTTCCCTATACTAGGGGCACTACAGAGAGCTGGCATCATACTGCCCTTTACCAGGGGCACTTTCATATCACTAACTGTCCCTTAAAGGGGCTCACAATTTAATGTCCTTACCATAGTCACATGTCACTAACACAGTCTAAGGTCAATTTTGAGGGGAAGCCAATTAACTGCATGTCTTTGGGATGTGGGAGGAAACCGGAGTGCCTAGAGGAAACCCACGCAGACACATGGAGAATATACAAACTTCTTGCAGATAGTTCTCTGGACTATTTTATTTAGACGCCAGAGAGGAGTGAAGGGGAATGCTATATATAATTAGTAGAGTGACAACTTTGATTCTCGTGGGGTTGCTGAGATCACATTATAAATGGCGGCACCCAGGCAGCAATCATGGGGCTTTTGGATGGCTACATAAGGAAGACTATTACAGGTAAATGACATGTCTAGAATACATTATGTGCATATAATCTTAGGTGAAGGTTCTTGGTGAAATACATGGTCTAGCAATAGAGTTTTTTTTTTAATAATGTTAATGCATATTTCTGGTCCCTGATTCAAGGAACCTTTTACAAATGTACAATGTGGGCACATGGATATCACATATCTCAGAATAAAGTCAGCGGTCCTAATCTGTGTATCTGTTCTAGGCCAAAGTTTTAATGGAGTAGAGCAAGAGAATTCACATGACAGACAATCAGCTAGCGATACCAGAAGTTCAGAAATGATGGCTTCAATTTTTCTTTCATAATAGTATGATTCAATTAAGAGGTACACATAGCATTTAAATTATTCCCTTGCGTAAGATATTGCACTTAGCATTTTCTCTGAAAATGAGATAAAGCTCTGGTAACTTTAACTATCCAATCATATGAAATGAAAAATCATACTTTTTAGGATTTCATTGAATGTGATTTGGCATCCTTTGCAAATTTTCACTACATTTAGTAACTTAAGAGAATTATACTTTGCAGAATGATAATTCACCTTGGCATATAAGTGGCCATCAGTAAGTCAGCCCCAGTTTACCTACCATTGAAAGACAGAGGATACCAAAATTGAACAAGTCAAATCCTATTAGCAATCAGAACATCCAACATTAAATGGGAAGTCATAGTGTTTAGTAGGTGGTAAAATGCAGATTGTTGGGTTCGTTGGGTTGATGACCTTGGGAACAACATGAAATGCTACTGTTTCAGTTGGACTGCTCTCTATACAATCCTGTGCATAGAGATGTTTAACTGTATGACAACATCAGATTCAACACATGAAGATGAATGGTTCATGATGACAAACTGCTACAAAAAACTCCAAGCAAATGATAGGTGACATGCAGAGTATTTTACATCCCCAGGGTAAGAATGTGATCCTTGTACCCAGCATCACTGCCATAAGCATAATACTGTATAAGGTAAGGAAGAAAAGGGGGGCTGATCTGTCACCTGTCCTACACCTCACTCCCTCCTTTTGCGTGACCCTCTAACCAGGTATGTTCCTCCTTCCCCAGCATTCCAAAACACCTGAATAAGACAGGAGCATTTAGGGAAATTGGGTCTCTTGTAGGCCTCCTTCCTGTTCAGTTTAGTAGCATACCTGGGTGCTGACTCTGGGTAGGCAACTATAAGTGAAACTTTGGGCTCATGCTGAGCACATACACCTGCATTGCCTAAGGGCTTAAAAATAATGACAGTGTGTTATTGTTTTCTTTTTCAAAGACCATCCATAAATGTATGAATGATTGGCAACATAGCACACCTCACAGTCAGTAGTGTGTTTTATATCTCCATCTGTCTCTGCTTTCTATATTACCGATCACATTTACTTTTTCATGGTATGGCTACATTGGACCTTGTGATAAAGATCCTAACAATAACATTTTTTCATTAGGTACAGGTTGTTGTTTTACCTGCTAAACCAATATGAATACATGTTTCATGACAAGAAGCATACGGGCTGCTTTAAAAGGTTATCTGAGATAGTTTACATAGATAATGATAGATGACTCCAGTAACACCCCATTTCCAACAAGTCACCTAGAAAGCCACATAGTGATGGAGCACCATTTTGGTACCCCATATACACTTTCCTATAACAAAGATGCTGCTTTCCTTTCCTCCTGTCATAATGCAGAATAGCAAAGGGACGTTTGGTGTAAAAGCCATTGTTTACTTGCTCCAGAGCGTGGAAATCCAAACCCGGTGCTGTAATGTGACTTTCACATTTGAATGTCACATGGGACTGAGATGTTTTCTGGAAGCTTTATCAAGCGCCACACCAGCCTTGATCTGTCTGCATTGAATAGTGAAGCACAGAAATCCAATAATGGCATCACTTCTAAAATACGTCTAAAATACGGTATGTAATGAACAGGGAAATGTTTTATTTTAAAAGTGTTTTAGCATAATAATAAGAGGAGGAAAACGCATGTGAGGCAAAATTATAAACAGATTAAAATTCAATGTTTTCAATGTATATATAACAAACTGTGATACAACAGACCCTCTGATATTAATGAGAAAGAGCCCATCTGCACTGAATGAAGTTTGTTTTACATTTTGCTTCATGAACATCCTTCCATTGTTACCATTTTAGCATGGGTTTCCTGAGACCTGAAAATGTATTACATGGCTCTGTAAAGGTTGAGAAAGATGGGCCTAGAATACAAGTGATAGGTGATGCAAGTATGTATACAAGGGTTTCATAATGTTTTTGTAGTACCACAAAAGGGGTGATGAACAATTCCCCCTGGAAATAATCCTTTGCTGTGCTGTTCTATGAGGAATTGTTGGGGAGGGATAAGCAGGAGAGGCCCAACCATGTCCTCCATAATAAATACAGCACGAGGATCTGTACAAAGCTTTATTAGGACAAAAAGATGGAAGAATTGGTTGGTGTGAACAGTAAGGCTACTTACACGTCATCTGATTATTGTTTCAGGGCTAGTAACAGACGAGAATCTGACGTGTGTGCTGCGGCCGTCCGACGTTGTTCATGGATCCATCCTGGCGGATGTACAGTGCTCTTTCATGGATCTTTCAGTCTTTTGTCGTTGGAAAGGATTGTGACAGATCCTTTCCAATAACAAGAGTCTAACGTCTGTACCTGGCCTAGGCCTCAATTATCTTCAGTTCACTCTGAAAGCTTTCAAGCCTTGTCTGAACATAAACCCAGGAAAGGTATATAAGATTGTTTAAATGTCTTTGAATAGTATCTGTAATTGGCACACACGGCTGAGTTTCTGTTAGTTTCGGCCATTACATGCCGCAATTTATTACTCTCTGTTAATGAGACATGGGACATTAGATTGTGAGCCCTTCCGAATAATAATTAGTGGCATGACTATAAACTTTGTTGCCGTGTAATGTGCTGATGTTCTATAGAAACACGGGATGATAATAATAATAATAATATGCATGTTTTTATCATTAACATGATTAATTTCAGTTACATGGCCAGATCCCCCAGGGACAATATTTCCGTTTCAGTTTCTATATACAATTATTTACTGTAATTACATTGTTTTCAAGGTTTGGGTAAAGGGTATCCATATGTTTTTGTAAGCAACACTGCTTAGAGAAATTAGAGAAAAAACACTGAAAAGGGTCTAAGGTTTGGATTGCAGTGCAGATTGGCTTTGTTGAATAGTGGTTTTCTGTTTTTTTGATCTTGAGGTACATTTTTGGACACAATTTTGATGAGATAGCGGGTGTTGAGGAGAAGAAGTATATATGTTTAACTTAGCAAAGTATGTAGTATTATTGGAGTGATGAGAGAAAGGGTTGGATCGAGTTGATGAACTCTCACTAGCTGCTTATGACTTTTTTTAAAGGTAGAAATGCCATAATAGATTTAATCTCTCCCAAAGAAATCTTGGGCTTCTGTTTAAGGGCTGCGTAATATGATGGCGCTATATAAATACTGTGTAATAATACCAATAATAAATAATATAGGATAGTTCTGTTTATTGTGTGGTCACTTCCATGTTTCCTCTTGGCTGTGAGGGATGATATACCTCTGGGAAGTGTCCCAGCGGGTTTCTCAATCTAACCCATAGCAAAGAAGGAAAAAAAGTTGTCACCCCCCCTTAGTAGAAGGGGGTAGTGGTACTGCTTGGATCAGGTCATTGGAGATATGAAAGGGTAGAAGTAATGCATCAACCAAGCAGATAGCATCATTTTAGTGCAGATTTTGGAGGCCTTTCTCATCAAACAAAGAAAGCTCTGCTGCAGGAGAACAAAGGAATCAGATGAGTAATGACAGTCAAAGTGGGTTTGAAAGTTTAGTTTAGTTAGTCTTTTAGTCACTGGACCAAATTCATGCAGGATCGTGCCAAATTCTAAGTGAAACTGGATCTTGTTACAACATTATTTGACAAATTACAAATCTACAGACAAAGGTCCAAATAATCCTTTTGTATATAAAAACTAAAAGCAGTAAAATCCTACAGATCAACTTGTATTCTGATATGTGTATTAGAAGACAGACAAACTAATTTGGGGCTTTTCAACTATGGTCATATGTGTGAAGCCTAATATGTGACTGATGTCTAATATAGCGCATTATCGCCACGACACATATTTGCAGTTTTTTTGCTGAGTGATCATTCCTCATGATCATACAGAACTACAAATGGTAAAAATTCTGAGATTAATGTTCTCTGGATGTGAACTTATTGTGAAAGAGGATAAATGGAATCATCTGGAACACATCTGGGTCCTGACACTCTGTCATGGAAAACAGACCCTCTGATCTGAAAAAAGAATGTTGTGCAATCCGTTACTTGATAGTAAATACACATAAACATGTAGAGTTAACATACCAGCAGTACAGACGTACACACATGAATCTTTAATTGATTAGCAACTTTTTTTTAGCTACAAAAATGCATTAATTAAAGCAAAGAACAACAGATGTAAATATTTACAATCTACCATCTTCTTCTAGTGATGGTTTTATGTTTCTTATTATAACAAAAAACTATAGTGTTTAAACCTGAATAATATTTGTGCATACGTATAAGTCTCAAATCTTAACAATTCCGACCTAACACATACCAAGAAAATCAGAATTTTTTTAAATGTGTCAAAATAATCAGTAGATCCAGCGATATGACATAGGGAGCTACTTTTATATTTAGATCTTGACATTAATTTAAAAGTCAAGCTTCACCCCACCCATTTCACTTCTGAGTCTAAAACCATTGATCAACAGAAAAATTATAAGTTATAACTTGCAGTACTAATCTTTCATATCATATCATTTCCATACAACTTAAGTATATTGATCTTTTGATGATTTTAACATGTAATTCTCACTGAAAATTACCTCTTTTTTCACCAAATAGTCAGAATTGCACAGGCATGTGATAAGCTTACATGAATGGGCCTGATTTAATAAAGCTCTCCAAGACTGGAAAGGATACATTTTCATAAGTGAAGCTGGGTGATCCAGCAAACCTGGAATGGATTTCTTCAAAGTCATTTGCTATTTACCAGCAAATGTTTTGAATGCTGGACCGAATCCATTTCAGCTTCACTTATAAAAGTGTATCCTCTCCAGCCTTGGAGAGCTTTACTAAATCAGGCCCAATGAACCACTACTTGTCTATATGCATACACTCCAGTGTCTGCTGGAGGTCATTGCTTTGGGTGAGTTTATACTGGTGGAACTTGTGGAACATGCCAATAGTATCTATTGTCGGCACCTGTGACAACAGCATTGGATGTCAGGAACAGAGAGTAGCCACCCCATAGCAGGACATGCCTGAACAAGGACCTTTATGACAGATTTGCCTGGAATTAATAAATTAAGCTACAGATTTAAAAATATAGACCTTTACAAACACTTCAACATGTTGGTAAATGTACCACCATAACCCTCAACTTTCTGATATGGTAAAAAGAGACAAATATTAGCAGAAAGTGTATTGTGTGGGCCTTTAAGAATTAACACAAAAAAGCATTATAAACCCTAAACGATTTTTTCACAATTTTTTATACTGGCTTTTTAAAATAATACATAAAATAATGAAGAAGTTGGATAAAAAGTTTAGTGTAGTGGTTTCATTCTAAGAGATAGACACTCCCCTAAAAACAATGAAACTTTGGAGCTCAGATTGAAAAAAAAATTCCCAATGACAAAATTGCAATATAGCACTGTTGTTGGACTTGAAATAGTACATGAATTCACTTTATTGTTATAAGGGTCTACTGAAAACAAAATAACATGGTTGTCCAACCTAATAAATATCACAGGATGCCAGTTACCTGCAGTTTTATTGTCCCTAAAGTTTATGTGAAATGGGAAACCAAAAAATTTTTCTTGTAACCAGAGGACTGATTATTTGCTCAGATGGGTTTCATTTGCCTTTACATGTCATCTTCCAGGAATTACTCAATACATTGCATGCTCATTTTAGTGTTCTCTTTCTGCACTGTCTTTAGAACTCGTCATTTTACATTCTTGTTATCTAACACACAGCTGTTTCTTTGTAAACAATGCAGCAAAGATTTATCACAAAGAAAATAAGCAATGTTGTTTATTAAGATCATAATTGTATCTGGATGGGAAAAGTTTGAAGTAAATGTCCAGTTTTGTTATGATAGAAAGTAAATGCTTGTACATGCTTTTGCTTGCAGTTGTAAGCAGTTTATTTTCTTTTAATTTTAACTACTGTATGGAATTACATAATTTTTGTAGGTGCTTGGAACCATTAACCTCTCTTGGATACTTTATGCAGCATTTGAAAAATTGCATGGCAACACTCAGAAAAAGATAGGCGCATAATTGAACCCAGTCATTGCAATGCATGCAAGGCTATGTACACATGTGCAACAATTGCACAAATGACTGCACGATGCATGTTCTATGGAGAGCAGAGGGGGGAGAACGACGGAGCGGCACCCGACTCTCCCTCCCCTTCACTACTATCAATCCTACCATCCGTTATCTGTGGATCCGCCAACACGATCGTTCAGACGATAACTAATGTACAGCGCTGCGTAATATGTTGGCGCTATATAAATCCTGTTTATTAATAATAATAATAATAATAAGCACTGTACACACACCAGATTCTCGTCTGATATCAGCTCTGAGGCGTTTATCGGATGAGAATCATCTGACATGTGTACGTAGCCTTTATCTTCTTTAGGAGGCAGATAAATGCTATTAGTCAAAGTTGTAAAATCTGAAAAATACCTATTTCTAATTTAGACTTTTCTCAAGTTTATTGTTTTCTTTGTTTTAGAGATATTGATGCAGATCCCATTCCCACTGTTCCCTATGTTTTGTTGTGCTCAAGTTAACATGTGTTGCAATAAATTTTGGAAAAATAGCTCTATGGGCATATGATCATATTATCCTTAGTGCATGCCATATGAAGCAAGTGTCACCTTGTAAATGCACTGGTAAGAGGTAAACTCCTTTTTCTGGACTGTGAATGTTTGTTTAAATTCCATTAAAAATTTAAGGGGTCTTAGCAACACAACAAATATTGGTGTAGCCAAAAACACATATACAACTGTAAATAGGCTCTGTGCAGGTTTATCAAATTGATTGCTAACGGCATGATTCTATGTGATGTGCACCTACACTGCTCAGAGAAGAAAGTATGTGTGTCAGTGCATATAAATCTGTCAGAAGTATCATTGTGGTCTGAACCTTCCCTGTTGCTGTTTCAATAAAACCTCTCTGCAGCTCCTAGCAAAACTAACAAACCCTATATTTCAATTTACAGTGCAGAGGCTGTATGAAAGTACTGCATGGAAGAACTGGGTGGATGTATCAACACTACACAATGCCACAAATGTATATATGTCATTATTTGTGTATTAATTAATCCTATAACATAGGAACGTGCCAGGGATGTGTTATTTATCTAAATACTATTAGCCAAAAAGTGTTCTTCTATATCCAGAACTCAGAAGGTATGTAAACCCAATCAAGACTGAATGGGAGTGTAAAGCTGCGTACACACGTCAGATTTTTCTCGCCCGATTATCAGCATTGGCCAGATATCGGGCGAAAATCTGGCGTGTGTACAGTCGGCGTCGTTCATTGTCCGTGGATCTGTCCTGGCGGATCCACGAACGATGAACGACGAGCGATCCTAATGCAAGGGAAGGGGGGGAGCGCGCAGCAGCACAGCACTGTTCATGCATCGTGTAGTCCTTTGTCGTTGGAAAGGATCGTGAAAGATCCTTTCCAACGACAAAAATTGCATGTGTGTACGCAGCTTAAAGTCTCCTGGAATACTTATGTTATGCATCCTAGGAAGCTGGTGGCTGCTCCACTGCGCTGGGATTACGGAGGATTGCAGGACAGTGCGAGACCCAATTGAGGACATCTCCAGTGGGATCTGCACAATAAAAGGTTTGATTTGAAGTGTGACTTTTTTTTTCAGTTTAATTACGCTCTCCAAGGCTGGAGAAGATACACTTTCATCAGTGAACCTGGGTGATCCAGCAAATCTAGAATGAATTTGGTCTAGGATGGAAAACATTTGCTAACAAAATCCATTCCATGTTTGCTGGATCCCTCAGGTTCACTGATGAAAATGTATCCTCTCCAGCCTTAGAGAGCTTCAATAAATCAGGCCCATTGATTCAGCTAGAAATCTTAGCGTTGATAGCTTCTTGTGAACAAGGAGGGATTATATAGGCTAGGAGGGGGTGGGAGATAAGGAGAGGTCTGTGTACTTTGTCATTCATCAGAAATAATTTAAAGAGGGCTGACATCACATACTTAGGAGTTTAAAGTTCAAAAGACATTGGTGTTATTTACTAAAGGAGTTTAGGCTGTTCACTAAGCAAAGTAAACAATCACTCTATAATAATATAATCTGTGTAGTTTAGTGAATGAGTTGAAGAGCTGGAGCCTTCAGCCATCCAACTGCGTGCATGCAAAAATCATTGGAGAATGTGTAAGTATTGCAGAAATGTATTTTGTTTTTTATTTTGCTTTGACATGCTTTAAAAATTGATGGCCATTTTATTTTGTGGGTTTATGGACATGCCTATTTGTAAAGCAATAATTTAGACTTTCCAAAGCCAGCTCCTGTGAAAGTTTGTTCCATATTTTCACAGCTGTTACCATAAAGAGCTGATCCTATAAATCACTTTTTCCTAAGCACAAAGAAAGCCCTTGTGTCTTCTGCAATTGCCCTACAAAGCTTTATAAGATTATTATAATAACCGGTATTGTATTAAGTTGATCATGTCCTTCTTTTTCTTTTCTTTTTTTAAGAATTTTCTATTATTAGTAATATATTTTTTTAAAACACCTCCCTAGTGTCCGTCACATACCTATAGACAAAACCACATAAATATATTTTCTATTATTTTGCATTGGATTGGATACAGGACTTTGTATTCAATCCAATACAAAATGAGAACAAAATTCAAACTCTCTTTATGTATTGGATTGAATACAAACTCCTGTATCCAATGCATTTCAAAATACATACTTTGTATTTATTTTTAATTATTTTGTATTGGATTGGATGCAGGACTTTGTATTCAATCCAATACAAAATGAATAAGTTTAAACTTGAATTTCCCGCACACGCGCTGACGTCATCACGCACGCACAAGAAAGAAGCCGGCCGGCTGTTTTTTTCCTTCGCCGGCCTGCTTCTTGTTTCTAGAAGCACCCGACGCTGGACAGAGAACGACGCTGGATGATCAGCGGGACCAGGTAAGAAGCCGGCCGGCATCTTGTGGTCCGCCGGCCGGCATCTTACCGGTCCTGCTGGTCTAGGAGACGGCACCCGACGCTGGAGAGGGAGATCGATGCTGGAGGACGACGCTGGAACACGGACCCGACGCTGGAACACGGACCAGACGCTGGATGAGCACAGCGGGACCTGGTAAGTGAGATTTTAATATAGACGAAAAAGTACGGGGTTATCGATAGTTGCAAATATTTTTTGCACGGAAAAGTACGGGGTTAGCGGTTGGGAGGTTAATTGAAATATTTTATGTAATTGATGATTAATACATCACAGCATGTGATGATTGCTTGATGATTCATAGCTGTGATCAGCCCATGTGTTCATAAGCTACCTTGATCACATGGCTTTTGTTTGTATGCAAAATCCATGGGATAAACATGTCCTCGCATGGCATGATCACAAAGCTTTTGTCTGTTTACAAAAGCCTCATAACCAGAATGACATCACTTTACCTCTCTAGTTATGTAAGCAATGCCAAATAATACAACAACTGGGTGTTACATGGCTAAACCAACTTAAACAGAGTTATTTTGGCTTCTACTATAATTCTAGTGCATTTAGACAATTTATCAATATTTTGTCAAATTGTACTGATTTTGGGCAAATCAACAACTGCCACTTTTGCATTTTCTGTGAACACAGAAATTACACTTTTTAGTCCAAATTGCAAGTCAGAAAATAAATGTGCAGCCGCCACACCTGCTAGATTCCAATACATTTTATAAACTCCCTAAAGAGTGTTGGTTCTTCAGATCATGTTAATGCTACTCTGCATTCTGCAGCAATGCTAGATCATTGTCATTAGAAGCTGAAGATATCATTATGAATACATTGAGCAAAGTGAATAGAAAGTCCTCTATGAATAATACATTTTCAGGGAGGAATACCGAAAATGTCTAACCACATATTCTCTTGTTAATGCCACTTTTCAAGATGTGAACAAAAAACACAGTAAATGCAGCTGCTGAGTGCCATCCAATAGAAAGGCAAGGCTCTTCAATATAGAAAGAAGTGCTGAACTTTTGTAACAATGTGTGGCAAGTTCCAACTTGTGGAGTGCAGTCAGTCAGCTGTGAGCTATGGTTGACAGAGGGTATGTTTTAAAGTGTGCAATAAATCACAGATCACAAACAATGTATTACCATGAATTTTTTTTCAAACTGCACAAAATTAAAAGTTAGTTTATGATGATGCTGCTGCAGCGACTATGAAGATGGTTTAAAAGTGGTTCAAGCGATTTGGTTGTGAATAAGTTGAAGAAAAGGAAAAATCAGGGCATCCTTCACTATCAAAAACCCAAGAGAATAAGAAAAATTACTTAAATAGGCGAATTACTATTTAGGTAAATTTCTGAGAATCTGAACATCTCCCATAATTCTGTTCAAAACATTAACAACTGATTGAGAGTTTGTGGCAGTCAGTGGCATTCCCCATCCACCTTTTTCACTGGATCTGGCATTGAAAAAAGGAGGAGGTATAGAACCAAATAGAGTAGCCCAGAAATTTGCAGAGAGTTATCCCTTGGAGACCCAGCCTGTGAATATTCAAGAAAGTCAGGATCCAGGAGAGACGAGAAGAAAAAAGACGAACTTTTGTAGAGCCAAGTGGTTTATCATAAAAACTAAACTTTATTTGCGTCTTATCTAAACAGAGACCACTAGTCCTGGCTCAACATAGGTGTACTATTCTAGCATAAAAGATCAATTACAATGAGTTTTAACAATAATAATTATGTAGAATCATGGCTGGATTTTCCTGCCCGATGCGTTTCACACCGCGGGGCTTCTTCAGGGGATCGGGAGATTGTATGGGATTACTGAAACTTGTAGGTGTGTAGGCTCCAGGATCAAGCAGATTACTTTCCAAGACATTCTCTACTAACAATGAATGGGAGTGGAATCCCAGTATTTCAAAACATAGTTGTGACATCATTTCAAAAGTGGATCTTTAAATCTGCTCAGCCAATTGCAATCTACCTGTTTTATACCTGGTCACCATGTGTGCAGTAGAGAGGAATGCTATAAAATGCCTTTCAGAGTGCATTTGTCTTCCTCATATAGTTCTTTTTATTTTATTTAATAAATAGAGAGAGAGTCTCTGAAAACAAACAGTTTCGGCAGTGCTCACTTTTTAGAAAAACTATGTTACTCTATTAATGTTTCAAATATGTATCCACCATGACTTATTATCTGGTATACGCAGGCTCAGAATTTTGTGTAAAAAATGATTTACCCAAAGCATTGCTTGGGTTAACCTGATTTGACCCCAGATGCAACTTTAGGACCAAGTACCCCCCTGGTGTGTCATTATGCTGCCATCTACTGGCTGAAATACCATTAGGCAATCAAAAAATGAATTTGGTATTTTATGTTATTTTGACATTTATTGTCTCTCTTACACATAATAAAACTTTTTCCCACAGGAAGTCATAATGCTAAGATGGTTTTACATCAATAGTAAAATAGAAAAGGAGCAGCTTCTTTGATAATAGGATAGTTAGGTTTCTGTTTGGAATGTGAAGCAGGGCAATGAGCGCAGAACTGCCTCTGCAGTGTTTACATGAACCATTGACACCTCTTGGTGCTTGTTCCTGGCTCTGTCAGTCGCTTCTGTAAACATAACAGCAGCTGCTTGTATAATAGCTGGGCTTTTCTGCTGTTAATATTAAGCAGGGCAATGAACGCAAAGATTATCAACCTGCCTAATCAATTGTTCTGCAAGCAGAGCACTGTCATATGATGTTGATGCAGAGCTTTGAGCAAACTGGCACAGATTACAAATTTCAGCTAAGAAAAAAAAAAAAAAAGGTTTAATGTATGTATCAAAAGGCTCAACAGCATACTTTCAGCAATAATACAAACCCATACAATGAATTAGTGAAACCCCAGAAATAACTAAGTGCAAATGAAGGGGTAAACAGGGACTGATTACCATTTTATTTATGTTTGCCAGATCATGACATTAACAGCATGTGAAATAAAAGTGCAAAAAATCTAATTTTAAAATACAAGTTAACTGAAAACAAGGTGGCATAAATATGTATTTTCACACATTCAGTTGGATTGTACTGTATCACCCAGAAGGTGGATTAGTCCTATCTTTACTGCATATAGCCTAGTGTCATAGTGCTCTAGACAGAGATAGCCAACCTTGTAAAAGTCTAAAGCTACGTACACACTTCCAATTATTATCGTTGGAAAACGAACGACGAACGTTCATGCACGATATATACGACCGATCGTATAGCACCGATCCTGCACATAGAGGTAACGACACGATCGTTCGTAGATATTGTACACACAATAGATACGATCGTTTGAGCGATAGAGGAACTATGTGCACGACAGGAAAGTGAACGGACGTTCGTTCGTCACGCATGCTCAGACCATGGACGATCAACGAACGACCGTACACACGAACGATGTTCAACGATCGTCGTCCAATCCGATCCGTCGGTCCGGTGGTTCGTTTCCAGCGACTTTCCTCGTTCGTTGGCGTCGTTGGTTACTTTTTTACGAACGATTTTTTGCCCAATCGATCGTTCGTCGTTCTATTGGAACGATAAAAATTGGAAGTGTGTACGCACCTTAAATATCATGGATAGAGTGGATTTGTATTGCAGAAATAGACAAGTAGGGTGCCTTGTGCAGTAAAACATGATTACCTGCCTGATCGCTATCTTCTTCTATAAAAACTCAGCATAGGATGGCGGGATGTGCTGGGTATCCCAGAATCCCTGGGACTAAATTTATTTCCGCTTGCATTTTTTAAACTGGGAAAAAATGGCTGATCTGGAAATTAATATATAAATACCCGCAAGTCAATTTGATATTCATTGTGTGTAATACATTTAATATGTGGAGAAAGGAACACCTACTAAGAAATTCTGCTCTATAGCACCAGTGCACTCTAGTCACTTTTGTCATATACAAAATGTAACCACTTGTTGACAGTCATCTAAATTTGCAGCACGCCGACATCCATGTGCCGATAATAGGATGAATGTCAACTAGCAGGGCAAATCTCGTTTGAAAATCAGTTTAGTCATAGAAGAAGAAATTTACCAGCTGTGGGGATCAAACCTGCGTTGGGAATTTTAATGTGATTGGTAATAATGGACGTTAGGGAGAGACAAAGAAAGGGAGGAAGAGAAAGAGATATAAGAGGCGTCTGAATGAACATTCCTCCTGAACTTGCTTTATAAATTGTTGTTGCACGGAGTTAAAGAGAACTTAAGCTACGTACACACTTCCAATTATTATCGTCGGAAAACGAACGACGAACGTTCCTGCACGATATATATGAACGATCGTATAGCACCGATCCTGCACATAAAGGTAACGACACGATCGTTCGTAGATATTGTACACACACTAGATATGATCGTTTAAGCGATAGAGGAACTATGTGCACGACAGGAAAGTGAACGGACGTTCGTTCATCACGCATGCTCTGAACATGGACGATCAACGAACGACCGTACACACGAACGATGTTCAACGATCGTCGCCCAATCCGATCCGCCGGTCCGGTCGTTCGTTTCCAACAATTTTCCTCGTTCGTCGGCGTCGTTGGTTACTTTTTTACCAATGATTTTTTGCCCAATCGATCGTTCGTCGTTCGATTGGAACGATAAAAATTGGAAGTGTGTACGCACCTTTACAGTATGCCAAAAAAAGTGAGGAGTTTGCCATAAGCAGTTGCAGAATTTGATGAATGGCTCTTAGACTTTATGCTTTCACCTGGTGCCTGAAACCTTTCTTTAAACATACTTTGCCACAGACCGTTTGTTCTAACACAATTCTTATGTTCCTAACATATTTTATGCATGGTATTTAGCTGTAAAAGACTCCCATTTATGGTCATCCAAATCCCTGAGACTGCTGCTGAGCTTTGCTATCTTGAATATGATGTCAGCAGTCCCAGCAGACTCAAAGCTGTCACTCAAGTGTATTACCCCACACACCCCCTCTGTAGGGAGGTTACAGTAGGGGCAAAGCACAGAAAGTATTTAAACTTTTCCCGAGGGGAGGGGGGGGGGGGATGAGTCATAATTTCTGGCCAGTTTAAAGGCATTAAAAAAAAATTCAAAGATGAATAAAAATAATTTGTGGAAAAGAAAAAACACTGCAAGTAAGAAATAAATACTGGATTGTTCTTTACTTAATGTTTATTTTTTAAATCAGTGAGAGGATCTTTAACCTGCCTGAAAAGAACATGGAGGCTGCCATTGCCTAGCACCTATATACTGTGCTGTACTGGATAATATGGAGGTGCTTTCTAAAAGTTGGTTATTGCTCATTGGATTTTCTTCTGTTTATAAATCCTTTAAAATCTTGGGAAATCCAATAGCATCCACAGCCACTTATTTAGGACATTTGACAGTTGAATGACAGACAACGGGTAAGTTTGCGGTCAGGGCAACTTTGGGCAGAGGACAAGGCTTCATTTCAAACCTAATCAAAGTATCCAAGCAGCTCCTATAGACCAATTCAGGAACTTGTACTTTATTGTACTGTTAGCTTAAAAATGTTTTAGGTCACTCAGCCCTTCAAGCCATTAGAGAAACACCCTGTGTTACAATACTTATTTAAATATAAACCTAAATGTATGAATCAAGGAAATGAAAAGAAATTAGACAAGTTTTAAGTAATTATGTACTATACATTTTATTTTACAGTGCTTCTTAATTCTGTCTAGGCATAAAATGGAAAATTGACATAATACAATGAATCCAAGTATAGAGGGTAGAGAGACTACGAGGAGCAAACTGTCACATTAAATTAGTATCTGTCCCTGATTTTGTAAATCACAGTTATGCACAGGTTTTCATCTTCATACTTTTTCATGGTCCTATGAGTTTATTGAGAAATGCATCAAGCTGCTGTTCATCTTTTACTCCCACAAACTGATCCACAACCATGCCATCCTTCACGGCAAGAACTGTTGGTACAGCACTGACCTGCAGAGAAAAAAAGGGTGAGATGGGTAAAGATATTTCTTGAAGTAAAAGCTTCAAATTGTTGCCCTGTGCAGTCAAGTGTGTGCAAAAGCAAAAAAAAAAAAAATGATAGAATAGGTAGGGTTCATCTCTGGCAGGTTTTCTCATTGGAATAGTAATCTACCCTTGTTTGCACATTCCAAGGAAGGAAAATCAGGACTCAGGCAGGCCACCATTATTCTCCAGTAATTTATGTGTGCTCAGACTGTCATTAGAACCTCAGATACATCTCTTATACTAAGGATAGCTGTACATCTGAGGTCTTTTCCTTTACTGACTAATATTATGGACAGCATAGTAGGAGGGTCAATATATGTGTACATAAGTTGTTACTCAGTTCTGCCAAGCTGCCATAATTATTTCTATCATTTAATATTTTTTATGTGTATAGGGTGGTGTTGCTTTCATGGACTGGCATTAAAATGTTAATGTTACAAACATGTTGATAATTAAAAGCTCCTTCACCTACATTACACAAAAGATAAGATATATGAGTCTGCAATCTCCTGAATCCAGTTTGACAGGAATCTCAAATGACTGCACCTAGGGGAGTCACTATTGATTTGGAAGTCACACTGTAGATTTCAAACTAAAGCCCTTGATTAACAGAATATACACAATGAATCCATAAATACACTTTACTATGGTCACCACATTGCTCAGATGGGTAGCAAAGCACATTGAATGTCTAGCACATTCAAGATCCAACTTTTAGCTTTAAGGCTGAAAAGTTGTCGGGCCATAAAAGTTGTATGATAAATAAAAAACAAATACATTATGCATCACATGCACCTATTTATTCCCCTGAATCCCTAAACTAATTTATTTCAGAGTTTCCCAAAATATATTGCCACGGAAATTGACAGACTGGTATCCTGGCCTGTGCCAGCATAGACTTCCCATGCATGGCCTAATAGATCTATTGATGAGCGTATAGCTTACAACTATTTTCCTGTATCAAATATTTCATGGGCAATAAATTCCTCACTGTATGACTAAATAATAAACTTGAAAACATTTGGGGTTCTAATTAAAAGACAGGATATCTGACATTCCCTCAAACATTCCACGATGGGAATCATTTACTGCCAATAAAACAGATGGACTTGGAAGATTGCCATGAGTGAATGTTGAATTCCCCGTTTTATCCTTGGAGTTTAGAGCAGACTGTCTGATGACAATTAAAGAGGACCAATCACTAGGAGATTATGTAAACTGCCACTGCTGAACTGGTCATGAAAGCTGACAAAAGTGTGTATATATATTTCTGAAAACATTATGTAATCAAAATAAAAAAGTAAACATAAATACCTCATACTCAAGAGCAAGATCTGTATTGTCATCTATATCCACCTTTGCCATTAATACCTTTCCCTGATGCCTGGCAACTGCTGTCTCCAATCGAGGAGCCAAAATCTTGCATGGACCACACCACCTGACAAGTTAAAAGAAAAGTTGTCATTTTAATGTAAACCATAGTGAATCTACATATTCTTCAGGTAGGTATTATGATTTAGTATTATTTATGCGGCATGTCTATATAGTTATTTACCAGAGTCTTCTTTTTTTATGACGCAACCCTGAACCTGTGTTATATACTTGACAAATTCAGGACAACTACAGTTGCAAAGGTAATACTTTAGTATATTACTTTAATGCACACCAATCAACAAGATGACTTTAAGAATTTGAGTTTAATAGGGTTTTAATTACAAAAGTTTATATCACCAGGTCCATTTAAATGTCAGCTCTGGATGTCCAAACCCATCAATCCTGGGCAGTTAAAAACTCCCATCTATGCATTTAAAATGTGTTCGTAGCTCTTTTCTTAGAGGTCAGCTTTAGTGCAAGTACAGTTGCTAAAAATATTACATATTACTTTGTTATGTATTCAAATGTTCCTACACATTTACCTAATAGTTTAGGCAACATAATGTGATGGACTGGGTAGAAAAAAATACTGGGTGGGTCTGGATATGACCCAGCTGTCTTTGTTCATGTTGGGACCAATGTCAGAACACATGGAATATGTAAGATCCCTAAGTATCATTATAGAGAACTGCAAAATGAAGGAAAGAACCTGGAATATTGTCTGTGACATGCAGACAGCGGGCGCTTAGAGAGCTAAAACACAAAGCTTAAGACTGGATAAAAATGAGAAAAAATGGGTTTGTAAAGCAGACCTGAATCTTCAAAATGAAGAAACTGTAACCAGGCAGGTCTTTTATTGCAGAATAAACAGGTGATGAACCATCTGCAATAAAATACCCTGTCTGATCATAATTTTTTATTTTTGATCACTTGTTGTCGGTTTTTAACTTCCTCTGGATCAATTATGAGTATGAGTTTCTGAATACAATAGCAGAAATATTGTTTTTTTTTACATTACTTTGACTTAGTCTTATTTTATACCATTCAATGTAACTATGAAAAAATTAAAAAATTGAAATAAAATAAATCTAGCTTACTGTGCATGGAAATCTACCACCACTGGAACCTCACTTTCAATAACCCGCTCCTGAAAATCATCTTTATTCTGAACACTGAATGTTACTCTGCATGGGGATGAAGTAGAAATCGGACGAGCAGTAATAAATCCAGCAGACTGAAAATTTGGCGAAGATGTAAAACATGGAACATTGGTTCTCGTGCATTTCATAGACAAACTGGAGTAAGGTTGTACTTGACTAGATAGACATCTTCCAGGCAAAGAAAGGAAACGTTTTAGAACTAACCGCTGGGCCATCTGCATAGTAAAAAATAGAAATGTGTTACATATTTGTAAAAACATAGCAATCTTGCACAGATATGTACTATCCAAATGACTTTCAAAGTAAGAGCAATGCTAGGCATTTAAAACTCACCCCCTGTTGTACAACAGTTATATTTTGGTCAAATTTGTGGGCAACAAGTAAAAGAATAAAAAGTGTGAGCAACAGAAAACATAAACTTGTGGTAACATATACCAGTGTTCCACTGACTTTTTTTCACTCTGGTGTCACATGTTAAGCATGTTCCTGCACAATAAATTGCTACATAGTTTCCAGTTCTGGTGCCTGATTAGTTAGATGCCACAACACATCTGCCTCTATAGCCCCTTACAAATCATCCTACATATGATGGACACAATGTTGCTAATATTATAGCACATGGGTGTCAAACTCAAACACACAGAGGGCCGAAATCAAAAACTTAGACCAAGTCAGGGGCCAAACCAGAAATCCACTGAAAAAGTTGATCCTCACTCCCCACTTGTACACAGAGCCTTCTCACACAGAAAGACATCCCCAGCATACCTATAGACGTACAGCCGGTCTGCCTGTGATGTGTGAGAGGGGAGCGGTGAGGGGCAGGGATCACTGACATAGATGTGAGTGATGCCGAGACTACAATTTCCGGCATTACTTGCGTCTATGGAACAGAACAACAATGCGGGGCCATGGAGTGATGCCAGGAATTGTAGCAGCGGCATCACTCGCTGCAATACATAGTAGCAGGCGGGCCAGATGCAACTCACCTTCCGAATTCCCTGGGGGGGGGGGTCAAAAAAAAGGTCCTTGCGGGCCAGAGTTTGACACCCCTGTTATAGCAATATTCCTGACCAACCAGTCTTTTGCATTTGGTTTAGACATTGATTATAACATTATATAGCTGCAGAGGTAATTTATACCTTAAAATTGACAGATGTTTAAATTTTTTCCACTTCTTTTATTCCACTAGATTTGGAGCTGCAAATGTATTAATTGAAAGTATTGCAAATGTTCTGTAAAATACCTACTTAGCCATCACTTGAAGTTTACCAATTTGAACACTGTACATGACTTTCAAATCTTGTTTTCATGTTTATACTGTCAACTACACTTTTTGCAAAAATATTAAGTATAATGCTAAAAAAATGTATAATGCTTAAGTATAATGCTAAAAAAAGTATCAATAACTGTGACTGTAAAATAAAATTCTATATACATGTTTAATTTATTACATATAATAAAAATGACATTGATTAAAAAATTCCCCATAAAATAGATGGCCATAACTAAAAGAGAATTGCACCCCACAGACACATGGCTTCAGAATAGGGCAACGATATGAATGGCACATGCTAGCCTCTGTGTTGTGTGACATTAAAAGACCAGTGGTCAAGCTAATCCCAAGGGAAAAGGTGTACAGCGGTCCCTGGAAGTTGTTTAACAATCCGTCCTGGCACAATCAGAAAAGGAATATCTTGATGATCCTTGAGCTGTCATCAGTGTTTACCTTTCCTCAGCCAATCACAGAGTACTAGAGGTGATGAATGGGGAGACCTGTCCTCATTTAACCTCTAGTGCCCGGGGATCCAACACTGTCAGGAGGATTCCCACGGCTGTGCTCATGAATGAATGCAGCCGTGGGAGTCATCCTGTGACAGAATAATTTCCACGACTGCATTCATTAAAGAGCTCAGCCGTGGCAATCCTCCTGTCAGTGTCACGGGCCATGGGGTCACATACTACAGCTCCGCTCCCCTGATTGCCGTTGCAGCCCTAGCGGAACTGTAGTACGTGTTCTTGGATAAAGATTCTCTATCCAAGAACACATACTACAGTTCCGCTAGGGCTGCAAAAGCAATCAGGGGAGCGGAGCGATTGCTCTTGCAGTTCTACACAGTCACGAATAATAACCCGAATTCCCCCCCCCCCCCCCCATAGACTTTAATGGTGTTCGAATTCTGCGTTCTATCCCCGAAAAATATCAGGCTACTCGATCGAATAGCCATTGAATCGAACACTGAGATATTCTACCAACACTAGTGTCTATACTGTTCATTCATTGATCTGTCACTAGAAACAGTCACAAAAGATTATTTCCAGCAACAGAAATCTGATGTTTATCAGATTTCTGATCCGATCTAATGCCTATCTGGATGCTACCTGTCAATAGCTTAAGAATACCACAATGTTTCCAGTTGTATGCCTTTTAAAACCAGTAAATACTAGTAAATGTTACATGGGTAGGAAGTAATCTGCCAGAGTGTAGTTTTTCTACATTTACAACGTTACCTATACCTGAAAGAATGTACATTTCATTTGAAACCCTCAAAAATGAATGTCTTACCTCAAGCTACATACACACGTGCAATTATTGTCGTTGGAAAGGATCTTTCATGATCCTTACCAACGACTAAGGACTGCACAATGCATGAACGAGTGCTGTACATATAGCACCATTCTGCTCCATGGAGAGGGGAAGAACGACAGAGCGGCACCCTGCTGTGCACACTCCCCCCTCCCTTGCATTAGGATCGTTTCTTGTCCATTTTCCGTGGATTTGCCAGGACGGTCGCTGTACACACGCCAGAATCTCGTCCAATATCGGCCCTGAGCTGATTATCGGGTGAGAACCATCGGACGCGTGTACCCAGCCTTAGAGTACCTGCAATTGAAGCAAGCTGGGATAAGGTCTGGCAGACCCAGAAGACAAGATTCTACAGCTAATTGTTCTCGACTAGTTTACTAAAAGAGACAAAGGAGGACAGTGTCTGCTACTATAATAATATAATGCTACTCTTTGTAGTTTCAACCACGGGAAAAGAGATTTGAAATGCAGCAGTACAACAATGACACCTATAACCCTATAACAGAACCTTCATAGTAGGGCCAATGGCGATTATTTTAATAAAAGTTACATATATAAAAATAAATGAACGCGCCTGTAGGAAATATTATTTATTGGGACTAGATTAATAAATCCAATCGCGATTACACTTTACAATTAACTTATAGGTTTATAGTGATCCTTTGAAAGTTGTTAGAGGCATTTTTAGAATGCTCTACAGAGCAGGAAAAAACTACTAAGTATGAAACTTTTACATTATACAGTAAATATTAATATGTATCACAAAACTATATTCCTTTCTGTTCTGAAAAAAAAAAAAGTTCTTTACTTCAGAGTATAGACTGAATGCTAAAAGGTATAAAGTGTGGAACTGAGAAATCGCAAAACGAAAAAAATGACTCAACGGTATTTATTACCAAAGTATTAATATCTCTAAATGATAACCAGACTATTCTTTTGTACTGTCCACAGACACGTGGGTATTACTCTTACTGATCATGGACACATTAGTTCTTATTACTTATACAATCAGCAGACACACAGGCATTTATTACTCTTACCGTCCACTGCCAGGGGCAAATTTTACAACCATTAGTTACTGACAAAGGGCTATTATTATTCCCATCACATTTTTTTTTAACCTCTACAGGTTATAGTCCAGCTTCTACATGTTCCTTTATACACATATACTGCACATACATGTGCACGTGTTTTGTGTTAGCTACCCTACGGTGATCCAAAAATCAAACTTACACAACATTTTGGTGTACGCAGTAGCGTTAAATAACAGTGGGACCTTTGCAGAACTGACATGGTGTCACCATGGTGGCCCCTCGGGACTGGTTTGTGGCCCTCATCACACTTTGCACCTTTAATCTTGCCCCTGGCCCTATGATGCAGTGTATAGGGGAAGACAATTAGAAGTCTTTTCACTATGAATCCCAGCAAAGTGTGTAATGTGTGGCTGCCATTTATCACCTATTACCCTGACACAGATAGGAGAACCGTACGGTGAGCGGACTCTTTACTTATAAATGTGAGGAATATGGCTGCCAGAGATCTCTGATAATAATGACACTACACTGACAATAATGATAAAGCCAAGGAAATCAGCACACTGCTCATCCTGGCTGATTCCATTAATATGAATATTGTATATATTCTGCCGCTATAGCACCTATATTACAACACATATAACACCTTTAATATAT